>NC_070601.1:16794960-17128710 GCF_027409825.1 Scomber japonicus
AAAACAGCACACTGTCACATCAGAGAATATGGCACATCAGAAATATAGGGCAAGATTCAATAGAATCAATAGAATAGTTCATAGTTATTGTACGAGTATACAACAAAATTTCTGCTGCACTGCCTTAGTGGAGCTCATATAGAAAGACCCCTACATACACAGTACTTAGCACTTCCGTATACAGCCAGTATTGCACTTGTTTAAAGGTAGGTGTATTGCACATCACAATGTGACTGCTTCTACAATTGTCACAGTGCCTGTATATGTGCATTCTATACAGTTTTTAAAAAGTCAGTTCTATGGTCAAAGCCTATTTCTTGCTACATTTTCAACACATGCATGGTGAAGATGGATGCTGTGAGTTGATGACATGTCTCTGCTTGTACCTTCCTTTTTTTTTTTCAATTTGCATCACTGCACTATGATTCCAGACATTCCTCAAAACTGACATCATACAGTCTGCCCCTGCTCCAGATTGAGACCAAGATTCTATTAGACCCATCTCACACTGCGAGACATGACCTGAACCTGTAAGATCACTGTTACTGCACAGTGTGTGGAGGTCTGAACAGATTTGGACGTAGACTATGAGACAGACCTTATCGGCCAACATTGATCACATATGTGTAATATCTTTAAAGTCTCATATAAAGCAAGTATTCAAATGACAGCAAAGTCTGAAATAACATCCATACCATAACCAGAATGAACAATTAATGGCAAGGGAAAAAAACAAAAGGTTTGGTTCTGCCCAAACTAAGGACAGTTGATTTGGTTCCCCATCACTTACATTGTAAACATATTGGAGCTGTAATGACTAGTTGATTAATCAATAAGTGTCCAACTATTAAATTAATCGTTTGAGTCTTCTAGTGAACAGAATACCTTTGGGTTGTGGACTGTTGGTCAGGACAGAGCTCGACATTTGATGATGTCACTTTGGGCTTTGGGAAACAGTGATACATTTATAGACCAAACAACTAGTCGAGAGATTAATCAATAAGGAAATAAATTGCAGTCTAAAGTACATTTATCCATCTTATTTTGTACCTATTCTCAAAGTATAACAGCAGCCAGTGTTGTCAAACTAACCAACTAAAGCTGCTCACAGGAACACTCAGTCTATTCCTAAATGTGAGTCCTCTCAAACCACAGCTCTTCAGGGACACATTAGTGTGTGCAACTGTCAATGATTTACTGCCACTTTACACCTTCATCACATCCACTGCCCTGTCTGTTGGTAAAGTCTTCTCACACTGTAGACTCTCTTATTGAACATGCTTCATACAAACATGAAAATATGGATGACACATTTCACCTTTATACGACCAGAAAAGACTTGGTGATAAAACTGAACTCAATCCATCTCAGTATGACTCAGAGCCAAGGACACTTCACTTACCTATCAACACAACAGTGTTTATGTCCATCCTTGTTGAGTGGGTAGTAATATATTTAGCTTTGTATCAAAATACAGGGTTCTTAAATCTACATTTCTAAGACTTGTGTATTAAAGTTGTGCTAGTGTAACGTATCCTGGAGTAAAGCACATGTTTGGTCAAAAGGTATGGGGTTCTAAATCAGGATCAGTGTGTACTTAGCACTAAAATAAGATCCCAGCCAGCATGTCCATGTGGGCCCCACATGGGTTAAATGTGGGCTATGTGGGTACTGAGTGGGAATGGGCTTGAACTGGGCAATTTTCTTGGGTCCCACATAGTTTCAATAACATGGGCCCCATATGTAAAGCCCACAGGGGTTGACTATATGAGCCCTAACCCTAACCCATAAGGGATGTAAGTGGGCAAAGCGGGCATGGGCATAAACAGGGCAAATTAGGGTTAGGGTTAGGGTTAGGGTCCATTGTGATCCCACTTAGACCCCATATGGGCAGACCTATGGGGTCTACATGGATCTCACCCAGTTGGGCCCCACCTGAAACCCAGTAAGAACCCACTTGAAGCCCATATGGGCAAACACAGCTGGGGATAAAGGTCAGGTGGGGATAAAGGTTGAGTCATCAGTCACCAGTTATAACTACAAGACTGATGACAGAGAAAATCCAGCTCAGTCTCTTATACTATTATAGCTGCTACTCTCCTTCATGATAGACCTTTCTACTCATGAGTGAAATTTAAAGTGTTCCAATGTGTAAAATGACTCAGCAGATCTCATCAACTTCCATTCAGTAGCTTCAGCTGCACTACTCTAAGTCCCTATAGGATATATTAGGAATTTTATACAAAGCCTGAAATGATGAAGTAAGTGAAATAGACTGCCTGAGCTTTTTTTGTCTTTTTCTTTTAATACTGCTTACTTTTATCATGTCTGTCTTCATGAAATATAGTACTGTGCAAATGTTTCAGGCATTTAAAGTAAAGTGGTGATGCTTTGAAAAGTAATAGATTTTTTCTTCCTCTTTATACAAAGTTCAGCAAACAGAAGAAGCTTAATTGAAATATTTCGTTCTCTCTCTATATATATAATGTGTGTGTGTGTTTGTACATGTCTCACACATGATGTACATACACAGCAGCTTGGTGAGTTGTGCTGTCGACCTTTGACCTCCACCTCCTACTATGTCCATGTTTTAAATACGTTACACTCTGCAGTGGATGTTTCTATGTTTTATATTGATTTTGTACTTTCAACTGTATAAGTAGTCATACAATACAGAGCTCAGTGATGTTAGTGCAGCAAATCTGCATTTGTAGATATATTTTTACACCTGCAGTTGGCCAAATAGTTGCATGAGTAAATATACAGAAAATGAAAATATGCAGTGCAATAGAATAGTTAGGAACTGTTCCTCCACTCCCTCCCTCTCTTTGTCTGCACACTCCTGAATGTGATTATTGGATACTGAAAAATGATTAACCTCCTGGTGAAGGTTCAGTCGTATTAATTTTAGCGCAGCTGTTGGAATGTACTTGTCGAACGTGTGCACAGATCAGGATTTCAAATGCCAATTAGCTTCTGTGTTTTTCATATTTTGGCTTGGCTCGGGTATGCTGCAGTGAGAGTTTCAGAGTTTCGCCTCACAAATTCCCAAAAAATGGCAATAGAGACGATTCACAGCAGCAGCTTGTTTAAAAAAAGAAACTTCACACAGAAAGATGTATTTTATATATATTTCATATTTCATATTCCAGGCACTAAACCTCATTGAAAAAGTCATGCTATTGCTAGACTTGTAAACTCACACTGTACATGCTGCAAGCAGTAAAATGCAACCAACCTAGAAATGCATCAGATTTGATGATCCCTCAAGTGTCTGTTTTACCCAACCAGAGTGTGGAATAATATCCCCTCTGCACCTTCTTCTTCCTCTCTGTCAGCAGTATATTGTAGTTTGATAAATGTTCTTAATAGTGGATAAAAGCATGTTGTAAAGTGTCTGTCTGAGTAGATTTAAGGCACATATTTTCTCTTAACACTCTTGAAAATGTGAAGAAATAAACAGTTGAAATTGCCTTACACTGTTCTGAACTGCATTACAAGTATTTGTACAGTTTTCCGCTTATCTATAATGAGATATTGCTTGTATTTAATTCAAAATGTATGTACACACTAGACTAAACAATCTGTATTATTTTGTCAAACTTTAAGTTTTGATGAAAAATGTGTTTCTACTCAGGAAAGTGAAATGTTCTTGCCTTTGAAGGTAGAGTCTGAAATTCTAATCCAAGCCACACAACACTACTCCATCCAGCCAGCAGACGGCAGTCATACTCAAACATAGGACAGGGGGAAAGTATAGATGGACCGTTGTGTTCATGAGATTATTTTTTTCCGCTGTTCGTGATAATGTGTTAGAAGTACAGATGTGACTAAAACTGACTCACCACTGTAAATTTCACCGTATTTCCTTTATTGGTCGTTGCCATGGCAGTGCTGGCCCATGAATTTAAGGGGCACAGCTTCTGAAGGAGTACAAAATGATTGGTGTATTTGTTTGGCTGTTTAGTTCAAATATCAACAATCTTACTCCAAAATGACTGAACTTACCTTTAACTAGGTCTGTCATGATAACTGCTTTAGTTGGACAATATATTATCTCAGAAATAATCACGATAAACAATATTATTGTCATTTGAAGATCATTTTATACCACTGATATAATGATAATATAATAGCATAATAATGCAAGGGGGGTTGGGATTGGAGACTG
Source organism: Scomber japonicus (assembly GCF_027409825.1). Classification (NCBI taxonomy): domain Eukaryota; kingdom Metazoa; phylum Chordata; class Actinopteri; order Scombriformes; family Scombridae; genus Scomber; species Scomber japonicus. The sequence continues at coordinate 16,799,132 of NC_070601.1, forward strand.
TCATTATGTTTGGGGACAGAGTTATTAACCTTTAATTCTTCTACAGTCTCCACTCAGGACGTACACAGTGAGGAATGGAGGACAATACTTGTTTAGCCAATGTGACATGAATAGCCTCTTAGCTGCTAATGTGAAGTGTGATCAAGATCATGTCCATGTATATGTGATAAGTCCACATATAGACATGATGCTGATGATTAAAAAATGATATGATAAGCTGATAATGTAATCATTGTGACAGGCCTACCTTTAACTTTTACTTTAACTTTAACTCAAACATCTGGTTTTATAACCAAAAGTGTAAACTAATACATGTTTGTTAGAAAGGAATAACACAGATTGACAGTTGGGATAAAAAAAGTCCTCTGACCATCTGTAAGTGTTCAGCATCATTATCTTTAAATGGTGGAGGATACTGTCTGCTGTTAAATGTGACACTAAATGTCAAAAATGACGCAATATTATGTTTATTCCATTGTGGAAATACAGTTTTACTCACACTCAAATACATTGTGATATGAGCTCGTGTGTGAAGACTCTGAGAAGTGGATTTGACATTCTGACAGAGAGCTGTAGTATTGTGTTTGTAAGCACAGCTGTACAGAGATGGACTGTCTGTCAGAATCCACTTGTGCAACTTTATGTGATGATGGTCTGGATATTAGTTTGTGTGGTTGGTTTGTTTTTTGATTAAAATCTGCATGAACACACACACACTGCATACTGCAATTTTCCTGGATCAACATTGCTAATGAAAATGTACCTAATTGACATTTTACCTCAAATGTCGTTGCCTCTGGGTGGAAACAGGAAACACAAACACTCTGTATTTGTTTATGACATAATGACCACAAATTGTTTTGCATCCTTAAGTCACACATTCAATCTTTTAATCTCACAATCAGCTATTGAGAATAATATGAAGAAATAGGTTGTGTTCTGTGGTCACATGATTCCACATGTTGCTTGTTTCAGGAACTGAATGAAAATGTAATCAAACTAAATAGAGGAAGATGGAGGATAAAGATACCCTACTTGATTTTGCCACCCTTATGTACGTTAATAGGGTGGACAAAATAATAGGAACACTTTCTATGTAATGCACAAACTTTGTAAATGTAGAATTTAAGCTAAAGCACAGGTGTTCTTAATGAAGCGTTCACTAATTCTATTGTTGGATTGAACTCTGATCTGTCTGTCTTTAAAACCGGACCTAAATGAAATTATAGCCCGACTGATACCAGTATTATTCTTTGAGTTTCTGATAACTAACTCTGTATTCTGGTAATTATATGTTATTACAAAAAATATATATTTTCATAAGGGCCCTCAAATTTGGTAATTAAAGGATGGGTTCACAATTAAAACAACAGTCAGAAGCCCAGATGAACTCTGAAATAGGTTTTTCTTGCTGTAATGATTCTTCCTGTTCATATCAATACAGCCCTTGATAATATAATTATAATGGAAGTGATGGGGGACAAAATCCACAGTGCAAAATAATATGTTCCCTCTTTGGTTGTTTTAATTCCAACACACTTAAAATTCCTTTGAAATGATGTGCAGGTGATAAAAAACCAACACAAAACCGATATACTACGTGTACTACACACTACCTCCACTTCCAATATCCACAACCTTTGATTTGAATCATCTTCTCAGATTCAATGCCTTCAAACACTAAAGCCACTCCAACATGCAGGCATGACTAGTGTCCGGCCCTCTTGATATCCACAAGGTCTCCATTCGGTTTGAGAATGAAAAAATCTTGAATGCGGTAAATGAAAATCTAAACAAAGCTACTGAAGCGGGGCTGCAGGGGAAACCGTTTTTCAAATTGCAGATTTAATGGATAGTCCAGCTGCCAGAGGTAAACAGCACTCCTCTGGGGAATGTCAAGTGAATCACATTGAAAATGGAAATGGTGCTTGTGTTTCCCATTTTCCCATGTTTGTTTTTCTTCTGAGCTCTGTGGCGTCAGGAGGGGGAAGTGGGGGGGGGGGGGTGATGGGTGAAATCCTGTAGACCTAATAGGCTTATAGGATAATATCACTTTGTTTTTCCTCTCTCCTGTCCTTGCTCAGTGCCTGGTGTTTGAAGATGCTCCCAACGGTGTGAAGGCGGCGTTGGCTGCTGGGATGCAGGTGGTGATGATTCCTGACGACAACCTAGACCCAGCCCTTGCCCAGGAGGCCACGCTGTGGCTCAGGAGCATGGAGGAGTTTGAGCCGCAGCTTTTCGGACTGCCGGCGTACGACTAAAGCCTGGAAACCCAACCTGGAACCACAGCTACGTTAATTAGCCTCTAGGGGGAAGTATGATGGAGTGGGAACCCCAGCTGATTGTTTTCCTGCGTAGCTCATCATGTTGCAGGGAATATAATATAATATTTTTTTGTTGCCATTTGATGTTTTTCTGCTTTTGTTTTCTGTTGGATGAGACATCACATCATTAGTCAAACCCTTAAAGCTGGTTTATCAGCACTTTCTATTCTCACTCCTGTTTGAAAGCTTTGTGTCACACTGATTTTATCTCTAGATATTCCTCCACCTCAGTACAATGAATTAAAAGGTATAAAAAAGGTAAAAGTAAAAGGAATTAATATTTGTCTCTCAGAACATCCAACCTCAGAACTGGAGGTCAGGATCAGTGTTAAGGTTTGTATCATGGACCTTGACTTAAGGTATTTTTTTTTTTTTTTTTTAAAGTATATTTTTTTGGGCTTTTTGCCTTTAATGTTCAGGATAGTGTAGAGAGACAGGAAACAGGAGGCAGAGAGGGGGGAATGACACGCAGGATAAGACCGCTCGGATCGGGATTCGAACCGGGGTCGCCTGCAACGAGGACTATAGCCTCAACACATGGGGCGGGTGCGCTACCCGCTGAGCTATGCTCAACCCCCGACTTAAGGTATTTTTTCATGCTGGATTAAAAACTTGCTTTAAATGAACCCTGTACCTCACTTTGGACAGTTCATTTTACAGCAGAAAGTAGTTCCACTGAAAAACTGTCGACAGTGAGGTCTGAGGATTATCCGCAGTAATGGGGACATTGTTTCTGGACAGATAAGGTACAGTTGATGCTGTGAGCACCGCAAATAAACACAAACCAAGCAGTTATCTCCATTGTGTCGGGGTGGAGGCCGACACCTCATGTGGCACATAAAACTGAAACTATCAGCAGGAGTACATACCATTAGAGGAAGTGGAGAAATATGTCTGTCATTTGTGTGAAATTACCCTTTAATATAGATTATTCACTTTATTGTATTTCTTTGCAAATTGCTACAATGTCAGACCTCGAGTGTGACACATAACCATAGTTATGTAGTGTATCTGCTCCATGCCTCAGGAAGCCTCAGGGTTAGTCATACCGGTTAGAAATGAGCCAGACTTTTAATCAAATATCACGATATTTTAGACCAAATACCTCAATATCGATTTTGCAACAATATTGTAGAGATGATTCTTGATGCTTTCACAAAACATTTACACTATGAAATTTTTAATAAATAATCATCAGTAATGTGGATACAATGACAAAGTGGGTAAAAGGTACAAAACAGTCTGGTAAATTCCAAAAATCATATATTTTACTGTGATGCAGCATTTAAAACCAGGAGAAGACAATTCTGGTGACATATTGCGATATTACAATATCCAAAATCTAAGACGATATCTTGTCTCATATCACGATATCGATATAATATCAATATATTGCCCATCCCTAATATATATATATATATATAAACTAGGGTTAGGGTTTTGCTTTGGTTTCTGACCTGGTCTGTAATGGTCTGCATCAAGTTTGTTGGTTGTTTTCATCTGTTTTAAAAAATGTCTATCCTTTACCAAGGCTGGATTGGTACTCACACACACTTGTCAATACATACTAAACACAGTGCATTGTGGTCTGCTAACCAATCATCACTCGACCAGCTATCAAAATGACAAATAAAACATCCAATCATGAGACTTGTTTTCCTGGTAACAACTTTTTATTTCATTCTGATTGGATAACGCTGCTGTCTGGTGGAAAAACCTTGTGACTCCATGTTTAGTTTTGGTTGTACTAGGTTTCTGACATCAGAAGAATGGGTCAAGACTTGTGTCGTATGTCTGTGCAGCCTGACCAAAAACAAGTCCAGGGCTCCTTTTTGCTCAAGGGTCATTTGCCCAGGCTTCCTGTGTGGTAGATCCGGCCATGTTCTTTACCTGCTGCAACAATCATTTACAGCTTCACAACTCCTGGTGGTGCAGAACTAAAATAAACACCGGACACCACCTACATCTCCCCTGGTTACTTCATTGTTACCTAGTTTCCTATCCTAAGCTAGTAGCTTACAATGTTTCAGAGACTCTGGCTGTTTAGCTATATCTGCATGAGGATATTTTGCCTCAGCAGAATATTTTCCTGTCTGGTCTGGATCTTAATTTGTTATTTTACAGTTCTGGAGAGTCATTTTATTTCATTTATTTTCCACTTCAAATGGCACAGCTCAGTTAAAGTTCACTAAATTTGAACTTTCACTGCACCCCTACTACTTCACAGGGCCATCATAACACACATTAATTCCACATTAATGTCAATATGCTTTAATCTAAATGTCGAAAAATGACCTCCACTTATTGACCACATTGAGTTTTAGACCACTTTTGACCTGCAACTCACCTAATCTGTGCTTTTGCTTTTGTAATAATGAGCTCTCTTTTTTTCTTGTTGTACTGCAGTCTTCAAACTGTTGCATGATGTCATACATTTACTGGCTCATATTTGCCTATGCCGCACTGTCCTTGTTCTACATTGTGTTTAAAGCTCTCTTATTGAAATGCCAAAGACACACTACTTCCCTTCCTCAGTCTAATCCAGGAGAGAGGCTGCCAGTCGTCCTCACCCTTTCATCTCTGCTCATGTCTTGCCTCTGCACTTACTACAGTTCACATGTCCTCTCGCCGAGCAGGCTTTAAGACGGAGAGGGCCCCCCCGGCACAGGAGCCCGGTGCCACAGCTCCCTCAAGGCTGCTGAAATAGGATTTCGCTGCACTCCCATCCAGTCCCCCCCCTCCCCTCAATGCGTTCCTAGCCTTTCATCCTCAAGGAGGGGGTAATCTCTTCTCTCTCTTCCTTTTCCTGCTCACACACTCATCACTGTAGTTTTACCCTTTCCTGTGTGTGTGTGTGTGTGTGTGTGTGTGAGAGAGATTCCCTTACAGCGTGTCTACACAGTGATTGCAGTGTTAAAAGGAATTCCCGTATTTTGATTTAGATTCAAATGAAGGCTGCTTGAAAATAGCTTCGGATCAGACCACCGAAATGACTTCATCCACTCTGTGTAACAACATTTTCTCTGCTGTGCAAATGTGTTAACTGTTCATTATCAAATAAAGAAATCCGTAACAGAAACCCAGAGCGTGGTAATTATGCAATTTCCTTTCTTTCTTTTTTTTATTCTTTTTTTTATTGCTTTTTTAAATTCATTTTCCTCTTGACTTTGATTTCAGATTTAATCAATTTCTGGGTTATTTTCAGAACCTTTAGATGTAACTCATGCGTGGATTTTTAATCTATTTAAGCATTTCAATGAATGTACAGCTTCATTAATCTTGTCACATATAGTTTGCTGACTGTATAGGTGGATGAGGAATAATATCATACATATACAGTCAAAAATATTGGCACCCGTGCACTGCTGTCAGATAATGCACCAGTCTACCAATTACAAATGCTTTGGTATTCAAATGTGTATTTATTTTGTTTGCATTGGAACAACACAATCTATCAATCAATAAATCAATCAATATTTATACAGTGCCAAATAAGAACAAAAGTCATCTCAAGGCACTTTATACATAGAGGAGGTCTAGCACATACTCAAAAACAAACAACAAACAAAAAAAACAGGATAAAATTCAACACAGAACTCAAAAAATGGACTGGACAAATATATTGGCACCCTCAGCTTAATATTTGGTAGCATATTTGGTGGAAACAACAACTGAAATCAGTCACTTCTTGTAACCATGAATGAGTGTCTTAAGGCCCATTTGTGCTCAACGTTAAATGCAGATCTGGATACAGACGGAGCCTTCTGTCCGTGCTCTGCGTTCATTTCGTCTATATTTCTGCATGTTTCCATAAAGCTTACGGACCAAACGGAGCAGTACCATCGGAAACCATGGGGGGGTGGGGGGGGGCAGTGTTGCTGTCACTACCTGATACGTAGCTCTAGTGAGACACCAAGAAGAAACAACAATGGCGGAACTTTTGAGTTTGTTGTTGTCATAAACGTGACTCTGCTGCCCCCTGGTGGATGTATTGGTTAACATCCATGCCAACGTAAAGGATGCATGGAAGTATATGAGCAGTGACGGTAACATTGTTTGAAAAGGACGGATACATTTTCGTACATATGTTGAGCATAAATGGGCCTTTACACGTCTCTACTGGAGTTTTGATCCACTTTTCTTTTGGAAACTGCTCCACATTTTTCACATTTGAAGGATGTCTTCTCCCTGCTGCTGTTTTGAGATCTCTGCACAGCTGTTCTCATCTGGACTCATTGTTGGACATTTCAGAATTCTCGATCACTTTGTCTTTAACCATGTCTGAGTGCTTTTTGACGTTTGTTTTGAGTCATTGTACTGCTGGAAGACCCATGACCTCTGACAGAGACGCTGCTTTCTGACACTTGGCACTACACTGCGCCCCAAAATTCTTCAGTAGTCATCAGATTTCATGATGCCATTCACACAGTCAAGACATGTAACAAGTAACTCCAAAACACACTGAAGGACAGACTGAAGGGATCATGTTTTTTTCTGTGAAGGCCTAATTTCATTTTCTGTAAACAGTACCATGATGTACTTACCAAAAAGCTCGATTTTGGTCTCATCTGTCCACAGTATGTTCTCCCAGAAAGATTTTGGCTTTGTTATGAAAGTTGTGGCAATCTCCAGTCTGGCTTTTTTATGCCTTTGTGTCTCCTACCATAGCATCAAGTGCAGGGTTGCCAATATGCCATGACTGGATACAGGAACATCTGCACTGAGTATGGGCTGGAAGTCCCAAGTCAGAATGGAAAACATCTCCTAAGGCGGTTGAGAATGACCGAGCTAAGATCCTGTGGGACTTCCAGATCCAGACTAATCAACCAGACATTGTGTTGATGGACAAACAACAGAAAAAGGCAGCAGTGATAGACGTAGCAAACCTGAGTGACAGCCACATCAGGAAGAAGAAACACGACAAGCTTGAACAGTATCAAGCGCTGAAAGAGGAGCTAGAACAGTTGAGGGGAGTAAAGACAACAGTGGTGCCAGTGGTAATGGGAGAACTGGGGGGCGTTTGTGTGACCCACAAACTGGGGGAGTGGCTCCAACAAATTGAAGGTTTATACTTGTGCTTATATCACATAGAAGACAAAGACGTATTTTACAGAAAAAGTTAAGATATAAGAACAATTAGCTACAACTATTAAGTCGCTTTTAGACTGTACAACAACAATGATCATGTAAATTAATTTCATGTGTAGGAAACGACATGGCTCTAATAAAACCATTTGAGGCTGTCAGATTGAGTGATAAAACTGTGCTGAATAATAGCGCTATAATGTAAATTTAAAAAAGTATATAAAGAGGCGGTTCACCATGACAACAAGGTAACAGGTTCAAGAGTGTAGGCAAAATGATGACACATGTCAACCACAGGGGGCAGCAAAAGTCATCACAAGTAAATATGATGACTCAACAGTGTTATCCAATACAACACTATTAAACATATGAAGGAACATTTTTTTATTGTTTGTAATTGTTGATTGTGCTATTAAGTCGTTTTAATGCATACAGTGCTAAAATGTAGAGAAATCTGCAAATAAATCTAGATGGAAAAAATGTTTTGATTATGAGTAACATGTTTAATGAGTACATTGAGATAGCTGATAATATTGTGTGTTACAGTTTGGAATATAATAAGTCAGTAATGGACCAGACTTTATGTAACATCAAATACAAAATGTTCAATAGCTGTTTTCCCCCCTGAGAAGAAGAAAAGTGGATTTCATTCAGTGGAACATGAGTCAAATGTAAGATATTTAGCTAATTACATAAAAGCAAAAAACAGCCACTATACTACCTGTGTTTAACCTTTTAGTCATACCACTAATATTAAGTGATGTGACTTCAAACTGAATGTGAAGTGAATTTCACATGTTTTTCTGGAAGCTTTACTGCTCTTATTTAACTGGAGATGAATCAGTGAAGCTTGATGAAAACCTCTAAAGCACAACACAATGCTGTTATCATAGGCAGAGGAATTCATCTTTAATCTTGTGTTGCTATACGTTAATAATTCAAGGTGAAGTCCTCACTCTGTGTAAAAGACTTGAAATGTTCTTACTTAGCGGTGTAGCCTCGGCTTCGCTGCCTCACAACATGATTAGCAGGCTTTGTGTGTGTGATTCCACTGATTGAGCGCATTTGATAGTGCGTGCAGGCTAGCACACTGTCACTGCTGTCTTGTTACATGTCTTTGAAATTGAAATCCAGCTTGTGAGGAGTGTTGTGGAGCTTGGCGTGTTTCCTCTCATTTGTGCATGCTCTGACCCATTTCAAGATAAAGCTTTCCAGCTGAAGGCTGATTTCTTTTTTTTCAAGCCTGGGTTTTGTCATTCTTAACCCTTAAACAGGCAACATGCACCAGGAGATACAGACTCCTTAACACCGTGTCAGCACAGCAGCATGCTTAGTTAAGGTGGTTGTTTCATTGCATGTGTGATTAGATTGATAGAATTGAAGCTTGTTGGTAAGCCTATACTTTGAGAAATGATGGACTCAGTTTAGAAACTAGTATGCGTGACATTGATGACCAGGGAAAGCACTTCTCTTTATCAAATAAAACATTCAGTTGTTTACCATTATGACCATTTTTTATCCCTTAATAGAAGCAATGCATCCTGATGGAGATATAACTCATAACACTTTGATGTTCTCACCAACAAAAAAGCTATGGAAAAATGTTTTCTTTGCATTTTTTATTTACTTGGGTCAATAATAACAACTTTTTTTTTTAAACAGTCAAATTAAAGAAATGAGTTAAACTTAACTTAATAACAGTGAATCGGTTTGGTAGAGCACGTCTAAAAAGAAAAAGATTTGACCAATATTAGACTTCTTTTAGTTGCATCAGGTTACATCATACTGTTCCGTGAGACATCTGAAACTATAATATGTCAAAAAATGTCCTTATCTTCAAAAATTCCACCAAAATGTTCTCTTTCTCGCTTCCTGTTTAGAGGCAAACTGGAAAGGCTACTAAAAGACAAAGTGACATCTAGTGGAGTTTTTTAGCATTACACAACTAAACTGAACGGTAGAGATGGCTAAATCATGTTGAGTTAAGTTCAACACATTTTCCAATGAAGATATAGTGACTCAAGATGTGCTCTACCAAACAGTTGCACAGAATATTAAAGAGATAAAATCTAAAATATACAAAATATTTAAAAATATATACTACTTATTTTTTGGCTGGTGGAGCATACAGTAGTTCAGCCATCCACATCACAGTGTGTCTCTGAACATACCTGTTACACAGATTACACACCTTAAAAACCTATCCTTTTATCCAACATGCATTAGCATTCTGTGCCAATCACCGTCTCTTTTATCCCCACAGCAAACCTTTTCAACTTTAATTCTGCCTGTAAGAGGAGAGGGCAGGAGAGAGACGGAGATAGCTGGCTGACATGTTTCCCAGGCCTCTGTCCTCGTCTGTGCTCAGGACTGATAGGCAAGAGTAGCTGTGAGACACATTCATCTTCAACGTCAGGTTTTATACCCGGATTTTATCAGCGCTCAGACAAGCAGCTCCTCTACAGGCAAAGTCGAAAAAACACTGGACGCCAGGGAGCGACATTGTATGGATGACCTAATTTTAAACATTAAAGCTTTTTTTTCTCTTTTTCTTTGGTCTTAAGGGGCTGCCAAACAGTCCCTCTGAAAAAGCAGGATGGGAAAGCTCATCAGATAATGCAGGCTGGCCTCTTTCTCTACATTTCCTTCAATCTTGTCTCAGACGCGCAGTATCAAAAGATACTGCCTGAATGTCATATCTTCAAGGAGGCAGGGAAGCAGTTTTTTTGTATTTTTATTCGGGGGGATTAAGAAGCAGAGAGAAAAAGTCATCACCTTATGGAAAGAAATGAAGGATTAAATATACAGCAGCTTCTCTATTATGGTCAGGAAATCCAGTGAAGCAACGCTGATTTGACTCATTTAATTGATTTGTCTGAGAGAAATTATCAAAAATCCAAAAGTTTGCATTTAAATACTCAGTACACAATAGTTCTGTGTTTGGCAACAGTCCTCAGAAAATCCTCTTTTTTTTTAAAGGCTCGGGCAAAACAAATGACTCTACTAAATGCAAGGTGGCAGAACTTAAAGATAGATTCCTCTATTCTTGACACTAAGCGAAAGAATATCTGGAGTCTGCATATCTCCAAAGCGCAGGCCACGGCTGAATTGCCAAGAAGCGTAAAGCACCGAAGAATGCCAAGATCTGATGGAAGTAGTTCTGCTGGATGCCGTTTTCTATTCTACTGCCAAGTGTGCAACCTCTACTTGAACCAAAAGGGATTTTATGGAGATGAAGATATCGAAGGCTTCTGACCGCGAGCAGTACTACGACTGTTATGAGACAGAATACTGCGCTTTCTACACTTGCTTTCTGCTTCCTCAGTGATGTAAATACACCTCATGTTTTATTCAGCTTCCAGTGATGAGAGTGTATTTGATTACAGAAACAGGTGATACTGAGGAGGTTGCTAGGAAGCCATGCAAAGAGGAGTTTAATAGACAATTAAAGCTGCACAATATCAGATTAATTATCTGAAAAGGAAGCAACAAGTAAGCAGAATGTGAAGGGGCATTGTCGAATTTTCACTCAACTATGCGTCACTGAGGTATTTTCTTTTACTACAACAGCTCAGTTTGTTTGCATGAAAGTGGTGCAGAAAATGATGCGTCTCCTGTGAAATGCATAAAGTGGACAGACAGTTCTTTTCATATATCAGGGTGCAGTTTCACTGGGAGGGTATATCCATGGATGCAGCGGTGCTGATGATACATCAACATAGTTTTATTTATAGACTATTTAACTATAAATCTGAGATCAAAATGACTCCAAAACATATAAATTGTAATGATAAATAAAAATAAATGTGTAGAAGCATCGATATTGTCTGTAACTCACACCTCACAAGAGATCCTGTCCTTCTTTTATTTTGTAGATTTGGGTGACACAGTTCAAGAGTTTCATAAAATATCCACAGTGATACTCAAACCTCATCTCAAAAATATCTGTTTGTATTATTTTTTCATTCAACTCCTGCACTTATGCTTAGATCTGTGACTATCAGCACTGGGGAGTAACTAGTTCCATGTTACAACGTTATGTTATTTAATTACAAAATAAATGTCATGCCTTTATGACACATATGCAATAATAACTCCTCTTGATCTACTGATGGAAAAAGAGGAGAGATGGCATTAAATAGTAACAATTTCTTACACTAATTTAAAAACAATAATATTTGGATTGATTACAGAACAGTCTTATTATCTAAGCTCAACTGTCAATTGCTTTGTTTCCTCTTTAAAAAGGGACCAGATGTCTTCATTTGCTTTTGGGAGGAATTTTCCCCAACAGTAATAAAGTTATTTAATTAAACAGCAACAATAACAAAGTCACTAACAACACTCAAATGCCTGAAATTAAATATCAAATCATAGCTTTCTAGACCTGCTCTATGTGTAAAGTGCCTTGAGATGACATCTGTTGTGATTTGGCGCTATATAAATAAAGATTGATTAACTGATTGTGTTTGATTGACAGCTGGCTTTTATATTAAGTTGCAGTTGCACTGTTATTAAGGTAATTACAGCAGCCTTGTTAAAGCAGGCCAGTGCTTACTACTACTGTAATTACAGCAGTAGTGGCGTAACTGACTGCTCTTTTATTTTGGAAATGGACCAGATGTTAAGGTACTGTTTCTGTTTCTGTGTCTGGCTTCTGAAACGCACCACAGTGATTTTTGATTGGACAGGGCTGCTAACTCTCACGCACTGATCATGAGACTCAGGCAATTAACTCTATCCAAATGTTCTCACACCACTCATCCATTTCCTCAGGCTGCGAAAAACAAATTCATAACTGATAACATCAAGACACAAAAAGAGGACGCTGATAGTTGAGCTAGAAATATAGACACATAATCCTAATCTAACCCTAACCCTACCACATCTGTTCTATGGTAATATATTTCCATGTATATTGATCAGTAAATTGCTCTTCTGGCAGCAGCATGTGTCTATACTACGAGTACTATGGTTATGGGGGTGCTCTGTGTCTCTGTGTGATGGTTTTTAGGTAAGTTTGGCGGCCATTTCATTCATCCATATTGTTTGTACTTCATTGCAGTTGTTAGACTTTGAAGATGGCCTTGTGAGCATGGAGAAGAGCAGCCCTCAGGTTTAACATTGTTTAACTAGCTTTAATTATCCAAATAATATTGTGATGTGTTGTCAGGCTATTTCATTTAATGTGTTTGTCTTTGTTTGTAGTAGACTACAACCTATATATATATATAATTTCAAATATGAATTAAAGCTGCAAGCAGCGATGATCGGGCCCAAGCCCCCCCACGCACCGCCCCGTACGCCGTGCATGTCGGTGCACACGGCAGACACAGCGAGCACGTAGACGTCTTGGCACCCGGGCTTGCAATGAACATTGTGTGATGGGGCTAAGTCACATTGCATGTGTCCACTAGGTGGCGCTAGAGATCACCCACCAATTATATGTCATGTTGCAGTGTGTGATGTGGAGAACACATCCTGTAAATTTCATCGGATAATGTTTGTCATATGAGGCTGACTTCCTGTGTCCAGTAGGTGGCGCTGTGTATATAAAGCAGTATTGATGCATAGATGTGTTCAGGGCGGGACCCTCTACATGCGTGATGAATTTGGTGTAGGTGGGTCTGTAGGAGTTATAAGGACTTCCTGCTTCATGGCGAAGCATCGAAATTGTCCGCACAGCCACGCCCAACAGGAAGAAGTCATAAAAAAGCTTTTGATAATTTGTCATCTCCAATGTCTCAAGATGATTGTGTGTGAATTCGAAGTGGATGGGATGAAATCTCTAGGACTAGTTTGTTCAAATATGAGGCCTGGAAATGACCAAAAAACTCACCAAAAAATAGCATTTTTCCCAAGATGGCCGACTTCCTGTTGGACTTAGGGTATGGGTCCAAATGGCATTTTTGTGCGTCTGGAGATGATACATAAACCTACCGAATTTCATTCTTCTATGTCAATCGGGAAGGCTGAGGTTCAAAGGTTCAATTTTGAAATAATCAAGGGGCGCTATTGAGCCGTTTAGCCACGCCCATCCCATTGAAGTATATAGGATGTTTAATGAACCCACTCCAGACGTGTGTGTTGAGTTTCGTTACCGTGGACGCATCCTTTGCCCCTAAAAACTGTAATCCTATTATCATGGCGTTGAATGTGTTGTCATGGCAACGGTATTTGATGATGGGTCATGAGTTGCAGAATGTAGCATCACCAAGGTCTTATGTCTCAGCTGAGTTAATTTCAGGTGTAAATACTTAAGATTATGGGAGTAATCAGTGAAAGACTGAAGCAAGTGACTTCCTGTTGCCAGTAGGTGGCGCTATGACTGTCACTAAATATGAGACTGTATATGTGTTCAGACCGGGACACTGAACAAGTATATTAAATTTGGGAAAGCTCAGACCATGTGGAGTCAAGTTATGAGGGTTTGAAATTTCATGGCGAAGGATCGAATGGTGAAGGAAATTGTCGGCGCCGCCACGGCCAAACCGGATCCCTAATCAGAAAGTTTTTGTTAACTTTTCATCTCCAATGTCTCAAGATGTTTCTGAGTGAATTAGAAGTCGGTCGGATTAAATCTCTAGGACAAGTTCGTTAAAGTACGAGGAGTGGAAAATGCCAAAATCGCACATATTTTTCAAAATGGCCGACTTCCTGCTGGAGATACGTCATGGGCCCCAAGACTTTTTTGTGCGTCTGGACATGATATATATACCAAATTTCGTTCATGTATGTCAATCTCTCACATTTTTATATTCAATAGGGGGCGCTATTGAGCCATTTTGCTTTGGGCACGTTTAGGCTGTCAAAAAGGCGTTTGTTTTATATAATAATAATAATAATCGGTACGATTACAATAGGGCCTTCGCACTGTATTGCTTGGGCCCTAAATAGCTTGTAATAATGCTTTCTCGTCTTAATCGACCCAATTATTAACTGTTCTTGATGCATTCTTGGTTTTCACAGCATCCTTATTCTAACTCATCTAGACTAGTGCAGTTGACTGTTTGTTGACTTAATCCAAGAGGAAATTTGTTTTAAATCACTTTATTTTTCACCACACCCCACCTGCTAAATATGTACAGTATGTTTCCAAATTTAACCCTTACATACTATTCAGGTCAAATTTGACCCATTTTGATTTGACAGTTGTAAAAACACCTCAAATGTTGTTCTTTAAAGACTGTGTAAAGTGAATTCATACATTTTCTTCTAAACACATTAAATAGGTCATAAATGTATTTCTATAAAAGGTGTAAAAAGCATTTTAGCCATTTAGATTTGAATTGTGGAGCTAGGCTTCACAAACTGTGTTTCAAGATTACTGTGTTCAGGATTTAGTGGGCGGGTCTGAAAATCACAGCGGCGTGATTAGCATAAACCCGCCCCTGCTGCTGTAGGGGTATAAATACATTCAGCACACACTACTATTCTAGCTCTCTACTATTCTAATGCTCTATTCTAGCATTTTATTTATGTCTTTCTATTTCTCTGTACTTTGTTTTTATTATGGGGGGGGGGGGGGGGGGGGGTTAATTGTATGTTTTAATGTTTCTCAAATTACATGTATTTCTGTTTTATATAAAGCACATTGAGTTGCCATTGTGTATGAAATGCGCTATATAAATAAAACTGCCTTGCCTTGCCTTGCCTTACTACTACTACAGTCTACAGTTAGCTGAGTTAGCCGCTGAGTTAGCCGCCAAGCTAGCAGCTGAGCTAGCCGCTGAGTTAGCTCTGAGTGAGCTGCTGGGCTAGCCACTGAACTAGTAGCTGAGCTAGCAGCTGAGTTAGCAGCAGAAAGCTCTCAGATGTAGCATCCAGGTTTCTGGTAGAGGTGATGACTTTGATTGACAGGTGACACTTGGTAGGGGGCAGAGTTTCAGTGAACTCCCACAGCGTTTGGTAGCAGAGAAAGAGGCAGATTTTTACACAACTTTGAAGCCTAATTTCATATATTTGGCGATTTTTTTAATCATTCAAATTTGGCAGGGTGGTTAACAACACACTTTTCTGTGGTATGTCAAACTCAGAACACATATTTATTCTTACTTTACATGGACTTTAAGTCTCTCACACCAAGCTGAAGTCCAAACTTGGCAGCTCTGTGAATGGGAGTCAGTTGGAGCCACTTTAAGGTCCTTGTGCACTGGCTTCAGCCTCAAGCCTCATAGTAGCTACAGCTTGTCTTAGACAGTTTTCTCAGGGCCCTCCTACTCAATCACCACTGACCTTTGAGAGAAAAACAACATGCTATGATTGGCCAGGGCTCATTATGCATTCTGACACCCTAGGCCAACTTCTAGCTGTATTTTAGGAACCTACCTAATTTGGCATAAGATCCCAGCCTCACAGTTATATTTGATAGAACCTCTGGCCAAGTCACAAGGACTGCTGCCAGAAGTTGACTGCAGATGTGTTTTCCCTCCTGTGCCAGCAAGATGCTCAATTTTATTTCTTTCTTTAACTAAAATTACCCCATCAAACATTAATAATATTGTATGCTTTTAATTTGAGCCTGCGCAGGTCTGCTGAATTATTTATGGTAGGGATTGATTCCTGACTTAATTTTTAATCACATCTAAATCTATTCCACCTTGCTTTGCCACTTGTATGACACAGCCAGTGTGAAACTGGCAGGGGAATAGTCATTTTGGTATGCCTCAGCAGACGTTCTGCCTAGGCTGCGATATCACACTTTGGCACATCATCGCTTGCTCTCTCACAGATTCTTTGCTGTGGAGGGCCCGACAAGAGTCAATAGTGATCTAATGCAGAGGGGAAAAAATGTAAAGTAAAAAGGAAGCCATGAATACTTTACACAGGCTTTTCTGTGAAGGAGAACAGAGACAAATGAGTGAACAGAGCTTCAGCATCTCATTTCCACGCTCCTCACACTCTCTCTGAGCCTTCCCTCTGTTTCTATTTATCTCTTGTTGTTAATCTCCTCTTTTGAGGCGTTCACTAAGTGGCTTACAGTTTCTATTGAAGCCAATAGAATGTGTGCAAACAAGTGTTAGACAAAATGCCTCTTCGATCCCTGTGCACGAGCAGAGCTCTGTGAGGACTTTACAGACACGCCCCACACTTCCATAAGAGGAAATGAAATATAAATGTATGCAGTTAAGACAATAGCTCAATTTAAAGGAGAGTAAATGATGCAGTGCAAGGTCATCTGAGTTCAATAAAACCGCCTCGAGCATCACCGTGAAAATGTCGGGAGAGCTGGTCGTTCTTGATTTCCTGAATTATGTATGTGGCCATCAGTCTGAGGTGCTAGGAGCAACATTTCCATCATACAGTAGGGTGCGCACAACACACAAAATGTCTCAGTGTACCTCAGCCAAATTCCCATCTCTGTGCTTGTGCTGCTATAGAGGTGTCACACAAAGTTGTTACATTCACATCATATCTGTGGACATATTTAGATTTACAGCAGCAGTAGGTGAGACATAGAAATAGTTGGAAATTGTTCTAGACTACCTAATATTCTGTTTAATTGTTTTCTATTGCTATTTAAAAAGGTACCCTGTGAATTTTCTGATGTCTACTATAAGGCTTTTTTTGTCTCATGGAATGTAAATGTGAAGTTGGTTTTGAAGTGTCTTGGCCGTTTTGTATGTACGGTCTTGATGTTCCCTGTCATGTCACGCAATATTTTTTAAAGCCCCAGGCTTCAATATCAGATCATACCTGCTTGCTGAAAAGTTATTGAGGATAAACCTTTCCAAATTCCTGAATATTGAACTGTCTCACCTTGTATATACAACTTGGTAAATATGCACCATTGAATATCACACTAAATGAGTTACTAGTAGTTTGGTCATTAGTAGTCTGCAGAGTTGTGAAGGTTATATGGCTGGTATGATTACTAGTTACTCTATTTGAAATGTAATAAGTAATGTTATCAGCTGTTAGGGTGTTAAGTGTTCCCATTAAGCACCAAAATCTAAGTTCAGCTGTTTTTCATGGATACTGACATGATTTATAAGAGAGATCATTTCTTATAAAGAAGATTTATTATTATTAGTTCATGTAGATTTTGGAATATGAAATAAAGATTTTGGTATGGAGCTTAATTGGTACTGTGACATCATTTAAGTCCATGTGTGCTCCAAATAAGCCCATGTCATGATTTATTTACTAAATATAAAAAAAATATTGATTTCAAATAATTAAAAACGGCAATATATGTATTCAGTAACATGTTACATAAGGACAATTATAATTAAAATGTATAATTAAATTACATAACACCATTACATGTAACTGGTTACTCCCCAACACTGACAGCCTGTTACCATGGTAACAGACAGTCACTGATTTCATACTAAAGAAAACATTTGAACATGATGGTAAAAACTGAATTTAGCAATCTGACTTGATTATATACACACAACACTGTACATGGCAGAGGGAGGAAAATAAAACACTGCTGAATAAAACACTGGGCAACTTTTCTTTCATTACACATCAGATGTGATTATACACAACATGACTGTAACAATTTTACAACCTCATCCCACTAAAAGACACCTTTTATTTACCATGTTTGTGCCATGTATTGCTGCTTCGACATTTTAAATTTCCCCTTGGAGATTAATAAAGTAAATCTATGTATGTATGTATGTATGTATGTATGTATGTATGTATGTATGTATGTATGTATGTATGTATGTATGTATCTATCTATCTATCTATCTATCTATCTATCTATCTATCTATCTATCTATCTATCTATCTATCGGTTCCAAATCATTTGACACATGATTAATTCTCCTCATCCCTAACCAGTAGGAGACTCTCCGTTTACAAGCTCCTGTTGTAAAGCAGTCGTCAATGACCCAAACTCCAGGACCCCCCTGGGATCCCAATGGACAGTGAGGGATGCCTTGTGTCCTTCCATTTAAATGGCCCTATCAGCCCTTTGCTGAATGGCCAGTAAAGGTTCCTCAGAGCTCTGTCAGTTGCTCTCATGGCTTGGCTCTGATCGGGCGGCGAGCGTCTGCACTCTGGGGGCCGGCCGGGTCGATGGAAGTGTTTCTCTTCAAGCCGTCACCAGCCAAGATGTCAATGGCACTCAAACCACAGCAAACACTGCATTAGATGACTCAAGCTGTTTATCCTATGAGATCCTTTTGTAATGGTTTTAAAGCAGTATCGGCCGTTTGAATTCATCCATATTTCTTATAGACTTTCATTGAACAGCTGGGCAGGAGGAAAGAGGTGAGTAAAAGATGACATCAGTAGAATTGTAGAGGTGTGTCTCCAGTTGAAGTCAGCTCTTCAATTTTCAGTGGCCTCCAGCTGTCCACATCTAGTACAACACATGAAGGAAGTGGTAAAGTGCCGGGAGGCAGACCTGCTGTCAGGCTGCTCTGAATGAAAGATGGGTTGGGAAATAACTCCAGTTCTCTGAGTCTTGCAATCTGTTTTCAAATGAAATATCACGCTGCTTTTTTTAGTCTTTATACTTGAGCAGAAACATAGGACTGATTGAATTTGTTTTCTGCATTACTACATTATTTTGGCCCCCTAAAGAAAATAATAATAGTTTGCTTTGTAGGTTGGATGTGTATGACTGACACTCACTAAAGACTGGAATTTATGCATTGAGTCCCATTTGTTAAACTAAATTAAATGACAAAATAAGTTGAGTGAGGGTTCATTGTTGGTAATGTAGAAGCAAAGCTTTGACAAGGAAAAATGGGTGGAATGAAAAAAACAATATCTGTGTTTATGTTGCACCGATTTTGATCCAATTATTATTATTATTAAAGTTTTTTAATCTGAAAATATTAAAGGAGTGCATTGATCTATCTGTTCAGTATTAAGCAGGTTTACTTTGTTAGAGTTAAGGAAACTGTATGGCCACTTTGTGGCAGGCAGTTGGCATCAAACCACAGACATTGTGTGTTATAGAATAGATCTTAATTTGTCATTGTATGAAAATACAATGAAAATCTGTTTAGCAGCTCTAGATTTCAGACTCTTGCAGTCAATAATATGGGACTATGTTTTTTTACTTGTAAGATACCAGAGCATCATGAAGTATGAAACCTTTTGATTTGGAAAAAAAACATATTACAATCTGGATAGGAATATGTAAAATATATGATTGTTAACCAGTATGATGCACTTTCCTCAACATGTCAAACTTATTTGTTTGTACCTTACATCTTTTACAACTTGTTTTATTCTTTTTATTTATTCTTTTTTTAATCCATATGTTTTGTTTCACTGCATATGCATATGAAGTAATTTTACTAGTTATCTTGGACACAAAATGTTACTTTGGGATGAGAAAAGTTTCATCTTATTGTTTTGTATCTTCTCTAATCTAAATGCTGATAGGACACAGGGATTAATCTGACCACTCAGGTGCCAAAAGGAGTTAGAACTACAATTTGAATTAGCAGAAGTTCTTTAGCGTGCACTTATTAGTTACTAAACCCGGCATGCAAAATTTCGACGCACATAATTAGCATATATAGTATACATGTCCTGAAGTGGCACATTCATTTGTGGGACACTATTCATACCATGGATCATGGATCATTGAATATTTATGCCATGCTTCAAGGAGGACATGATTTCCCTGGTCAACAGAAGGAGCTTCATATTGGAACAGCACCAACAGGCTCATGTGAAAAAGTCACTTATTTATTTAGTCATTTATTAAAGTCACTCATTAAGGTCCTCTGCCCCACGGCTGAGTATAAGGTACTCACTCAGGAATGGGGGGGCTACCTTGAACATAGAGGTAGTCATCCAGCAGATCAGAGAGGCGTGTGAGGGGAGCAGAGATCTGGTTGTGCAAGTTGGTAGAGATGGCACTGAACTGGCACCATGTTCCCACTAAAATCAAGGATCTCATCTTGGATTACTATAACAACTTCAGATGGACAGTCACTTCTGAGCTAGTAATATCAACTTGGCATTGGCATTGGAGAAAGGCATCATCACTAGAGTTTACAATATCAGTCACCCTCGAACATGGTTGTAAAAGCTGCAGAAGTGGAATGTCCATTGACCAAGTCCATCAGAGCCTATGTGCATGACCTGATAGTCATCACATCCTCTGTACCAGGCAGTAGATGGATCCCCCAAGGACTCAAGAGGCTTAACAAGTGCCAAAGGAGCCAAAACGAGTAAAAGCTACAATTTGAATCAGCAAGAAGTTCTTTAGCATGTTACTAACCAAGCTAAATCAAAAGGCATCTAGAAGTTCGACTCGTATAATTAGCATATATAGTAACCATGTCCTCGAAGTGGCACATTCATTTATGGGGCACTATTAATACCATGGATCATGGATCATTGAATATTTATGCCATGCTTCAAGGAGGACATGATTCCCCTGGTCAACAGAAGGGGATTCATATTGGCAGAGGTGGAAAGTAACAAATTACATTTACTCACGTTACTGTAATTGAGTAGCTTTTTTGTGTACTTGTACTTTTTAAAGTAGTTTTAAAAATCTGTACTTTTACTTTTACTTAAGTATGTTTTGTGTGAAGTATTGTACTTCGCTACATTTTAAATCACATCCGTTACTGAGTAAAAAATGTTGGCCAAATGTTTTTAAAGCAAAGAGTGTCGTACAGAATCATTAACCAGCATAATACAATGACTTAACATTCATGCAGCCTGTTACACCGGGCAGCTAGCTCTCATAGCGACATATAAACTCTAACACAACACAACAAACTCTAAAAGATATGTCCATTAGACGTTGTGCTGTCATCTGTCTCACTCTTCGTGAAGGACGAGGCATTGCGCATGATGCGTTCAAGTAAAAAGGACAGCGTCAGAAATTAGAGAATTAAGCGAAAGCTGCACAGGGGCAAAGCCTTTTAAACATGGGTACTTAAAAGTTTGGTCTTCTTTGGGTCATTTAAAGAAAAGTTATTGCTCTTGTGACTTTGACCCATAGTGATTCATAGATATGCAGTATGACTGTTGGTTTACAACAGGGTGATTGTAGGACTAGGATCAGAGCTTTAGAGGGGCTCAGCTCCTAATGAGAATTTGACATTCAATGCCCTGCAAGTGTTTAACCCCCCCCCCCCCCCCCCCTAATAATCATTCAGTGTTTCCCACACAATATTTAGAGACTATGGAGGGTTAATCATTTATTTTTACCTTTATCTTTAATTAAAACAACTAGTTAGAGATTTATGAGCCATCACTTTGTCCTACAGCCGCCCCCACCCCCACCCCCGTTATAAAAGTAACTAAGTAACTTTCACTCAAAGTATTTTTTTAACAAGCAACTTTTTACTTTTACTTGAGTATATTTTTAGACCAGTACTTTTACTTGTACTCAAGTAAAATTTCATCAAAGTAGTGGTACTTTTACTTGAGTCAAATATTTCAGTACTCTTTCCACCTCTGCATATTGGAACAGCACCAAAAGGCTTATGTGAAAAAGTCACTTATTTGAGGGCAAGGGGAGTGAGGTGTGAGGGTGGTGGGGTAGTGGTAGTGGTAGGGCCTCACTAGAGATGTGGAAAACAGGGAGAAGTCCACCTGCTGCTAATTAACCTGTGTATATTTACTGTATGTATCACAGCAGGTGCAGAGCAGAGTCACAGGCTGTGTTCAAAACCGTCTACTACATACTACATACTTCCATCCTACACACTACACACGAAACGACCAGATAGTAAGCAGACCGTTTACACTGTAGCAAACTACACGATAACCCACAATGCATTTCGTTCCTATCCGAGCTGTAATCATCAGGCTAAAGCTGATTTTATTTTAGCTCTAACTCTGTAAATATACCACTTTAACGACCCTTCTAACCTTTTTAGGCAAGAAAGTATCCCTTTAGATCCTCAATGTGACACTAATTTGTCCAAATAACAGCTGTTTAAAGTTTTGTTCCTGCGATTTCGGAGTTAGCCGTAGTGAGTAACTCACTCCTGTCATTTTCATAAAATAAAACACCCGTTACCTTTTATTATTAAGAAAACCATAATGATAGAATTGGTGCTTTTATTTTGAAAACAGGAAGCGAGCATACCCTCGCTGTAGCTAACTTGTAACCGCTGAGGTGGTGATCTGTGACGTTTGTATTTTGGGTTTTTTTCAGAAGTTGCGTTGCATCTTGGGTAATGTGAGTGTGAGTAGTCAGCTCTTGATGCATACTCTGCATTTCTGGAGAATCTTGTAAACCACTCGGGAACTTCTCATATACTCTAAATCACATACAGTACTACGCAGTTGAAACAAACTACATACTTCAAATGACGTCAGAGTTAGTATGAGTAGTAGGAAAGTATGCGGTTTACAACAGACCCACTGTGTGGGAGCCGCTGGCAGCAAGAGGCGCAGGCCTAGGCATCACCATTAAGATCCAAGGGGAAGTCTTCCTATGCCTTCCTTAAATATACTGCTGGTTATTTTGCATGCTACACTATAAACTGGTCAAATAAAAAAAAATTAAAACAGGACAAGCAATTCATTTCAATCAATTCATTATTTAGCTCTTTAGTTTAAAGTCTTTTGTGACAACCTGACCAGACTCACTAACCTGCAACGTGGACCAGCTATTTTCATTTTAGTGACAATGCTCAACACTAAAAAAACACTTCATTTTATAGACCACTGGAGGATCCCTGCAGAAGAGAGCTTCAACACTAATAGCACTCACTTTAAATACAAAGTTTGCTTTCCTTTGTGACAAATAAAACAAAGACAGAAATGGAAGCAAATCTCCAGAGTCTCCGTTACAATAAAAGCCTGAACAATGTTTAAGACTTCATGTTGGATGGCTAAACTTTTAGTTAGCTGTCTCCCAGCTGGCAGAGAAGAATGAAGAGAATAAATCACTCTTTTTTTCTCTCATACAGCAAACACTCTACATTTCTAGTAAAAAAAAAGAGTTCTACGATGGCCTCCAGGGAAATACATGATATGCAAATAAGATGTATTTTCTATGCATAGAATTTGAAAATGTTTGCTGTTGGCGCTGTGACAAATGAACATAGCAGTGAACACAAATCTTTGTCAAAAATTCATGTAATCAAAATAATGTGAAAGATGCAATAATTATATAAGACATTGAAACACAGTGGATTTCATTTTGGAGCTGCGCCACACATTTGTTTTCCAACTGGCTGGACAAATAAGATTTTTTGATCATTCAAATGAAAAGTTATTGATAACTAGTTGCTCATCAGTAGCTCAAAATAGCATGTGTTTAAGCAGGTTATGGCCCAGTTTGCCTGCATATATACACACACACAGTACTGTGCAAAGGTCTTAGGCCACCGTTAGATTTGTTGTTTTAGCAATGCTATAATGACCATATATAATTATTTTTCAGCCTCTTAATTGTAGAACCAGAAAATAGGGTTAGGGTTGTTCCTGTATATTCTGTTTGTATGATGGTGTAGGCCTAAGACTTTTGCACAGTACTGTATATATCCCTTATATCAATTTGGGGGCTCTACCGGAATACTCCTCATTTCACTGACACTGACCCTTTATTCAGCCTCCGTCTGAAATGGGGTGTTTTAGTTCCTGTCACTTTAGGCCCGCCTCATGATGACCCCACTCTGTTCTGATTGGCCAATCCCTCTCAGCAGACTTGGCTCTCAAAGGCAAAGTCAACAAACCATGAAACAAACTATGGTAGTAGGATTTTATTACTTTTTCCTTGTTCTATACTCAGAATGTCAGCTTCTCAAATCCATCTATGCATCTTAGAGGCAGAATCTTTTCAGACAACACAAACACCACCACATGGAAAAACCTTAGCCAACGAAGCTATCTAAGAACTGCTGTCTACTCATTCTCGTCCTCAAGGTAGAAAAAGCCTAGTCTTTTAACTTACTGTACAGGCAAGTTTTAGGAACTTTGAAGATGTTTAACATAAATATCCATCATAAAAGTATATAAATGACCACACAAAAAAGAAAAAAAAGCCCTTTCATTTATAAATTCAAACTGATTGAGCTTAAAACACATCGTTGTAGCAGTAAGGTGGGTGGCTGAAAGGAAAGGCAATTACATGGAGCTAACAATAATTCCATCAAAAGTCAGACTCACACAGAAATACAAAGTACCACTTTGAAGTACATAAGTTAGTTTTCAGACATATTCTCACTGTGAGAAAGCTCCACTGTGTTTGTCCTCTCACTGTGCCGTTAGTCTACTCCAACACACTACAGGTGTTCACTACATATGGATGAATGTAAGAAAGAAAAGACGAAAACAAGACTGCAAACTTCAGAAACTATTCTTATGTGGTAACTATTGCAAATAACTGTCTGCTAAGCTATTAACCTTCTGAAACATGCTTCTATAGGCTAAATCTACTAAACATGGTCAGAATCAAAAGTTGCTTTGCTTAGAAAAAAAGTGGACACATTGCACAGTCAATGAACATACATTGGAGCAGGACTACTTATTGAAAAAATCAAAAGAAACTGTAGAACAGGAACTAACAAACTGAGCAGATAACTCACTGAAAACTGGACTTACATACTAAACGTGTACTAACAAGGAGATGAGGTGCAGGTGGGGAGAACAAGGAGCCGGGCAGGGCTAACGAGGCTACATGCAGGGAAGGTGTGTGGAAGGGCAGACAAGAGCAGCAGGCTGGGGAGGAGCTCAGGAACACAGGAGGAAAAACCCAAAAACTCTGAAACACAATCTGACATGTATCGAACCACCACAGAATACACTGCATTGTGAAGAAAGAAACACATGTGAATGGAGCTTTATGCATTGCGCTTGTAATAACTACATTAGTTATTACAAGCAGTAATATAAAGCCTTACAGTAATAATGACTATCACACGAATTAATAGAAAAATGATAATGGTTTGCTACAATTAAAATAATAACAGTTGGCCTACTTAACTGAATCATAATATGTGTGTGGTATTTTAATGCAGGCTAATAAGAAGGAGGCAAAATACATATAGACCATGAAATAACTGTAAAACACATTTATTTTGAATTGGAGTGACAGCTGACTGAACAAATAAAACACCAGGATTAATCAAGCATGGCTAATAGCCTGGTCAGAATAAATCTCCATGGTAACTCATGTGCCCCTGCTTTCATGCAACTGAGTTCCGGCTAAATTCAGCCAGGATAGCCAAAACATCTCGTCTTAATCTACTATCTGTGTTTCGTGATGTACAACTTTCACCTCCACAACACAACAACACACACCAAATGAAAGGAAAAAAGTAGTAAGCTTCTTCTATCAATAAAGCCATGCTTAGAAATCTGATTTCCTTAAAGTCCGTGTAAAGTAAGAATAAATATATGTTCTGGGTTTGACATACCACAGGAAAGTGTGTTGTTAACCACCCTGCCAAATTTGAATGATTAAAAAAATCGCCAAATATATGAAATTAGGTTTCAAAGTTGTGTAAAAGAAAAAATCAGCCTCTTTCTCTGCTACCAAACACTGTGGGAGTGCCCGCCGAGTTCACTGAAACCCCGCCCCCTACCAAGTGTCAACTGTCAATCAAAGTCACCACCTCTACCAGAAACATGGACGCTATGTCTGTGAGCTCTCGGCTGCTAGCTCAGCTGCTAGCTTGGCGGTTAACTCGGCGGCTAGCTCGGGGGCTAACTCTGTGGCTAACTCAGCTAACTGTAGACTGTAGTAGTAGTAGCGTGTGCTGAATGTATTTATACCTCTAGAGCAGCAGGGGCAGGTTTATGCTAATTTTCAGACTCACCCACTAAATCCTGAACACAGAAATCTTGAAACACAGTTTGTGAAGCCAAGTTCCACAGTTCAAATCTAAATGGTTGAAATGCTCTTTACACCTTTTTTAGAAATACATTTATGACCTATTTAATGTGTTTAGAAGAAAATATCTGAATTCACTACGGTCTTTAAAGGAAAAAAGGAAGTTTTCTGTTATTTATATCCTTCTATGATGTAGATGTTAAATATATTCAAAGCTCCAATAAGTTAACTAATGTAACGCTTCCTGCAAGTCAACAGTGCGACAGAATTTTTCTACCATGCTGACAAGCTGACATCAGTTTGTCGTGCATACACATATATGCTCATCCATCCCATAACCATTTCAACTCAAGCATGTGCAGATACACTTGAGAAGTTGACAATTTAACCCTTACATACTGTTCATATTCTGACTCATGATTAATCTCTACACCAATTCGCATTCATACATTCCCCATCAGTCATTAACAAACATTTGATTAATCCTTAATGAAGCTGTCAAACACAGTGTATTCTGTTTATTTATTGAAAAAATAGACATTCATAATCACTACTTAATGAATTTGAAGAATAAAACATGTTTTAATGGTGATTCTTAAAAATAAACTGGTCATTTTTCTACATTTGTATATATAAAAAATGTGTATCAGCACCAAAAAAAACATTTTTGTATACATTGGGTCACATTAGATAAAATCTGGCTTAAAGATTTGACCCTGAACAGTATGTAACCTACTACTATAGTTTGTTTGATGGTTTGGAGGCCTGGGCTCCTTGGGAGAGAGGGGGGGGCTTAAAGAGACAGGAGCTTTAATGGCCTGTTTCTTAGGCTGAATAAAAAAGTATGGACCTGGAAAATGCAGATTCTACCTCATTTAACATTAAAAATGAAGTTCTAATAGCAGGTTAAATGTTGTAACTAATATGGATTGTCAACCACTTTTTTTAGAAAGACTAATGAAAGTTACAGAAACTATTGGAAAACTCTTTAGGGTCACTTAACATTAAGAGTGATGATGACTCTCTTCAAAATCATTGTGTTTACTGACCCATATGTAACTTTAGACTGTCATAGACACTACAGTCCTCACCAGCAGGTGACTCTGTAAGACTGTGTACATGATAGAGAAGATAGAGATCACTGTAAGAATGAACAAGTAGAGAGAGAAAGAAAGTGTGGGATGTGAAGTTATTCTGGTCTTTTGTGGTTCACTCACCAACACAACAACTTTTACACTGTAATATTTTGTTTGGGGGGGAGAGGGTTCCTCTTCAGCGTGGGAAGCAAAACACATCATCAACAAACGTGTATGTATATTACAGTAGCTCTTATTTTTTTCCACAGTGTGTGGTAAACACTTTGTGCAGCTGCTTGATAAACAGGTGATGGGAATGTGCTGCACTGCACTGGAAAAACAAACCAAAGGAAGAGATGTTGCCTGCTGTGCCTGTGAAAAGCTGTTTTCTGACTATTGTATTTCTATAATGTGTGTGTGAGCAGTGTGTGTTTACTGCTGGTCAAAGGAGGCATGACTCAGCACACAGAGCTCATGACAAACTGTGTGAATGCTGAGGACAGAGAGGACAGTGTGTTGTGGTGTATAGTGAGAGCTGTGTTTGCATCAGTGCAGCAGCATCACTTCAATTATGAATTACTGAGATGATGAATTACTCATGTCTCTTGGTGCTTTGGAGCTAATGCATTGATTATAGGCTGGGGAACAGAGGAGGAAAGCGAGACAAGAGATGCCAAATTAAACCACACATTTATAGATCTAACTATCACTACTTCTGATCTGTCGCACCTCCAGATCCATCAACACCACACTCGAAAATACAGCATTTTTAGCCATTGAGCATTCTTCAGTTTACTTATTTCCAAAGAGAATTTAATATATTGTCAGAATTTGTAATGAGCTACTAGCAGCCCTTGAGTAACCTTTCAGATGCAAACTCCATTCCAATGTTTTCAAAAGTTTCAGCAGTCAAAGTCTAGTGCTGACATATTTCTGCAGTGAATCTGAGCTCAGAGCAGCAAGATGTGTCTACAGTTGTCCTAGACTCTATGAAACTTGACTCAACATTTTTATTTCATCATAGCCAAAAAGATGTGCTCATAGTCAGAGCTACATTGTCGGTGCCAGATGTGTAAATGTAAATGGACTGTACTTATGGGTCAATGAGGTTTTTTTTGTGTCAATGTGGTTTAGTCAAATTTAAAGGGGTTCAAACACCATATCAACTAGTTTGGCATGATCTTATATTATAACTTTTTATATTAAAGGTTGAATATGTAAAATATTTATTAAAAGCTATATATATTTTTTAAATAATACAGCCACGTGGTTTTTTGAGGGGTACAGAATGAAAGTATTGCTTTTCCATAAAAAAAAAAAAAATTCTGTCTGAATTAATATTTTAAATTTTTTTTGACGGGTTCGACAATGATGTTCTGACACGTTCTGTGTACATTGTACCAGCCAATTAGCGGCCGGAATTGCGGGTTGCCAGGGTTGTCTGTTGTTCCGGCGCTCTAGGCTGGCACTGGGTGAAATGGAGTTGTAAACAAGCAGAGCCGTGTTGGACTTACTAAAACCAGCGTTTTATGTTCTCAAGTACAACTTTTCATCACAAAACTTCGAAGGTAAGACAGAATATCTGTTAGTTGCTGTAAATGTGGTTGTTTACCTTTGTATTCTTTGGCTGCTGGTTCACTGAGTTTTTAGTGCAATAATAGTGGTACTGTTGAACTCGACAGGGTCTTAGCTTTCATATGAGATGCTATTTGTTTGTGTACCATGAAGTATCAGAGCAGTAGCAATGGAAATGTGGAGAGTGGGTTGACTTTCTGACGCTATTCGGATTTTGATATTTGATCATCAATATGCTTGGTGTTTGAGTTGTGTTTGGTGTGTGTAAAAATGACGTGCTTGTAGCGGAGTTTCTCCTATTTAATTTGATGTGCAGTATGACTGTACTGCTACATCATTAGGGGATCATCCCTATGTTCCCCGGGTCCGATGTTCCCCGCTTTGTATGTGACCGGGGAACATAGGGATGATCCCGTCTACAGTTAGCCAGTTAGCTGAGTTAGCCGCTGAGTTAGCCGCCGAGCTAGCAACCGAGTTAGCCGCGATCGGGGAACATAGGACCCGGGGAACGTAAGTACGCTCCCCAGGTTTAACTGCTACTCCCACTGGCGTTACAATGTAATGTACCTCGGTGGTTTCAAGTCAGTTACAGCTAGAGAGCTAGAGCAGAGACATTATAATTAGAGGAGACATATCACTGAAAAAATCTCCCATTGAAATGCATAGGGAAACTACATAATGCCAAGATGGCCGGTGTTTGCACATGTCCCGCCTCTTCTGGTGCCGTTGCTCCAATCATTTTGCTGGTCCTACGCGGTCACGTTTTTTGCGACACTTGGAAGTCATTTTCAACAGAGACATTTTAAAACACATGATCAGCAGTTTATACTACTTTGTGTACATATATTTTGTATTGCTTTATCCAAAATTGTGGCATGATCTGGGAAAGTTGACTGTGAGCAAACTCTTGTCTCTGCTGTGAGCGTAAGATGACGTCTTGCTGCCAGTGCCTGCCGTAAATGAAGACTGTCGTGAAGTATTGCGCATGCGCATGCGCAGTCCAAGATGCCTGTAAGGAAAAAGGCTTTTAAAACGTTAATTTGATACCAAACCATCAAACCCTTTCAGCGATTATAGTTTGATTTTTCATCGTGATTTCAAAACATATGTTTTTTATGTCCCTTAGACCTCGGAAAATGGAGATACAGCTCTCTCCCTATTCATTTAGATAGCCGGTTCTTCCTATGGCCAAATAGCTGCCCGGAGGCGTGGCCAATTTTGCCGCCGAGTGAGACGACTTGCCTTAGAAGGACTTTGGCTAGAGGCACTCTAGTTACAGCGAGGGTATGTTCGCTTCCTGTTTTCAAAATAAAAGCACCAACTCTATCATTATAGTTTTCTTAATAATAAAAGGCAACGGGTGTTTTATTTTGTGAAAATGATCGGAAGTGCGTTACTCGCAACGGCTAACTTGAGTGGCTCCGAATTCGCAGGAACAAAACTTTAAGCAGATGTTATTTGGACAAATTAGCGTCACATTGTGGATCTAGAGGGCTACTTTCTCCAAGAGGTCCTGGCTGCATGCCTCCACTGTGAGGTCGCTTCCGGTGCAGGCTCCACTCTCAAGCCGCCTCCACTGTGAGGCCGCTACCACCGCAGGCTCCACTCTCAAGCCACCGCCACTATCAGGACAGGAAATGCACGGGATACGTTTCAAAATAAAATTGCGAATTAACTGCCGGTTGAATCGCTTTCCTCACAAAAGCATGAATTAGTAAAAATATGACGTAAAATCGATCAATTGCTATAGTATATATAAAATAAAGCTTTTGATTTGGACAATTGAAGCATTAGCCTTTGTCTTTTTCAAAACACTTCTCATTAATGATTGCCATATATGTAGACTAATATACACTGCACTGCTTAACTGTACAACTTAGTCATTATGAAAAACAAACGGTGGGTGATATGACTCGGGGCTCAATTGTCTTTGTGGCCTACTATAAAGCTTAG
Organism: Scomber japonicus; assembly: GCF_027409825.1. Taxonomy (NCBI): domain Eukaryota; kingdom Metazoa; phylum Chordata; class Actinopteri; order Scombriformes; family Scombridae; genus Scomber; species Scomber japonicus. Next base: position 16,829,875 of record NC_070601.1, read on the forward strand.
GATCTTAAAAAGAGGTCAAATAGTTGATCAATGAAAACAATATATGGCAGGAATAACATTGGTCAGTGCACAAATTTTAAGTTATTACTCATATTCATAAGCCAACATCTCATAAGATGTCATAGGCCTATACATTTTATTGTGTACTATACAGTATATACAGTACTTTGCTGGCTTTTCATTACCATTTAACTTTATTGCACTGCTGTTTTACTTTATTCTTTTCCCAGTTTGTTTTTCTGTTGTATTATTCTGTATTTTTATTCTTATCCACCATACATTTCATGTTTGGTTCTATATTTATGCTAATTATGTTCTTGTGCTGCTGGAACACCTAAGTACCACTAGATACAACCCTAACTCTTGATATCTACAGTATAATCCAAGTGAATTATTAAGTGATCAAAGAGAAAAACATAAAACACACCAAGTCACAACATGATCAAATGTTCTGTAGCCCTTTATTCTCGACACAAGTCACTCATCTGTGTGACATTCACAATAGGCCAAATTATTTCTTTTGTCCATTATTTCCTCACAGAATGTCTTCAGTGCTATAAAATGTGAATTTGAAGGGCTCCAGGATTGATTCCTTCTCATGGTCATCCAGTTGATCTTTACACACCCTCCCATACTGCAGAGCAGCCTCAGCCTGGTCCTCCTTCCCCCATATACAGAACATCAGACAGGTCCACTTGGCAGAGAACAGTTGTTTGTTGGCCTCAACCCACTCTGCTGCATGTCTGTAATCACGAAGAATGCGATCTTCAACCGAGTCCTATGGAAAAGACAGAAAGATGTCTGTACCATAGATGCTGCACCAACAGTATCTGACCAATAGATAGTGTGAAAAAACCTTCCACTGGTGTGTCCACGTCAGCAGGTCTGACTGAGACCTCAGCCTGCTGCTCTTCATCCTGAAAATATATAGATAAGCAAAATGATCAGTTGGCAGCAGATTTTCTTATCTAAGAGTAAGTCCAGAAAATGTTTATAATAGACAATGACAAACAAGTCACATGAATCATGTGACGTGTGTATCTTTAATTTAAAATGCAATGGCATTACCTTGAAATGCAATGGCATTTTAATGTGGACCTCCAAATGCAGCTGAAGTCTGGTTTGGTTTAAACATGCTTTTGGGACTGCAGCATGTTGTGCAGCGTTCCACTGGAGGCTTTCCATCACATGGAATGATTGAATGATGCATCTAAAAAGGATATAAAATTCATTATGTGTTTGAATTATAGTACATGAACTTCAATTCAAATTAATGTATACAGCCTGCAAACTTAGATTGTCTTTGCTTACAGGTAAAATGGCCACTTGCACCAGGTAGTGTAAATGAGGCCTTACTTCTGTAGAAGAATTAATAATGACTACGAAAATGCTGCACTGCGGGGTTAATGTTCAGCATTCAAAAACGTACTTAAGTGACAGTGGCTATAACAAGACACTTAAGTAATCTAGTATGTTATGTTAGAAGATGATGGTACAGAAGCATGCTATTTCTCAGTCATTTCAGTTACTAGTCATTGTGTTTATATACTGTAGTATACAACAGAGGTGGAAAAATAAAAATGTGCCAAGTAGTCCTGCCACATTTTGATTTCACTTGTGCACTTAAACAGGAGCTAGTCGACCTCTGGTAAAACATCATGGTGTGTTGCATCGTGTTGGTAGCTTGGCTGTCTCATATCATGTTTGTGAGTTCAGAAAGAAACGTTTTCAACTTTGTGATGATACCCAGCTAATGCAAGAAGTTAACAAAAATGTTTCATAATGTTACATACAAACACATGCGAACAGTTACTATACGTTATGGACTAAAAAGTTAACAATCCCTGAGAATTTAAGGTGTTGATGCTAACTGCCATTGGAGAAAGTTAACTTTGGTGTTATCTAACTTCAAAACGACAACACAAACCAACATGTAACATCCGGTAATTTGCATCATTAATGACTTCTATAACGTTACTATTTTACGGCACCTATATTGATGAAGAACACAAGAAACCATGCATTTACTTTCTGTGGATAAGCAAAATGAGCAACTCGCCGCTAATCTGGACATATACTGACTCGCTGGTCTCACTCGAGTTAAAAGGCAGATGAAATGGACATTTAAACGTCCTCACTCCCCCCTGCCCCGCCCCCCCACCCCCCAAAAAAGTCCGTACTTCCCGTCCTGACCGTCCTGACAGTGGAGGCGTTCTGACAGTGGAGACTGCACCGGAAGCGACCTCACAGTGGAGGCCTGCAGCCAGACATGTGGATAAAGTGGTATATTTACAGACTTAGAGCTAAAATAAAATCCGCTTCAGCCTGTTGATTTCAGCTTGGATAGGAACGAAATGCATTATGGGTTATCGTGTAGTTTACTGACTGGTCTGCTCACGCCGATCAGGCTACAGAAACAAGCAATCATTTTGAGTTGGGAGCTAGCTAGCTAATCGATTACACACCACTCAAAGAAAGACTTCCAGTTGAAGACTGGCTAACGTTAAATACTGTTGTAAAATTAATTGGTCGAAATTAGTCGTTACCCTGTAGGATTCATCAGTTGACATGTCGCAGGCTGATCGACTGACAAACTCGGCAACGAACCTGGCAACCCGACTGCTGGAATTATTTTTGGCTGTTGCGACTATGATCTCGAGACACTAGATGGCGGTGTTCTGCTCATTCTCCATATTCAACTTTTAAATAAAGGCAATGGAATACAATTGTTCTAAATATCGGACTATATAAATATAGTCCACTTAAATACACTGTAGGTGGATAACATACTGAATATTCATCATTCTTTTGAGGTTACACCATTTGACGTTTTCAGGAGCATTCCATCTTACTTTTGGTAAGAAATGGTGTAAATGTCATTTCAAATGATATAAAACCAACAAATATACTAAATGTACATTTTAACAAACCTGATGCTGCTTTTATGACTAGTTTTAAGATAGTTTTGAATTGCTCATCTTGCCAACCCTTATTTATCACCGATCCTTATATAGCACCACATATTCACCCATTCACACACACATTCATACACTGATGGCAGAGGTTACCATGCAGGGCGCCAACCTGCACAAAAAACCCTGCATACACCATTTCCTGCACATAAACTTGTATTTACAGTATATAGAATATATGCACCTCATGCATATTTCAGACCAGGCATACACATGTTTCTCCAGAGCCAGATGTGGTTTACATGATGAAGTGGACATGGATAAAATAAATGGACACAAATGACCCACATGTACAAAAAAAAAGGCAATTTGGATAAAAGCACTACAAAGTAATCATTGATGACATTTCTGATATGTAAAAATGATGAGGTATCACTGATGATGATGGTTTACAGGTCAATGTGATGAATGAATGTTATGGATGCTATAGATATGCTGCAGTGCTGTGTGCAATGACAGGTGTGACTGTTGAAGAAGCTCTGTGGTGCAACACAATCAGTAAAACTGCTCTTCTTTCCTGTTTGTTCCACTGACAGATGTACAGACTGGTGCAGCAGGCAGCATACTGATATGAAAATGGCTGTTTTTTTATGGCTAATTATGATCGTGGAGGCTCATGCACACATGCCTCGCTCTACAATGAGTGAGATTCATGAAACAAAAGCACACTTAAACAATGTTTTATAAATCTGATGAAAAGAATGTGTATGACTATTTTTGGCTTTGTGCGTACACACAATTTTAGTCATGAATCTACACATCTGGCCTCAGGGGGGAGGGGAAGGAGGAACAAACACACACACGCACACACACACGCACACACACACACACAGATTACTCCATTCAGAATAATCTTGTCTTCAGTACACCTCATCTGAGATCAGTTGTGTGGTTTATGCACCCCTGTATCATCATGACATCACTAAACAAGAGTGTGTATGATGATGTATGAAGGGTTAAGCTTTGACAATCACTGTGAAACTGATCAAAGGATCAATTTTTAACCCTTACATACTGTTCAGGTCAAAGTTGAACCATATTGACATTTAATAGCAATGAAAACAGACTTTTTTAAAGCCTTACATTTTATGACTTTCCCAAAGTGACCCAGAATATACAAAAAAAATAGAAATAATTGTGCAGCTGGTATACATATTTGCACATAGAGGGTGTTCTGGGTAAGTGTTGATTGATGGTTTTAGTGATTATAATGAAACTATCCTTCACTTTTTAAATAAATTAATACAATTAATTATGTCTGCCAAGTTTACTTGTTTAAGATGACATAAGATTATAATATAGGGTGATATATGCTTCAGCCAAGCTGCTCCATTCTGTGGAGGGTCAGAATCTAATAAAGTCAGAAGAAAACAAAATACATTTTTTACCATTATTGGTTTCACAATTATGACGTTTACCCCAAACATACAGCAGAAGGATCTCTGGGACTCCAAATAATAATCAAATGAAGCCAAACTCAAAACAACATAAGGGACTAAATGGACTAAATAACACACAAGCCGTTTAATTCATATCTCATAGGAGCTAATAATGTTTCAGTTTGGGTGAAATTCAGGGATTGGTCTCATGCTGTTTGGTATCAGAACCCCTTACAGAATTACAGACTATTAAATCAATAAACAAGCATTTTAAGGTACACATTAGGATACCCTGTAAACCTTCATTAATTTATTTTAAGTGAAAAGGGTCTTTTAGCCCCTAAAACCTAAATCCCTAATCTGAAATGTAAAGAAAACAGAAACTGTGCTCATCCAACCGCAGTAAGGTACAGCCACAGAACAACAAAGGATGAAAATAGCATAAAAAGAAGTAGTAGTTTGAACATGAACTCTGAACGTTGCAATTCTTTTGGAGCATTTCAATCTTCAAGAGCTTGGTGGTCTTCTGACGTCACAAGGGTTTATGTTCACTCTCTGCTTTTTCAACATTTCTGCACAAATTAAGGCCACAATGCAAAACCCTAAACCTAATCCTGTTCAAAAGAACCACATACATGATCGAATCTTTATATTACAATAAAATTGACACATGCTAACAATTCAAACTTTCATACTTGAACTAACATAATAATCTTATTTTATAGTAATATAAATCAACTAGTTGACAGTTTTTACATCATTGTATTTGTTATAATAAACTACACACTTGTTCTCTTTACCTGAACATTAATTAGATGAGGTATTTCATCAGCTATACATTTTAATTAATGGCTTATCATGAGTGTTAACTGAAAAAAATAATGACTCATCATAACAGTCACAGCTGGTTATTGTCTCCCATGTTATTAATATGATCAGCTGCATTATTATTTATTGCCTTCTTGAATTAAATTGATTCACAGCAGGAATAAAACACAATCTAAGCCTGTTCTGTTATCATAGAAGGATTTATTCTGAATCTTCATGGCTAAATATAGTGGGTTGGGATAGTAGTGGAATGACAGCCAATTACAAATCCCCTGTGTGTACCCTGAGGAGGGTATGTGCTGCTCTTACAAAGTGGCATTATTACAGGATCAAATTATCGTCGAGGCCCCAATAGGATAACAATTCTTGGAGGTTTTTTTTGCTGGGAGTCAACTGTCAGTGTTGGAGCAGAATGGAAACTATACAGTATGGCCCCCTGTAGACCAAGCAGGGGCACCTATAGGACAGGGCAGGGTTTTAATGAGACACCAGTACCACCCTGTATCCCCTAATTTCCCCCTCATTAATTAGACAGAAAGTGCAGTCATCAAAGGGATCCTGAACTGGAGCCTCTTGGTGTTGGAGTTGGCTGGAGAAGAGAGAATCTGGCTCCAGGGCGTTCAGGCCCACGGACATGACTGACCTGTGAGTGAAATGGGTTGGCCCCAGTGCATATTCTGAAGCCAGATGGTTGACACAATCAGTTTTAATGCTATACCAAAGAAATATGGGTGATCTGAAAACCAGTTTTGACTTATGACCAACATTAGGAAAACTTTTTTTATCTCCATCTTTTTAGATCTGACATAGACACAGATTCCATCGGCGGTTTGAAATTGATATATATAAAAAGGATGTTTGATATTTCTTATGTTGCCATTTAATCAATGTCAAGCATGTCATACTGATCAAATATGTGACTATATATGCTTTTATTTTGCACTGCCGTAGCTTTCAGTGAAGAAGCTCAGATAAACTCACTGACCAGCACCAATCAGCAGCCACACGGACTGGTGAACACAGTGGAGCTTTTAGCAGCAACAGAGCTACATTTTCTTATTAGAAGTTGGTGGAGACCATACCAGAGCTAAAAGGAGAGTGAATATTGGACGTAGGGACTTACGTATAGAACATAACACTCAGGGCTGTGTGTCTGTCAGCTTGTAACCAAAATAATAGAAGAATAATGCAGCTTTCAAATATCATTACATCCAATCCATCTGCAGGGCTAGATGCAACTAAAGACAAAGACCGATTTAAAAGTTTTATATCTGAAAAATGTAATTAATTTGATCAGACTGACCTAAGATTCCATGACTTTGAGGATTTCAACACAAAATAAATTGTTATTTAATTTAATTGATTTGCATACATTTTTGTATGTTTTATTCAACTTTTGTATACTCTTGGTGTTCTCGGTCCATACTGACCGGTCATTAGAAATGAATGGGGGAGACTGCGATTAGTGTAAAAAACTGAGCTCAGATACATCATCATTTGTCAGATGGACACACACACACACACACACACACACACATTGGGTTCCCTGGCAACCACTATGGGAACCTTTACCTGGTAGAGTCTCTCTCCTGCGGGAACAACACCTGTTGGCAGTTCTCACAGACTGTTGCAACATTGTTTCAATAATATTGAACTTTTCTTTGGTAGCTTTGGTAGCCTTTATAATGCTTTTTTGAGGCCTTGTTCACAGTTCATTGTGTGGCAGCACCATGGCAGATCGATATCGATATATGGCGTATTCTCCCTGAACTCATGCTGACATGCAGGGAAACAGGTGTTGCCATGGAAAAGGTGTACAGAACCGGACTTGGGCACCTGTCACCACCCTTCAGTGTTTGATGGTTGCAGATTCGCTTTTCAGACCCGAAGTGGAGTGTTCTCCCAGAACTCATGCTGACATGCAGGGAAACAGAAGTTTCCAGGGAAAAGGCATACAGAACCAGAGTTGGGCACCTGCCACCACTTTTTAGTGTTTGATGGCCGCAGAATCGCTTTTCAGACCCAAAGTGGGCGTCTTCTCCCTGAACTCATGCTGACGTGCAGGGAAACAGGTGTTGCCAGGGAGAATGTGCACAGAATGAGAGTTCAGCACCTGCTGCCACCTTTCACTGTTTGCTGGCTGCGGAGATGCTTTTCGGGCCCAAAGTGGGCAACTTCTCCCTGAACTCATGCTGACCCACTAGGAAACAGGTGTTGCCAGAGAAAAGGTGCGCAGAACTAGCTTTCAGCATCTGTCATCACTATTCACTGTTTTCTTGGTGCGGAACCACTTTTTGGGCCCAAAGTGGTGGCTTCTACCTTCAGTAAATCTGAATTGCACAGTATCAATTTTTTCGGTAAACCCAATGAGCAATAATCCTAACCCTTTTCAAGGCAAGGAATGTTTATTTGTACAACAAGGCAATAAAAGTGCTTCACATACAACATTATGCAAGAGTGAAGCCAAGAGCTTGGTTTAACTTGCTTGGCTTGGCTTGACCTCCTCATGTCTTTGCACATGTTGTTGGTATGACAATATAGTATCCTTGAATCCTTGAAAAGGAGTCAAGAATGTAAAAGCAGCACTAGGCGATATAAAAATAAGTTTAAACAAAATGAAAAAGGGTTAAATTGGAAACAAAATAATCTAGAATAGAAAAAGGCACAAAAAACAGGAGAGTAGAAGTTATAGTTCAGTGTAAGATATGAATCAAAAGCCTTATATTTGATTTAAAAAAAGACTGTGGTGAACATAAAAGTCTTCAGTCTTAATTTAGATGAATTAAGGATTGCAGCAGAGTTAGTTTCAGCAGGACATGCTTGTTTGTTGGTGCCTTCTAAAGTTCCATACAGTATGTTACTAACATGATGATAACCTTTACCTGTGTCAGAGTTGCATATTTTAATTGACCTATAGATCTGCCTTCATGGGATTCAATGTGTGTCATTTGTGGTCACTTTCAGCTTTAATGTTGATTTTAGTTTCAGTTCTAACACAAAGCTTTCATGTGGCTGCGTCGTCATTGGCAACAGGGACAGGTCAACGGTCCAGAGTGCAAAAATCCTCATCAGTGAAGGAAAAGTTCTGCCTTTGAGGTCATTTTTTGGTTTCTTTTCCTTTTATTCCCTATCAATGTTTCATGTTCTACTTGATTCTTCAGGGGAATTAATTATGATGACACAGATTTAATCCCATATACCCCAACCTTCCTCCTTGAAGATGTGTTCAGATGGAACACAAAGCAAACTACAGGTGAGGTTTAGAAAGACACAAGGAGACATGAACAGATACATCTGAGCACATTCTGAGGCTTCATGTGTCAACTTTAAAAATGTAGAGAGACAAAAGTTCTGCATTATGTTTGAACCAAAAGTCCTTTATAATTCAGCAGGTGTAGACCACTACTCCACTAACTCTCCACAGTACTCAGTGAACAGCTCTTTTATGTGTGTAAAATCTTTTCCAAACTTTGACTCCACATCTCCAGCACTGCTCATGTGTAGCTTCTTTCCAACCAGATTTTTAACAACAGAAAAAACTCGCTGAGGCAGCTGTTGTGATAATTGGCCTTTTAGAATCAGTTGACCCTTCAGCGGAGAACTATCGATTTCATAATCACCGCTGTGCTTCTCTTTCTGACCTCTACTGTAGGCGGCGAAGGCCGAGCCGCCATGTTACCTGGAACGTAATTAGAATGGATCCAATATTTTTTTTTTTTTTTTTTTTAATATGCGTCCACTGCTCAGCTCCAGCCCCGCCCCCTTTATTTTTTTCCCCCGCTGCCAGACCTTTATTTGCCCGAGTAGGCCTGCTGCATTTTGATAAGAGCCTCTGTCTGGATGAATTAATGTAATGCCTACCCAAGGAGAGGAGTTTCAATTAGGGAGCAGGACAAGTTAGAATGGGATGAATTCAAGCAAAATGCACTGGCACCTCATCCCATCCATGAGAAGAATATAGAAATCCTCTCCACTTTTGAAGCCTCCTGTTTATTTCTGCTTCACTGATTAGTTTTGTACACACATTTCCATGCAGAGCACAGCCCCCCTCCCCTCCCCCCACGCCCCCTCCCCTCTTTTAGCTTGATGGACTGTCAGCGTGTACAGACTGCTACTCATTTGTGCACATTACCCACTTATTCTTCCTGTGAGGCGTTCAAAGTGTTTATTGAATGCGGGAAAAAAAAAAAAAAATTCGACACAGCCAAACAAACTTTGTGATGCATCTGTAGGAGTTACTGCTTTCATTTTTTGGAACTTTTTTTTGGGGGGGGTGCTGGCACTGAGTAGTCTTGTGCTGCTCCTGACGGATGTTACAAGCCTTTAGCGTGAATTCTAAATCACCTTCGGCTAATTAATGTGGAGAGGCCACGCTGAAGCCAGACGTCCTCAGCAGTTTAGAGAAGAGGCAGATGTTGGCAGCTATCACACCCCCCCCCAAAAAAAGAATACATGAAAAAAAAGAAAAGAAAGAGATATATACATGAAGTGAAATGTCTCTCTATGTCTTCCAGGAGCTCCCTTCATTTCTTCCTTCATTTCACCTGCTTGGATCACATCTCTCCTCCTTTCCCCCTCTTCCTTTTTCATCTAAAGGCCTCTTCTCTTTATCTTCTCTTTCTGTCTCTCACTCCCCTCATTAACTTCTTCTTTCTTTGTTTCTCCTCTTCTGTGCTCCTTTGTCCCTTTGTCATTTCTCTCTTCTCTTCTTCTCCTTTCTTTTCTTCTTGTCCTCCTCTTCAATTTTTGTCTCTTCTCACAACTTTTTTCCCTCCTTCCTCACCTTTTTTCTTCCATCCTCCTCTTCTCCGCTCTCTTCTCCCTTCCTCTCCTCTTCATCACCTCCCGTACACCACTCTCAACTCTTCCGCTCAACTCATCATCTTCTTCACCTCCCTTCCATTCTCTCCTTTCCTCTTTTTTTTCAGTCTCCTCTCATTCCATCTCTTCTCCTCTCTTCTTTCCTCCTCATTTTCTATCCTCCTCTTTTCCCAAGTCACTCCTTACCTCTTTCCTCTTTCCCTGTGGCTTTTTTTCTCATTTCTCCTTTATCTCCTCCTTCTCTTTCCCTCTGCTCTCCTCCTTTCCTCCCCATTACCGATCCTTTTTCCTCCTTTCCTCATCTTCTTTCCTCCCCTCATCATCTCCTCTTCTTGATTCAAATCTCTTATGCCCTCCTCTATCTTCTCCTCTCTTTCCACTCTTCACTCTTGTCCTCCTCCCCTCTTATCTCTTCTCTCTTCTTTCCTCCTCACCTACTTTCAACTGCTGTTGTGGCTTCTCCTCATCCTTTTTTCCATCCCATCTCTTATTTCCTTTCGTATATTCCCTTTCCTTCTTCTTCTTCTTCTTGCTTGTTCCCCTCTCCTCTCTTCCTCCAGTTCAAACCTACAGGGACAAATCAACCTTCTAAAGCTAGAAACCACAACACTGTAAGATAGAGTATGATATCATTATATAGCATTAAGATCACCTTTTAAAGACAGTGTAAAGTGAATTCAGACATTTTCTTCTAAACAAATTAAATAGGTCATAAATGTATTTCTAAAAAAGGTGTAAAAAGCATTTCAACCATTTAGATTTGAATTGTGGAGCTAGGCTTCACAAACTGTGTTTCAAGATTTCAGTGTTCAGGATTTAGTGGGCGGGTCTGAAAATCACCACCGCATTAGCATAAATCTTCCCCTGCTGAGGTATAAATATATTCAGCACACACTACTACTACTACAGTCTACAGTTAGCGGCGCTAGCCGCCGAGCTAGCAGCTGAGAGTTAGCCGCCAAGCTAGCAGCTGAGTTAGCAGCAGAAAGCTCTCAGACGTAGCGTCCATGTTTCTGGTAGAGGTGGTGACTTTGATTGACAGGTGACGCTTGGTTTCAGCGGACTCCGTGGGCACTCCCACAGTGTTTGGGAGCAGAGAAAGAGACTGATTTTTACACGACTTTGAGGCCTAATTTCATATATTTGGCGATTTTTTTAATCATTCAAATTTGGCAGGGTGGTTAACAACACACTTTTCTGTGGTATGTCAAACTCAGAACACATATTTATTCTTACTTTACACAGACTTTAATCACCTAATAAATCCTAATAGAATCATTGAGAACAGTTTCTCCTCTCAGTTGCTTCCACACTAACACTGGAGCTTCAGATACAATGACCAAAAAACAGAAACTCATTTACCTTATCTCACACCCAGTTCTGCACAAATACAATTACATTTCCTGCTTTTCAGTCATTTTGCAGTTATCTACACTGGCACAATGTCTTGTGTTCAAATGTTACATTCACAATACTAAACTCAAACCACTAATCACACAATCGATATATGGGCAGACACCTGTTGCTTTTCTTTTAGCAATCAGAAGAAAGGGCCAAAGATGAGCTCTCTGTGTTCGAGAACAATGGATGTAAATGCTGTATGAAATGTATAATACTGGGAACTCTCAGTGTGCTGCATTGTTACTCCATTGTTCTACTAATTACAGCATTATATGTATATTTTACAGAACTGAAAGACTAGTGCTTCACTGTGGCTTCAATTGTCCGGCCATACAGAAATGAGAATTGGTAAGGATCTCCTCTCCTTACTGTAGTACTGCATATGAAGACAGTGCTCAGTGATTACTATTGATTTAAAAAGTTTTTTAATATATGCATGAAATTGGGAACTGTACGCCTACTTTGTTATTGTACAGTATTGTTATTGTATTGTTCTAATAATTACAGCATTATGTGTTTTGCAGAACTTAACAGGAGACTGAAATAGTCAACAAACAATACAATGACACTAAAGTAAAATACAAACTCAAATCACTGAAGACAAAGGTATATTTCAATATATTGACTGTGAGTTTCATCGTAATCGACCGTGTCCTTCCACCTTAAACCACCTTAAAATGAAGCAGGTCTACATTGTGCCATTCAGCTATGCCTATGTGCAAGTAAGTCCTATGTATTCCAATACTATAACTGTTTGCATCCAATCAGCACTCTATATTGACACCATTGTTGTAATGTAATGTTTTGTACTTCACATTATTGACTGATCTAGGTCTATTTCTGGTATTGCTTTGTTGTCTCTCTCAAAGAGTTCTTGAGCTCAATGCAGCTGTAGTTCCCCATATTTATTGATGGAGTCGGTTTCAATCCTGAAAAAAACAGCTTCAACAGGGAATGAACGCTATTAGCCAGCGTGCCATTGTTGAGGTTCTTTACCACTAAGGGGGGAAACATTACCCGTGTGTGTAGCTACTAATCACCATTCAACCCTTGGCCTCTACAATACCGTTCATCTCATCACTTTCCTGGACACATTACACAATAATCTCACTCCAGCTGAGCAGATGAATGACCCAGACCACCCACATCTTCACCTGCCACCATATTCTTTATTTCTTAGACCTATTAAGGAGTTTTCAGCTTGGTGTTGGAAGGTGTATGAACACTTCTGCAAGCAATGGAGGAAGCCTGTGGTGATATAGCTTGGACTTGGACGCTTTGATTCTTCATACCATTTTCCTACAGCTTGGACAGAGAAAACATAGCCAATGGTGTCGACGAGGTTCTGTGGCCAGACAGAAACAGAAGGCAGGATTTAGCCTAATTTCTTAACAACAGCAATAAAAGGGCTAAAGGTGAGCTCTTCTGTGGAGAACGATGGATGTCAATGTTGTAATATGGGTTTTATATTTGAGTATAATAACATAACATTACAGGCTGCTGTATGTATCATATGTAGTATACTGATGATATTATCATAATGTTTTTTATGATTGAGCACATCAGTGTTCAGTTGGTTCAATTAATCTGATGGTATGTGTGTGTGTGTGTGTGTGTGTGTGTGTGTGTGTGTGTTTGCTGTTTGAAGATAAAATGTCACTTTGATACGACATAACATTGTTTTGAATGCAGTTTTGGCTTTTGAGATTTCTGGAGTTTGGGAGTTTTTGTGTTACTTTTTTATTTGTGTCTAGAGTTTAGGAAAATGAGCCACGCTTTCAGAAAACAAAGGCAATGAGAAAAATTGTAATACTCAAGACAAATGTGTTTGAACATGATACAGTTTAAGCTCTTACACTCACTATCTGCTACAGTACATTTATCCATGTAAAACTCCAGGCAGTTTCCCTTTCACTTCAATCCACATATATTGATTTATAGGATCACTAAGGCCAAAGAACAAAGACGGAGGGGTAGGTGTTCATCTTTACACTACGACAGATAGATAGATACAGAACAGCCAAATGGATCAAAGCTGAGTTTGAGTTAAGAGTGTTTCATGTTGCTGTGCAGTGCTCAGGCATAGACTGTACTTCAATCCCTTCAGCCATAGAAAACCAAAGTGCGGTACTGTATTCAAAGCCCCCCCCCCTGCTCAAAAGTACATTTTTCTTTTTATTCTTACAGTTGAATGTTGGACCTTCACTGTGCTGAATGATGCTTGTATAGAGTTTCCTTTCATACTCATCTACTGAGAGTGAAAGTTTGCTTTGCTCTAATTAAAAATCTGATTTCATGGGTTGGGGATATGACTATGCTTTTTGACATCAACTAGTTTGGAAACCAATCCTGGTTCAGTATTCAACTTAGACAAGTGTGATGTGGAAACTTGAACCCTCCAGTGCACAAACACTGAGAACCAACTTTCCAGTGAACTACAGGACATCTTCTAATTAAACTTCTGAAATGAAACAAATTTGCATATTCATTGAGATTCTGGAAATTTTAAAGTCCTCCAGTCAAATTCTGTTTTTCTTTTTACTCCTACAGTTGGATGTTTGAGCTTCACTGTGCAGAATGATGCGCTGTAAAGTCCATTCACTTCCAACTGTTCTGTCAGGAGCCTGTTCACCGGAGTTCAACTTTTCTTACATTTTATTAACAAAATGATTAAGCACAATCGATTCACCCGCGATTCATGAGAAATATTAACTTTTGAGTGCTTTTTACACTATACAAGGTTATAGTTTATTTTCTTGTATTTGAAACATTGTTTTATCAGCTGCAGTGAGAAGAGTTATTTCTGTGTTTCCTCAGGTTTTATGTGTATAATGTTAATCTAACAGCAGTAGTGTTGTGTAGTAACTGCAGGGAGTGTAGAGCTGTCAGTCATTACACACACGTGACCCGAGGAAAGTTTGTGTGTCTGTGTATTTTTCACATAAATATTTCCTTTAAGGTCTTTTAAAAACATATATAAAGTCTAAGTAAAAAGAAAAAAGTCCCAGTCACATCAGCTGCTAACTCAGATCAGGATATATCTATAAAGTTTATATTTAAAAAAAACTAATGAACACTGTGCATGCGCAACTCACATTGGCCGCTTGGTCGGACTCAGAGCGATAGATAGAACAGAGTGGCGACAGAGCGATCACGTGGTGAACCCCAATAGTTCCAAGCAGAGCCCGCGCTGTCATGTTCTTCTATGGGACAGACAGCAGTGAGCTCGCTTTTGAACGGTAAATATTAAAATAAACCATACACATGTACATTAACAACTCTTATTGAATTACTGTGTATATATCAATGTCAGTTACGTGTATTGAGTGGCTGGATGACAACAAAAAGTGTAATTAAACGTTTTTTAAAGTTTTTCTGTGTTTTTTTTTGGAGGGAAAGCTTTGCTTCATGGACTGCAGATAAATTAGCAACTAAACTGTAATCTGGTGCAATGCATCTCTTATGTAGCTACATGAGATATTAATGTAGGCTATTTGTGAATACTCCCTATTTGTGTATTAGTGATGATAAATGATGGTTTTCAGTTAAACATTTTATGTTCATCCACTCCATAACACCTTGATGGAACAAAAACAGCGGTGGACGGCTCCTCTTTCTTCGACGCAGGACAGAGAGATACAGAAGATCCTACATACCTACAGCCATCAGGCTTTTTAATTCTTTTGCAAATAATAAATGAGCTGAAAGACAATTGAATAAAGTTATTCTTATTGTTATTATTCGTATCTTATCTGCCATTCACATCTTTAGTGAAGGACCCAATGATGGTCTGAGATGCCTGATTGAAGAATAGCAACAGTCAGCATTAAAACAGCCCTGAGAGGTATTTCAGAGGTTTTCAAAAATTCTAACAATGAACTCTGAATATGGGAAACTGAGTATTCAGTTTTAGAACAGCTGATCTGAATTGTTTGAATAACTGTACTGTAAGTTAACCTTTGTATGCCCTGATTCACCATAGCAACACCAGATAAACAAAGAGCAACTTATCTCACTCTAGTGGAACACAAGCTCCTTTTACACACTTAGAGAGAATATGAGCACATATTCTGTAAAAACAGTAACACCACTGTAGTACCTGGTACTAATATTACTCTGTGTGCCTGACAAGGCCACCTCCTGCTAAGAGGCAGGAGGGACCCTTAAACCTTTAATATTTGATCAGTGTAGTGTTTGACCAACTCCGACTTCCCCGAACAGGAACAATTTTAGAGGCGTATCTGGTGTAAAAGTAAGTTTGCTTTATTACAATATGAAGAAATATAAAATCTCAGTAAAATATAGGCATGAGGCATCAGGGCCTGAAGATCAGTCACCAAGTCAGCTGTCCAGACAGGGCTAGTGATGGCCACAACAGCGATCACCTAAAAAACACAATTTAAAATAATTAAACTCAACATCTCATATAAACATGTAATATTTTTAAATCAGAGGTAAACAATATCATTAATTCAGTGGTAATGGGTGTTGTTATATACTCCCGTAGTGTTTAAACCACTGTGCTCATTTTTAAGCTGTATTTAAGAATAGACCGTACGTAACGTATGTGCGCCTGTCCTACATTATCTTCTTATGGAACAGTTGAAAAAACTAAGCTAACACATCCTATTAATGTTATCCTTAGCTAACAGCGTGAGGTTCGGATGATAAAATCTAAATAAAACCCATTACTAATCATCCCAACTATATGTGATTTGTCTGTGATTCATTAATCCAACAGGAACAGCAAAAATGTTAGGTGCTAAATGGTGCTAAACCTCCACAGCTGGTGACGTCAAGCTGACAAACTAGCAGGCAATGGCTGGAAATCAATCATAGTTCCTCACTCAAAAAAAAACATAAAAACATTGTGAACATACAAAAATGTTTCGATATCTACATAATAAAGGACCTCTGATAATAAACACACGTAATGACTTAACATTGGTTGATATTTCATCACCTTCTCGCCGTGCGGCCATTGATCCAACGCCACAGGAGGAATGTTTGGAACTACTGAGGGCTCCATAACCCGGAAAATTCTGTCCGCCATGTTTTACAATCCTATGGGAGTGTCGCCACCCTGTTCTATCAATCGCTCTGGTCGGATCAGAGCGATAGATAGATCAGATCGGACTCAGATCGCGTAGCAACACTGTGCATGCGCGAAAAACAGCTTGCGTATTAACACTTCCCCAGGTACATACAGATGTACAGACTCGTGTTGAACTTCTATTGTTTCTATACTTTGTGCAGACTCGCATCCAACTGCTGAAAAGTGTATGAAATACAGCTAGCCAATGTATAACAGTAGTTTGTCCAAGTGGTGTTGCCGTAAGTAGCTGTCCAAAATGGCCGACGCGACTGCGCATGTGTGTCTCCAGAGAGGACAAAGTTCGAAGAACATTTAATATAAAAGAAGGACTTTGACCAGACAAGAACCCGCGGTCACATCGGTGTGGTTTTATAACGGACAGAGACCCGGTGGAGGACCGGAGAGTGAACGCGGACACTGCTCTGCTCTGCCTACAAAGTAGCTGCTGTGTAGTTGCTCACTGTGTATCTGGTGTTTGTTCACTGCTTTCAAAGTGTTTACTACGGTGGCCCTGAAGGGCAAACGACAACGACAAAAAGAAAAACACGACGACATTAACAAAAACATGTCGTAGTGTTTTCCTTTTTGCTGTTGTGTTTTCATTTTTGTCGTGTTTTTGTTAATGTCGTTGTGTTTTTCTTTTTGTTGTTGTCGTTTGCCCTTCAGGGCCACCGTAGTTTACAGTCATGAAGACAAAACACAGGTTTGCTATCACAATAATCTCACATGAAATTGAGACGCAGTCTGGTGTTAGCCAGGCTAGCCACCCGTACTATCAGAGCAATTAATGCTGCTATCAAACTGAAGCTAACTTACCGTCCCGCAGCAAACGCTTCAGATTCCGCCATGTTGGTCAGCTTGAGCAGTGGTTACGTCCGTTACCATGACAATGCACGTCCATGAACTTCGGGGGTGGAGCACGAGGGGAGGGGTGGGGGGTTATTTTGGTTTTCACTCAAATATCAACAACCTTTCTCCTTGTTTTCACCCACATCACTTACTATACCTTTAATGTAATAAGATATGTTTTTGTGGATAAGTAAATGTAGATGTGCTGTCTCTGCTTTGAAATTATCTTTGATCTGTTAGGCCATTTGATTGTAGTCTAATATGAAATCTACGATACCAACAAATGTCATTACAATTCAGCTTCTGGGGATCTTGAATGTATACTTGTTGAGTGTATGAAGCAGTAAGCCATTCCTAAAAGTCACACCGCTAGCACGGCAAAAAATACCAGATCATTGTGTTTGGTACAAATCCTTCCAAATCTCCTGGACTCTCCAGCTGCTTTTTGGGTTTTTGAGTGCCAATTGTTTCTCTGATTTGGTGTTTTGGCTGAACCTCATGAGCTTGTTGTTTCTTTCCCCTGTGATTTCTGCAGATTACATTGAATGTAGATGAAATTAACATGAAGCTGGAACAATGTAGTGAAACACAATTGGATTATCCAAATTAGAATAGAACTGCTACTGTAGATTTACTCATTTGGGGATTTTTTTTTTTTGGCTGGAGCTAAAGGAAAAATGGAGGCACCAGAAGAATTTTTGACAAAGAAAGATACCAATAAAGAATCAAACGTTCCTGTCATCTTTGTTTTTACTTGTTTTACTTTACTTTGAGCTCAGCCATTCTGTATATGTAACATGCATGGTTTACCCTACATAGTAACAGCCCTATAAATAAATATAGCTTTGTATAATGGAGCACGCTGACTATTTATGACAGGCTTCTTTGCAAGAGAGTACATACAAAGCTGCTATAGATACAACAAGAGTACTGTTTCCAATCTACAGCGTCAAATACAGTTTTAATGCACATCATCAGACAAACACAAGTTAAAAAAATCTTTACCTTCGAAACAGTCACAGTTTTCTTGGCCCTTATCTGATCACACTCACCATTCACCTCCCTGCAGCTGCTTATATTTAATTGAAAAGTGGATTAAAGTACATCGGTACATTGTTTTTGCTGGCTTTTTTCTCTAGCAGAGAGACTTTCCAGACACTTTGAATCTGGCAGTGCAGACCTCCACTGAGCAGGAGGTGAATCTGTAGCTTTGACTGTGGAGATCTGCTAAAAGCTGGCAGAAAGCCACAATATAACACCAGCTGGGCTCACACAAAGTTCCACTTGTTTGCAAAGTCTGGATATTCCTGCATTTTATATCACCATCTCTTAATATTTATACAGTGTGCTCCTTGGATGATGCTGATTTGACTGGTATTGCTTGAAAATGTATGGATGGATTTTTTGATAAACACATTTGCTTCTGTTGACATATAGTTCACCATATCTTCACCAAACCAGAGGGTTGTTGCACAAAACCTAGATAGCCTAGATTAAGCCAGGATTTTCTGTTTATCTTGGCTGAATTTAGCTGGGACTCGGTTGCATGATAGCAAAGGCACATTATAAGTTACCATGGAGATTTATTCTGTGCAGCTAGCCTGCTCCCAACCACCATAATATACACCAGGATATTTATTTGCTGACTGCAGCAATTAATGTGTTTTACCGTTATTTCATGGTCTTCATACTGCTGTCAGGGGTTTGATACATATTTTACTGCAGTTTTTGAGATTATTAACTCCTTAAATTGTAATTATGACCGTTTCAGTGGAGCAGTGGTTAGTGTATATATTTGGACTACTTACACATTCAGTCCATTTTTGTCCGTCAGGCTTTTTCTCTTTGAACATTTATGTTTCACCTCCTCATTGGTTTCCATTGGAAGCTGTTGCTCACTTGGTCAATCTGTGATCAATCGAGTGGTCTACGTAAGAAAGCCGTGAACATGCACTTATCTGAATGACTTAGACTTGACTTAAAATAGCCGCATATCTTCATCCTGGACTGGAGAACGTGCAACGGATTAAGCTAGGATGCACTGATGACACTTTGTCAAGCCTTGCTTTTAAAGTTATCCTGGATTTCTTAATTCTGCTTTTGTGCAACAGCCCTCTGGTATATACCATATACCATACACCATGTACCATATAATGAGCCTGAATAAAACTTATGAGCCTGTTTTGGAGATTCACTTAACACAAGTAATTGATTATCAAAATTTTGAAAGTGTGGCCTGATGCGCTTAATGGGTTTAAATTGTAATTGCTAAATTTGATTGCAACCAAATTTGGGAATGTTGTACGTACAACCAAACTGCACAAATGTGTAACATTTGATACAATTCTACCCATAGGGGAGATTCTGTTGTTTTTAATAAGATGAAACTTGGTACACCAGTTCCCTATGTCTATGTGCATGGCAAAAATAGCCCCACCTTGTGGCCATTAGTGAAACACCACCATACTACTTATTGAATGCCATGTCTCTCACATGTAATATTCCATGGTCACCAAATTCAGCAAAGTTGAACTGATGCTGAACATGTCTGTAGCATATTCAGCAATGCTTTACAATTTACTTCAGCATTCAAACACATCTTCCACAGGAAATTTGAAGATATTACACTGACACAGTCAAGATTTCTTCATGGCTTCCTGACTACTGCTGTTTAGTATCAGGTCTATTCCTCCTCAGATTACTTGAAGCAGCACCTAATTGCTCCAATTAAACAGATCACTGTGCGATGCCATTTAAGATAATTCCTTAATTATTTATGAAGGCTCTTTCTGCCCAATGTCACTGAGCCATTAGAGTGGGTTCCTTTTACTGCATCAATTAACCCTACATGGTTTCAGCATTAGCTTCCTGGGACTTACACTTGTCATAGAAACACAGAAACCTGCAGCTTGATTGCTTCAGTGAACAAATGAAGAAAAAGGAGGCTTCTTTTTCTTTCCCTGGCTCTCACACTCTTCTCTTCTTCATGCAAACCCCTAAAGAACTGAGGTTAAATGGGGGGCTGAAGCATTCATATTAATGAAATAACAAGGTGATACTGTAGAAAATATAAAAAATGCATGCAATGCTGAAGAAGCGGTGTACAGAGTCAGCTGTGAGGCAATTTCTGCAATTTTCTGCAATAATCATAACACATTACACAACTTTTAATATTCTGAGATTCATTTTCACCCAGCCATGAAGTAATTGGCACCCTGCTGGGCCACTGAATGTGACACATACTACAAACACTGGAAAATAGGTGTTAGAATCTAATAAATACCAGATAGTTGGTTGAAAAATTGATTTTTCTACCAACTAATGGGTCTCATATGATTGTTGGTAAATAAATCATGGCAGTTAGTATTCAAAGGTGAATTATATATACCTATATATACATATACATATACATATACACACATATATATATGTGTATATATATATATATGTATATATAGGTATATATAATTCACCTTTGAATACTATATATACTATATACTATATAATAATATATATATATATATATATGTACTGGCCTTACTAGAGCTCCCTAGCTATCCAGTCAGCTTAAACATAACACCACTCAAACAGGAGGACCAGGATCCGTTTTTGAGATTTATTTGAGATGGTATTCTTTTTGTAAAACTGAAAAGATACAGAAATAATATATATGAATTACACATTGCACATAAAAGGGTAAATGAGCACAAAAGAAAAGTTACGCTAACGGTAACTATGAGATATTGTGATTAAGCTGTACCCAGTGACAAATATATCACGAACTCAAAATATCCTCTTTCTGATTAAATCTACCTTCAATGCAAACATTACTCACCGACAATGCGTTTAACAAGCCTCAAGGTTTAGAAGAACAAATCCGTGTGGACATCAACACTATGCTGCAGCATGGCAATGGAGGCCAAAAAAGAAAGTGAAACTTAACATCATCTGCACTAACGTTTAACTGCCACTAGGAGGCTCTAAACTTAAATATAAATAGTTAATGTCCAAAACAATATATATATATATATATATATACATACCGATATTTCTGATATTTAGTACTTGGCTACATAGATGGATTAATAAATAGGTATGATGACCCAGGAGAATCTGCCT
The DNA here is from genome assembly GCF_027409825.1 of Scomber japonicus. Taxonomy (NCBI): domain Eukaryota; kingdom Metazoa; phylum Chordata; class Actinopteri; order Scombriformes; family Scombridae; genus Scomber; species Scomber japonicus. The sequence goes on from NC_070601.1 coordinate 16,851,339, forward strand.
GTCTTTGCCTTTACAGGTGTTTTTAAACCTGCGTAGTTTAGTCTGGATTGAATGGGACTCTGGTTTGTTTATCCCTTTGTTACCACTTGTTTAGACAGATCTGACCAATTGTACTCCGATGCAGAGCAAAACTACTGCACTGAGACCCTTTAGAAGACATGTCAACCACTGTTGAAAGGGATGGAAGTCCGAGGACAGGCCAGGTACCATACTCAGTCAAATTGACAGATGGACTGGACAAACCAAGACCTCTGGCAGCTCAACATCTGTCTTCCTGGAGTGAACAGTAACCCTTGATAGAATATGCCCACAACTCCCTCACTAGCACAGCTGAAGGTATGGTATCCATGACTTATCTGGGCTATCAACCACCCCTTTCCCTGTTCAGTAGGAAAAAGTTGCTGTCCCCTTTGTCCAAGCCAACCTCTGTCAATGCCGCCAGACCCTAACCCTAACCCTTACCAACCTGGTGAGATAGTATGGCTTTCCTCTTGTGATTGACCCCTGCAAGTTGGCACCTGTTACACTGGTCCATTCAAAGTTGACAAGATCATTAGTCACTCTGCTGTTGGGTTGAAGATGTGCCACCTTGATTAAAACTCCACCCAAAATTGCATGTTTCATTGTACAAGCTCATTCATTGCTCTTCCAGTGAACAACAGCCTCCACCTTAACAATCTTACACAGTTGTCTTTAAATTTTGTTAAATTCATGAAAGGTTCATATTCTACTATCAAGGCCCGCATCAGATACTTATTTATCTTGGAATGTGGGCGAGTAAACCTCAGAAAAATGTTTCATTGTTTTCGAAAGAAACCAACAATGAACAGTGACTAGACTGGAAGTCTACATCAACATGACAGCTTTATACAAGGCTTATACAATCAGAGCTCTTTCTGAGTAGTTTGAATAATTCCAACTCATTTTCACATCATTTTAAGTAGTATAGACTGACAGTGTATTGCTTCAACCTTCAGGCAAACCAAGGCTTCCCCTCACCCACACTCACTGTCACACTGTCACTCTAACACTGTGAGCATCACAGGTCTGCAGGTCTAATTAATGGAGGCTAAACTGTGTGTGTGTAGAGTATGCCAATCATTAAGAATGAGATACAGATGGCTGTTTGATGGACATGTAAGACTAGATGGCGTGTTAGATAAATTAATCAAACCATCTCTGTTGTTCGTTTCCTTTTCAGCTACTTCCCAGCACTAAATGCAAAATAATTCCTCAGTATGGTGTCATATTCATATGTTGAGGGCAGCAGTGGCAGCAGATTAATTATCTCTAAGGGAGCTTAAAGCGATGGTTCGGCGTAATTTCGACCTAGCGTCATATGCACCATGAGGTCTATCTAATCAGCACCTCAGCCGTTCATTTTCATTTGGTCGCAAAATAGTGGAGTTAGAGCTATTACAGGCGAGTACAGGCGCTAATGGGACCACCAGTGTATCTGGTAAATGACCCCACTAATAATGCCTGGATTGTCATCAAACTTGTACAGTAGTACAAATAGGCTCTTTACTCATAAATCGATACATTGGAAAGTTTGTAAGTACACCAGGAGTTTATTAAAATAAACACTTACCTGATGGCTTTTACTCTGCTGCTACTGCTTAAGCTATAAACATCTCGCCATATCACGCACAGATCTCTAGATGTGCTGTGCGGGATCTCGCGTTATTCCGACGATTTAATATGTCACATCAGGTGCTAAAACATGTAAATAATGAAAAGTAACAGTAAGTACATGTTGTGAGGTACACTGCCATAAAATGAGTGTGTTTGTGGTGTTTCTTTTTAAACTAAAGGCTAAATTGTCAAATCAGCAGCAAGTGGATGCACATGCTGGTAGGATTAACTGATTAGTTGACCAACAGAATATTAATTGCCAAAAATGCCCTAGGTTAGGCGTGAAATCTGATTCAAACCATCTCTTGTAATTGCTTGATATTGATGTGGATGTATTGATATTTGTCCTTGCTTTTAGTGATTTTAATATTTTATAACTGAATATTTGCATGCTCCACGTTTGGACTGAAGCAGTGTCTCTTTCAGGCACCTTGACTCACTATTTAATGACCGCGATCATTTGTATCTGCTCCACAGATTGTTTATCGCCTGTCATACCGATGCCACTCTTAACCTCACAGAGCGTCACTGTGCTAAAGAGGAAGGAAGGAAGTTGTCTTCCGTCACAGGTAAAAAAATTTGCTGATCTGCTGGTGTGTATGCAGGAGATAGTGTTCCAGTCAGTGCTTAAGCTGTGTGGAGGGTTTCTGAATGAAGTGGGATTGAATTAGACAGGCTTCACTGTGGAAAGAACTAGATTTCGAGAGGCTTTACGCATGTAGAACAATGCTGAGAGGTTGAAAACATATTCAGATGAGGAGAATCGAGGCTGGCCTAATGAATCATAATTTAAAAAGTACCTCAGTTGAGCAATACTGTAATTGGATAGCACATATAAAGGCTCAGAGTACAGCTCTCAGGCTGTCTCCCAAGCTCAACTAGCCACTAGCTTTTGTGTAAATCGCTGGGCTGAAAGGATTTTAGACCACAGCTGGCGGAGCATGGCATGCTGGCCAAATGAATTTACTCTGAGAATGCAGACAGGCAAGAGATCAATAGTAATTAGATTCCTAATGTGTTTCACTTTGCACAAGTTTGTTCACGTGACAGAAGTTTTGGGTCCAAACTTCCCAGGGTGAAACTTTCCATTGGAGAGAAGAATTAATATAGATTATCTTCTTCTCAATAAACCTTTAAAGTCTGTGTAAAGTAAGAATAAATATGTGTTCTGAGTTTGACATACCACAGGAAAGTGTGATGTTAACCACCCTTCCAAATTTGAATGATTAAAAAAATCGCCAAATATATGAAATTAGGCTTCAAAGTTGTGTAAAACTCAGCCTCTTTCTCTGCTACCAAACACTGTGAGAGTGCCCGCTGAGTCCGCTGAAACCCCGCCCCCTACCAAGTGTCACCTGTCAATCAAAGTCACCACCTCTACCTGAAACATGGACGCTATGTCTGAGAGCTTTCTGCTGCAAACTCAGCTGCTAGCTCGGCGGATAACTCTGCTGCTAGCTAGCGCCAGATATGCCTGAGAGCTGTCAGTAAAAGGCATGCAGATTCAAGTAGTTCCAGGTAAAGTCCTCTTTTCACTAATATTAACTTGCAACAAAAACAGAACCTTTCATAATGAGGAAATGATTAATATAAAAATAGACCATGAAAGCTGAAAATAAAAAAGTATTAGGTATATACAAGGAACTCATTTAATTATGTGTTTTTTTCATATACCAGGTATACAGTTTTTTCTGTTTTTTCTAGGCTCCAGGAAAGTTATACAGATATAAAACATTGATGTGTTAAATGTTCATAATACAAAGAGTAATAACTGATTTTTTAAATGTTTTTATTTTACGGGTCACCAGTGTCACTGTATCCAGCTCTCATAAAACATGCATGACTTATGTAGACACTTTCTACACTTGATCGTATGCATCACAGTCATAGTTTTGTGTTTTTGTCCAGTGTGAGCATTTGGTGTGAAGGGTGTGTAATAGGGATGCAAATTTTAAGCAATTTCCTTAATCAGTAGTCAAGCCACATTAACAATGAATAGTAAAGTCAGTGCTTTTCCCTAATAAAACCGTTGATATGATCAATGTTTGGTGCAAAATCAGAATACATTAGAAATTTAAAGAATGCTAATCATAAATTAAATACCACAAAATAATGATTTCATTTAATTGTGCAGAGCTCCCTCTCTAAGTCACAGACCTGAAGTAAGTGTTTTATTATTTAAATGGCGCTATATATTAGAGCTAGGCGATTATGGCAATAATGAAAATCAAGATTAATTGATCTTTTAACCTGGATTAAGATTAATGAAGGATTATCTCCACCCTTGATGAACAATGATGTATTTTCACAGTTTCTTTAGTTTAGTATTTTCACACATGAGTATCTTTAGGGAGTGAAAATAAAGATGCTTTAAGGTGTGACGCTGTGTTTAATGTCTACTTTACTTGATTAGAACTATGTAAAGATCATGGTTTGGGTTCAAATGATCACAGGAGACAAGTTTTCATATTCCTTAAAGATATGCAACCTTTACTGTCATGGCAACAGTGAACACCACCATTAATTGACATGAGCAAGATTAAGTCGATTAGAGTTTCTAAATGTCGGTTTCGATTATTTTTTCGATTAATTGCCCAGCCCTACTATATGTCTTCTTTTCAAATTGATTTAACTAGCAGCATGAGGGTTAGGGTTAGGGTTAGGCACAGCTTTTTTTTTTATCTCATGCTTTTTGATGTTTAGAAATTGATGTTATTTACTCTAACACAGGAGTGTCAAACTCATTTTAGTTCAAGGGCCACATACAACCCAATTCCATCTCAAGTGGGCCGGACCAATAAAACCATTGCATAATAACCTATAAATAGTATATAATTTATATATATTAACTTTTTTATAATAAATCACCTTTTTACACAACAGAACAGAAGAATGAGTGCAATTTCAACAATATTATGTCTCAGTCATTTTGGTAACTGATTCAATTGTAGATTTAGGTTAATTTAGCTGTTGGTAGTTTCCCAATTCCTAAACAATGAAAAAGAATTTTGAAAAAAGTCGTTAGTTGCTTAGCAACATTGTTCACATAACTTACAACACTTGAAAGCCAGGCTTACTTTCATGGACATATACTTGTGCTGCAGATATGACTATCAATTCAATTTGAAGGAAATAATGGCACCAATAAAATAAAATACCTACTTGAAGTCCTGAGATCTGCTACACTCCCACTCCTCAGTCATGAAGGAGACATTGTTTTCTCCACTAGCACACACAGTTACTATTACTGTATATGTCGCTAATATAGTATGAAGTATGGGCACTGGATAATTAAGTATTTATGTAGTTAGTAAGTATTTTATTCCAAAAGTCATAAAGAAAGTGAAGGACGTATATATAATGAACCAGGTTAAAGACTGACCACCCATTGGGAGGCAGTAACATTTCACTGGTCAACACTACACCTGGCATCATAGTGGATGGGGGATTTTGACAAGGTTATAGCACAAACAATCTGAAACCAGAGCAGAAATCTCAGAGCAGACATTTGACAAGCACACAGAATCAGCCTGAATGTGATGAGGAGCTGGAGCTGGAGTAGGAAATGTTCATAAGCAACAATCTATCGGAAAGCAGGAGCAGAGCAAAACTGGGCCTCTTCAAGTGCGAGGGCAGGGTTTGATGGAGAGAATTACAACATATGAATGTGAAATTATTATACTTAAATTGAAAGAACACACTCCTGAATAAAGATCAGAAAAAATACCCCATACCTCTCCTGTTATTAGAGGACATAAATTAGGTCAGACTGGAAGCGTGGGTCATATCTAACAATTCAAACCAATCAGAACCACTTTTCCTTAATCAAAAGTGCTGCAGCCTTCAACAGTAAATAACCTCTTTATAAAACAAATATCAAAAACAAGTGACTTCAGTCTGACCTAGTCCTCTGCATTGGTACCCTTGTAGGGAAAGTTAAATACATGCAAGCACACATTCCTGGTAGAGTACTTTTTAACATTAACACTGTATTTCTGCTGTTTCCTTTGCAAAATCATCTCTTTTACCCAGCTAGCCTGTTCATGTGGGTTCAATTTGGCTTCAAATATGGGTCTAAGTGGGTTTGGGTTCCATGGTGGCTCCACCTGTGTTTGCCCATATGGGCTTCAAGTGGGTTCTGACTGGGTTTCAGGTGGGGGCCTGAGTGGGTGAGTTACACGAGACCCATGTAGGCCCCATATGTTTGCTCATATGGGGTCTAAGTTGGATCAGAATGGACCTTAAATGGGGCCCATTTAACCCATGTTTCTGAAACAATATAGGGTCCATACAATTTGCCCTGTTTATGTCCATGCCTGTTTAGCCTACTTACCTCGCTTATGAGGCTCATACAGTCAGCCCACGTGGGCTTCACATGTGGGGCCCATGTCACTGAAACCATGTGGGACCTGCACATTTTGCCCAGTTCAAGCTCATGCCCACTCAGTATCCACATAGCCCTCATTTAACCCATGTGGGGCCCACATAGACATGCTGGCTGGGTAGTATTATGAATCCTTCAAACTCACTGCTTTATTATTGAAATTCCACTAACAGCTAATTCTGACCATACTCTATTCACCATAATAGAATTTCCCCCCAACCTTAACCTTACCACTGTTGCCATGTGCAAATCTTGTAGAAAGCATGACTCATAAACATCTTGGTGTTACAATCTAATGGCAATCTCATGTTTGAATAAACACTTGAGTACACTACAATCTGCAAGTCTGCACTGCATCCTGTCAGATTATCATAAAGAGCAGCAGCACAAACATGCAGAGAGACATTAAACATGCATCTTGTTCTGTATTTATTATTTATATCTTCATCTCAAAAACTATGAAAGAGCGACTTTTAAGTTGTTCTTCTCACATCAGATCAGTGTATAAACACTACTTTCCACTCACAGTGTGACTGAAACAAATGAGGTTAAACCACAATAATAAACAGCATGTTCTTCCTATATTATCAGTTTTATTTAATGCTAACTGCATGAATTAAATACATGAATATCCTGCTAAACTCTGTATATGCAGTGTGTGAGCTAGCAGGAATTGAATCAGATTCCCAACATAACTTCCTGTAATTCAATGATTGTGCATGTGAGCCAATCAAATCAGGCAGCAGAATTCACCTTCTAACAATGTTAAATGATGAGATCACAGCAGTGGTGTCAGTGGATTCACTGTGAGGAGAGCACAATAGGAAGTAGTTTAAGAAAATAATGTCCTCATATGGGGACAATGAGTTTATTTTACTGTATATCACAATGAATTCACCAATGTATAAAACTCTAAAAAAAAGTCAGTGTCTCTTTAATTCAGCAATACACAAATCTTACACAGACAGCACATGAACAATCTGTATAAGGGAAGCTTCCCAGATTAGAGGGGAAACAGTACTTTAATTCTCCAGGCTGGTTAAACATACATCAGTTATCTCTTCATGGTTAACAGCTCCCATCAAAGCATCTTTTCTAACAAATATTGGTCCAAAGAGGATTTTTTAAAAGGGAGCTGTATGAGAAAATTACAGATAAGCACACAGAATCTTCTTCTAGCAACTAGGTCATAAGTCATAACACTTCATTCTTCAACAGTTAATGAAATAGCAGATCAAGTCACACAATATTTACCTTCCCCTTGCACAATAATAATCGTAATGTTGTAGCAGTGTTGTAGCTCTAAAATCTGTCAAATATGTACAGCATATCAAACTACAAGCATTATTAAGCATAAATAAACAAGTTTCAACCATTACATTTGATACGGTTTTGTACCTGGTCCACTTTTGTCTGGAGATCAGCTGTTGATTGATTTGGCTAAGATTTGCCATGGAATGTGCTTTTACTACCACTAGGTGGCACAAAAAAGTGCGTACGAACAAGGACAACAGGTCAAAGTTAAACAGAATGAAGTATAAGGTCCAGCAAACCCAAAATGTAATGTCCACATATGAGGATGCCGGTTGGCAGGAGGTTAAAAATAGTGTGTGATGCAACCTGAAAACAGTCTTTGACAGCATGTTTAACTCTATAAAACCACAAGAAATACGAATATAATCATCAAATCTGCCTGAATGACAAAAAGTTATTACTTTAACAAACAGATGGAGCCAGAAATGTTATATATTTCATGTAAAGATGTAAAAACAACTCATCTCATTCTTTATATAACACTCCTGTTTACCATACTGAATGTTGTGTCTATCACACTTGACATTTGCTTTGGCACAGACAGAAATGGATATGTGCTTCATTAGCTTCAATGCACAATGCACCAAAGGCTTTTTTTCCATCTCTCTTAACATAATGTTGTGGATTTAAAAGACATTAGAATTTTTATTATATTCAAATCTTTCATTGTGGCAAAAGAAGGGCATGCCACTGACCCACTAAATCAACCTAATGTATCATGTGAGAGAATTTCTGTTAGTTCTGATGAACATATGTCAGCAGAGTGTAAGAATCATTTGTTCACAACATTGTGAGACTAATATGGATTGTCATAACCCCCTCTGTGTTCTGGATGGAGGTCCTGTGGCTCCCAACAGGAACCCTCCACATCATCCAAGATCCACAATTCAGGTCAATTTCCCCTCAGTCATCTTCACGACTGGCAAAGTGTTAAATCAATTTCAAGGTCACATTTATCCTTGGGTAATGGTGCACTGCTAATTGGCCCCACAGCTGAATCCTGTCAGTCACTGTGGGAGGAGAGGGCGGGGGCGGGGGTTGGGGGGCGTAGTGGGGGAAGTTGAGGATGGCGAAGAGGAAGAAGGAGATCGGTCGAGACCAGCTGCTGCACCACCACCACTACCGGCTGGCACGTCAACCCCCTTCACAATGACTCCATCTCAGTCAGAAAGGCATGTCATCGCTTTGATGCCGATTATGAGAAATCCACATTGATTGTGACCCACAGCATGAAACGCTGCTCTCTTGAACTGTGCTCGTGGTTGCTGATGAGCTCGCAGCAGGGACTGGATATGCTGCAGAAAGCCACTTCTCTCTGATGTACTGAGGCCTGAGGTCGATGACACTGAATAGTATACAGCTTCCACGCTCCATATGGTGGCCACGTCCAACCATATGGATATCATTCCTCTGATGCAAGTATAATTCTGCCGGCCTTGTATCGAATAGCAGACACAAAGAAAAGCTCGCTCCTCCCTGACTGCAGCACCACAGAAATTGTTGTAATACATACAACAATAAATACGATATGAGTAATTCTAGATGTATTAAAGCTGCTTTAATCAATATTTTTATATCAACAATGGCTATGTGTAATGTGAAAGGTGTCATTGCAGTTCCCCTCAGGCCTGCAGAGCTTTTTAACCTCTTTAAAGTTCATTGTTTTGGTTTTACAGTAACCCCCACAGTGCAGGCACAGCAGTAGCAGCAGCAGTTTTCAGTGAAAAGGCTCTGATAAACCCTCTTTAACTGTCCAACCAAACATTAAACACAGAAAGTTAGAGCATGGTGAGCACAGTGCTCTGGTTCGGTCTCAAATCCAGAGCTTAAACTATACTCAAATTCTCCCTGCTCCCTCAAGGAAGAATTTTTTAAGATTCTGCACTAATTCTGGTTTATGTTTAAGGTTAGCAATCAAATTTAAGCAAATTTGCGGCATTGACCAACTTAAAACCTTGTACAAAACCCTTCCATTGAAGCATGAATTCAGATGACACTTAGGTGGATTTGATCTACTCATCAAAGGCTTGTTCTAGTAAGTCTCACTAACCTGCAGCCAGTGTTCTCCTGTTATAAATATCCAGCAGATCATTCCTTACTAAACAGCATTGTGATTATGGCTGGGTATCGTTTAAAAAATGATGATACCAGTACCAATCCAAGTATCCTTAAAGTGATACTGATTTAGAGCAGTCAAATTCACCAAGACTTCCCTACCACAGACAGGTTGTAGCTGCTGTGGCAGTGGGCCAATCACATGTCACATTAACTCGAAGAACGCTTGCATTGATTGGCTGTAAACAAGTCCATATAAATGGTCATATTTTCTAGTTCTGGGTGAAAAAAGGATGGATTGCAGGTATCAAATGACGGGTGAGTTTCAGTGCTACTTGGTATGGATTTATTTCCAATGACTTCTTAAAAGGTATCGAGTACTGATACCCAGCCCTAATTGTGATAGTGGGAAACATGGTTTCAGAACTAAATGAAGTAAGTCAAAGAATTGCTTTCTCAGCATCAAATCATGGCTTGACCAAAGGTATCTAAGGGGGCAGTGTGTTGAAACTCAAACAGAAGAAAACCGGATCAGTTGTATCCAAAGCACAACATCATTAGAAGATCAATACATCAAGCTTAGTTCCCTTAGAGATAGAAAAGCAACGGAGCACAGATACAGCATTTGCTAAATAAAAAAGACTCCAATCAGCAAAATTACTGTCAAAAGAAAGAAGCCTTGTAATGGTCTCAGAGGACCAGTAGCAACTTCTAAAGCACTTCTAGGACCAAATGCTTGAGGTGGGCTAAAAACATACCAGCACTTCACAGTAGATGACTGGAACAAGTCCTATTTACCGATGATTCCAAGTTTGAGATTTATGGCAGTAACACAAGGGGGTATGCAAGGAAACATGGTGGTGGGAATATTTAATGCTGTGGGTGTTTTGCCCACAACAACTACTTGAAGACCTAAGAAGACCAAGGAGACCTGACTGTTATGGACTTTCCCTTATAGTCACTTGACCTAAAACTCATTATGGGGGGACTTGAAGATTGAGAAAGCCAATCACTGCATCACAAGAAGCTCTTTGGAACATTACCATATCATGCTTGAATAAGTCAGAGTCCATGCCAGCTTGAGTGCATGCTGTCATAAAAAGAAAAAAGAAAAAAGATATTTAACTTTCCATTAAAACTATGAAAAGTCTTGAAGTATCTTTACTAGTGCTGTCAGACTTTTTGACGGTGGCAACTACCATATGAAATAGACCTTGGAGTTCTGCCTACAGTATATATCATGATTTGGGGGCAGGACAGAATTCGGCTGAATTGAATTTTCTAATCCAAAGAGATGCCGATTTCAAACAAAAGTCGTTTTTTACACACAATAGGCCTATGTGTTGTTGTTGGAAATATAACTTGTATTAACACAATATCTAAATAGATGTATGTGACTGTGTGCAGGGTAATAACAAATGAGTGTACCCTTTATAATAATCAGTTGGACAAAAACACAATTCCATGTGAATGCTAATGTTGCTCTGTGTCCGTTAACAGTCAGTCAGCTAAAGCAGCTTTATGATGAGTTTCCTCAGGCTTTAGTTAGCTGAGCTGTGCCAAGTTGTGAACACTTGCATTTGCACGCTTCACAGCAGGAGACAGCCATGCTGAGCAGGGTGGACCGAAGCCAACTAGTGATGGCCTTCCTCCTCAGCTGCATCTTAAACAGCTCAACATGTATGTCTGTGCTGGAGACAAGGGGTGGGCCCTACCACACAATTCGGTTTCACATTGATACCAAGTGATACCTGAGCCAGAATCACATGTTTCAGTATTCTCCATTATTAAAAGCAGGGAGTTAATTATCATGTGTGTCGTGAATGCATTATATTAATTAGAATACTCTAATCACAACTCTGCATTATCATATATTATCATATAATTTTCATTACTACTCAATTTGAATGACTAACACATTTATTAAAACTCAGAAAAGTTATAATAGAAAATGTTTTTTTGCTGGATTTCTCTGAACTAACAAGGCAGCAGAGAAATAATGCAGCAGTAAGTAGAGTGTTCAAGTGTGATTTAACATAAAATGGATTATTTTGTATGGATCCTTTTGATACTACTATTGATACTTAAAACAAGGTGTAGTACAGGTAGCATCAATACTTTAGCTTCTCTTATTTTTTCTGTAGTGGAAAAACCTTCACATCTGTGGTTGCACTTGCTCACAGTTCAGTTGCAAATCACTTCATATCAATCAAACTTTATTTGTATAGCTTTCATACAGGTTGGTCCAATTAAAAAAATATTCACACTGATGCATGTTCATGTGGCAGGATGTGTACACACTAAACAAAGGTTAGCCTTGCATTTCAGAAACATACCAATTAACCACTGTCTGCATATATTTGTGTTTTTCTCTATAATAACACAACATTTCCATTAAATGTCTTGGAAATGTATAATTCAGCGGTCAGATCTGTTAAATAGAGCGTTACTGATTAATGTTTTTATTCTTCATGATACTTAAATAAAACTAAATTATGTCAAATTATCATTAATAGCACATGAATAACATAAATCACATAACAAACGAGAAAAAGCCTAAATATTCATATGATTTTATTGTACTTGTACTTTATGACATATATATTATATATCATGTTTTTATGTACTCTATCTATTCTGTGATTTTCGCTAAAATAGAAGAAGACAATATCATATGTAGTGTTTGAGTAATTTACTCATTCCTACTGAGTTTTAGAAATGGTTAAATAATCCTGAAGCTGAAATCATAGCTTAAATTTAATAACATATTATTTTAAATGGACTTACAGTACATGTATCAGCTGATGGAAGTATGTCACATTTCATTCACCATTTTTTGAACTAATTTACAGTAAATTAGTCTAAATTTGTATGTTTACAGCAAGTATATGAAAAAACAAAGCAAGTCTTTTAACATTTCAGATTGCACTGCATGGGGTCCAAATCATTTCAGAGGAGTTTAAATTTGTCTCTTGAGATTTTCTACAAAGCTACAAAAGAGTACAGTTTACTTTTGAAAAGAGCCAGTAAACAGAACTGAATATGCCTCTTGGTTGTAAACTGGTACTATTTGTCAGCTGAATCCAATATAAGTCACAGACTTATATTGGATTGATTAAGACTGCACACATGTGTTCCTGTACATGTCCTAGGTGGGGGCGAGGCCACACATTGAAAGGTTTATTTACGGGTGTCGCCATGGTTTTCGGGTCATGAAATGTGACATTTCTAGTTTTAACCCAACTGTAGAGCTCTGTTGCATCTCTCTGTCCCTCAGTCTCTATCATCTCTCTCATGGTAACCCTAACCCTAACCCTATCATCTCTCTCATGGTAACCCTAACCCTAACCCTATCATCTCTCTCATGGTAACCCTAACCCTAACCCTATCATCTCTCTCATGGTAACCCTAACCCTATCATCTCTCCGCATGGTAACCCTAACCCTAACCCTATCATCTCTCTTCATGGTAACCCTAACCCTAGCCCTATCATCTCTCTTCATGGTAACCCTAACACCCATGTGTCTGTAGAGGTACTTATGTCTGCCTCAATTTGAAAAGAGCCAGTAAACAGAACTGAATATGCCTCTTGGTTGTAAACTGGTACTATTTGTCAGCTGAATCCAATATAAGTCACAACCTAAGACTGCACACATGTGTTCCTGTACATGTCCTAGGTGGGGGCGAGGCCACACATTGAAAGGTTTATTTACGGGTGTCGCCATGGTTTTCGGGTCATGAAATGTGACATTTCTAGTTTTAACCCAACTGTAGAGCTCTGTTGCATCTCTCTGTCCCTCAGTCTCTATCATCTCTCTCATGGTAACCCTAACCCTAACCCTATCATCTCTCTCATGGTAACCCTAACCCTAACCCTATCATCTCTCTCATGGTAACCCTAACCCTAACCCTATCATCTCTCTCATGGTAACCCTAACCCTATCATCTCTCCGCATGGTAACCCTAACCCTAACCCTATCATCTCTCTTCATGGTAACCCTAACCCTAGCCCTATCATCTCTCTTCATGGTAACCCTAACCCCCATGTGTCTGTAGAGGTACTTATGTCTGCCTCAATTCACCATATGTCTCAGTTTTTGTTCACCAGCTGTCAGTCTGTACTCACTATAAAACCACTGATATGAAGTATAAACATAAAGATGTACAACTATGTCTTGCTTTAACTTTGATCTTTGGCTTATTATAGTTGGATGGGCACTTACAGATAACTATAACTAACATTAAGTTATTTGTGTTTAAGTGAGTTGGATTCATAATATTAAACCATATTAACCATTGACATGACCATAAAATCAGGTACATTCAAGAACAAATTCAGTTGACACTAAGTTACTAAATAATAAATTGTACTGTAACACAAAATAAAGACTTCACTTGAATTGAAAATGTCTGCCACTGTTGATTGGTCTGAATCCAAAGTATTAAACACAGCTGTGTAACTTCTAGCTTTAGAGAACATGAATGAAATCAGTGTTGGACACATATTATAAGATATTCCATTTTCCTTCTAGAGTAAATAGATGTAACATTATAGAATAGATATAAAATAAGAATAATCCCAAATGTCCCCACAACAGATGTCAGTCTGACTGGTTCTGTACAGAACATATTTCTTTGCATTAGTCCAGCTGCGGGTAACAGCTGTTCAGGGTAGATTGAGGCAATGCACAACTTTTTTCTTGAGGTGTGTGTGTCAGCTAACACACGTGTAAATACTGCACAAGGTACTACAGAAAATCTACAGAACATTTTTAGATGGTTACACAGCGTGTCCTCGTCTTACGGTTAATATATTTTTAATTGAGTCAATTATTAATGACAGTGAATCATTAACTGATTAATCATTGACTTCCCTTGATGGATTTAAACATGTTCTCTGGCCATTGCTGCTGCTTGCTCTATTGCTTTGTAGAGGTCACTGTCATTACATCTCAGAGGAGAAGTCGGTTAATAAAATGTTATCATCATCTGATGCTGGTCACTTAAACTCACACTAGGTTTTGTGAGAAAAAGAACTGTAACTGTGTTCTATACCTATACCATGTCATTTAGTTGCCTAGTCATCCTCTGGTTGCCATGTACAGCTGTTGTAGACAGATTTTTTTTTTGGGTTTTTCAGAATTATCCAAAGCTGTTCAGCTAGATTACCCACCAGGCAAAGTGGATAAAGTGCCTCTGGGCCCTCAATTCTCAGGGACCCCAAAAGGCCCCAATGTCAACTGTGCAGTTTTTACATTAATTTAACATGCATATGGTTATGTTCACAATTAACCCTTTTTGCCCCAGGGTGTTTTTGCTCAGTCTGCATTCTCATTTCTAATTTCCTTAATTCATAGGCTCAGGCTTGGTCACAGCATGTGTCATCCAGATATGCCTTTCATAGTTACTTTCAGGGCAAGTTAAGCTATTGAAAAATGTCATCATTTTGCATGTGAGTAGTACTGCACATGCTCTGGGAGACTTTTTATGAAAGCACAAATATCTATGTAGGAACAGATAGAGGAGATTGTCGGGGTTCAGGGATATAAGAAGCATGTTGATGGGACATTTGAACTCTTAATAATATCACAAAATGTATTGATAATGGCAAACCCTAACCCTAACATTTTCATTGATTTGGTCACTCTGATTGTAATAGTTCTGTATCAGCAAGTAAGGATCAATATTTATAGTGAATCTTCACTGAGTTACAAACAGGCTGGTATATAGCTGTAAAAAATGACTGGGTTACTTCTACTGAGAAAAAACTCATTTGTTTGGCGATTATGAATTTAGATGTCAAATTATATGACAAAGAGTCCTTTTAACCCTTTTCTTGGGGTTTAAATATTTTAATTGATATCATATGACCACATACTGTCAGTCAAATCATTGTACTGGACATCACTCATTTTGACAAACACCGTTGTACAGTTCAGCTTATTGTAGTATTGTAGTAGTATTGATTCTTCATTTCGACTCCTATGAATAACAGTCATTTTCCACACTGGGAGTTCAGCTGCACACAAACATGATTATATTGTATACCCAAGTTTTAATGTATGGCTAGAACACACACTTCATATTCTGTCCAAAGGGAGTTAAATAAGATGAGCTCAGTACAAACAGAATGATTTGGGATTGAAGTCTTGGTACATGCATGAGTGTGTCATTAATAATAACAGTTGAATGATCTTTAACAAAGTGAAATGAAGCATGAAGCCTTCACTCCTTCTACTAACTTCAGTTAAGTGTGCAGTGCTTGGTTCATTCATTCTTTACACCTGTTTTACATTAACCTCATCTTGTAACATAACCATATAGTTATTATAGATTAAAGTCCAGCTCATTTTGGTGTAATACAGTTTAACTATACGTCAATAACCTTTTGCTGTTGAGGGATCAGCTCCAAACAGATGATATAGTCATTTATATAATCTTGTGTCTGGCTTGTCAGTGCCCAGTTAAACGATGGATGATATTAGCCTGAGGCTGGTTCAATACCTAATTTAACGTCCCTCTCTACTGTCTTAAATGATATATCAATCAAACATGGCCACTGACTTGATTTATATCTCAAGAGCAACATGCAGTCACACTGCACATGCACTCCTCAGTCACATATAGGTTTTTTAAAATGTAAATGTTAGGACAGGGCCTTCCCTATTGCTGCCCCCAAACTGTGGAACTCTCTTCCTCCCCCCATCCATTTCTCTCCCAACATTAAAATGTTCAAGTAAAACCTTAAAACGCCCTAGCTTTTAACTATGTCTAACTGTCACTATGTATTTTATCACCATGTATTTTTATTTCTGATTTCTTTTTTATTGTATTTTCTATTTTTTGCATGTTTTCCCTCTGCGTGAAGCATTTCGGATCGACCGTGTTGTGTTTAAGGTGCTATATGATTAAAACTGAAGAAGAAGAAATGTTAGAACAGACACTTAATAATAATATGTGAAAAAATGATCTTGAAAAAATGCATTTGGACAACTGTGTTGCCTCACCTTTTGGTTAGATATTATTATTAAGACTGTTAATAATCTATGAAACTGAGTCACATTGATTGTTTGAATCCAACTCTAAAAAAGGATTCATATAAAATGTTATTACATATCCTCTATAAGAGGTTATAGTGTATCCTCTCATTTGGGGAGTCTACATTCTCACTCTCTAAAAAACCACAAAATTGAAAACCATGTAACTACTCTACTACACATTCATTTAGTTTTGCCTCACATACAAATAACATTGCTTTTTAATTTGTCTAACACACACTGCTGATTGGTGATTGTGTGTGCTGTGTGTAACTGTGTGTAACATTGTGTCCTGTTTGTTTAGCGCTATTCTGGCGCTGTGCGTATGTTTTAATTATCACCTGCCAAGAGACTGCAGATGAAAGTTAGCTACCATTTAGGTTTCATATTGTACATGGTCCCTTACACACAAAACAAATAAATACATTATAGTGTCTAAATGACTAATTTATTGTCATTAAAACCAGCCAGTGTGTTTATGTGGGCCCCATATTGTTTCAGAAGGTCCAACTGATCCCACTTAAACTCCATTTAGGCAAAACATATTAGGCCTATGTGGGTCTCACCCAGTTGGGCCCCTCCTGAAACCCAGTCAGAACCCACTTGAAGCCCATATGGGCAAACACAGGTGGGGTCACCATGTAAACTGCGGACAAACCCACTTGGGACCCATATTTGCAGCCCAGATTGAACCCTTATGGGGCCCACATGGACATGCTGGCTGGGAATGTGTTACAAATGGTTCATTTGGCATCATTTGTTGTTTCAGAGCTAGAACTAGCACACACACATAGGCATCCAAAGAGCAGATGTATGTATTTTAATGATGCAATATAACACACTGTATATTATTGTGTAACAGGCACTCCATGATGTGGTGCTGCAAACAAGAAAGGAAAGCCATACATGCCTCAAAGCTGATTTTCATACACATTATTAAATGATATTTGGTTGCTTTTCTCAAATTCTCACACAGATGAAGCCTTGAGCTGTTTATTTTTAACAGTGCTGTGTCTTTCCTAATGTAAAGGACATCTCTGCATATAAGATGACTGATTTATTATGCCATATGCTCACAACACCGTCAAACACTATATTGATAAAACGCCAGCTCATCATGACAAAACAACTGGTATAACAGGCCCTTGGAAGTGCTTTAGGTAAGATTTTGGTGAGTTACAGATCTAATGAACAGAACAAGTCAGAGAAGAGCATAGCGAACGTGCAAACTTATTGGATTCATGCTAATGCACGATATAAAAAGAAAGTTTATTCCACAATATTGCTTCATTTGTTGATGCTTTTAGGGTAATTTCTTGAGGAATAACAAACTGTATATGAGCTGAAACTTCTCTCGGAGTCTTCATATTGCTCTGTTTACAGATTTAGACTTTCCATTTCCTCTCATCACCTGTAATGCAAAGGAGGAAGCCCAGTTCAGAGGGAATTTTCACACTAATATCTGAACACTGAGACACAAATCAATTGCAGGGGGGCAAATAGCTTTTTGATTAAGATTCCCCGGCTGCCTAATGAAGAAAGCTCTCTCTATATATCCCTCCTCCCCTCCCCTGTTGCCGTATTGGAGGGGAAGTTAGAATCTATTAAAATGGAGAGGTCTTGTCTGGAGATGGTGCATGGTTAGCGGGAAACATGTAGACCTTTGGACGTGAGGGATGAAGCGAGGGAGGCATTACAGATGGATAGCAGGCAGTGGGCGTATTGATCGCACCCCAAAAACTCATCAAGCCATTCCAAGAAAATGTCCAATGGATCCAACAGCCAGTCGACACGAGCCTCATGATTCCTTGGGTGGCTGGTGGCTATATGTCATATAACCATAAGGAAGACTATGGCATTAGTCACCAGCTCCTGTTACAAACTGCCCCCCCGCCCCACTATGCCGTTCATCTGTAGTCCATGTGGCTGTTACATGATCCTGCTGAGGCTGTGATGTCAACAGAGAGATGAAGGTCAAGGAAGATGTCAGCAAACAATATCATAGACAGGAAAACCTCAATAGGAAATGGATAGAAGTATAGAAGCATTCAGAATGCTGAGATGGTATGATGACTGGAATCAGCTAAATATCTATAGGAATTACAATTATATTGGATGGTTGCACAGTGCACTAATTTATATCTAATGGTATCAGTACCAATCAGTGTGCTTTCTGTGTTGCTAACCTGAACTCTTACATACTGTTTCTGACAGCTATAAAAACACTCCAAATGTCTTTTACTCTGAAATTTGATCCTAAAATGGCCCAAAATACACAAAAATGGAAATATTTTGAAATGTTATACTTTTGTATAGGTGTTACACATGTTGGTCCATTGAGGCTAATCTAGGTCAGAACTGAACAGAATCAGGTAGACAAAAGCCCAACTAAAAAATAATAATAATATATCACTGTGTAAAATGACAACTGAGTGTTCACTATATACTTTTTTAAAGGTGATAATAAGTCAATCTTGTGTTATCAGCTGACTCTCCTGCCTCCAAGTGTCCTGAAAGACAATTAAAGAAGTTGCAGCAATGATTTAAACATAATTATATTATATTCTCAACTCAAGCTCCATTTATTCAGCTGCAAGCTTTTTGATTCACACAGTGTTCATTTGCAGACTGAATTTGCTCAGTTGCTATGGAAATATAGCTGTGCAAACTTTCCATTATTCTGAAAACCTTTAAATTTCCCATTGAACATTTGAAGCCATTAAATGAAAATCTGAGCTATTAGACAGCACACAATCTCAAATGCACATGTTAGATTATACAGAATAAGTGTGAGGAAAACACTGAGACACTGCTGCCCCTCTTAGTAAACGTTCAATTTGAGCTTCAGTGTAAGATTTACATGTATGTTATGATCATTTTCTTAATGGGTTACACTTATTACTTTTTAATTTGTTGAGCTTTACATGTTTTTGGACACTGAAATTGACACATTAAATTAAATTTGCTTAAACTGTAGGCAAATGTAATATTTTATCATATTTTTCACATATATTATATTTCACATATCCATTCTGATGTTGCATTCAGTGTTACCACACATAATTGGCTGGTTGAGTTTCTATTTTCTGCTCATGTGTGCCTTTATATTTATCTCTCTTTTTCTCTCTGTCTCCCTTTCCCTTTCCTTTTATTTTTTCTTTTCAAGGGGGGTTGCTTAAATGACATTATAGACCACTGTATCATAAAGTGAATTTTATCCTCTGGCTGGTTTACATCCAACTCTGGTTGGGAGGAGGGTTGAGGATGGAGAAGTGGAGTATGTACTGTATGCCCACTCCAAACATTCAGTGCTGAAATAAAAAGAAGTGTGTCCTTTTTGTTGTGTGGACAGTAAGGGTGAGTAGGTCAGAGCAATAGATGGGACTTTTTATGCTGCTGTTCTCGTCCTGGCACAGAACCAAAGTTAACCATGTACATACTGTATATTGTAGAAGAGAGCACAGGACATCAGCTTCAGATTACACATTACATTAGAATATATTGTAAAGTTCTGCTGCTGGTCTATATATCACTGAATGGTTTAGGTTCAGAATACAGGAATGACATATTAGTAGAATATAAAGCCAGTAGGACTCTGATAGTGGAGTGCAGAGTTCTAACTAAACATGGTGAAGCAGCATTTACTGAACTGAAATCAGCCCCAACTGTGAATATTTTTAAATCCAGGTTAAAACACTTCTCTTCTCCCGTGCTTATGATTGAGCTCTTTTAAAGCACTTTACATGGTAAAGTACAATGCACTGTATGTCCTTTTAATCATTATTTGATGCACTCTCTTATTGCATGCTCTATTGTAGTCTAGCTTTTTATTTTCTTTCTGTCTTTCCATTTCTCTTTACAGTTTTATTTTTACTATGATTGGATATTGTTGTTTTTAATTATATGTTTTAATGTTTCCAATTTGTACTGTTTAATCATTGTTGAGTTGCACCTGTGTATGAAATGTTCTGTATAAAGCTGCCTTGCTTTACCATAACCTAGTGTTTTTTGCAGAATTGTCCAATAATTCTTGTTATATGTTTGGATAAAGAGACAGCTGACATGCATTGACCCATGCAGGTAGAGCCAATCACATCAATTTTATACATTAAAAATAATCAGGTTCATATTGCATTGAAGCACTTTAAGTACTGTTTTAATGTTTAAGGCTTAGTTGCTTTATCAGGGTTTATCTCATTATATATCTAGTCGTTATACTAAGAATTGAAATGTAATGGAATCATTAGCAGACTAAATTGTTGCAGCTTAACTATAGATGCTCAAGTGTATACTTCTTAGCTTCTATTTGGATAAATTAAAACATATCTAAATATGAAATGCCAAAGAGACTACTATTCAAATGTGCAGTAAATGACCCAAATATAACAAATTTGTAAAAAAAAGTATATATACATTATACATTTCCTAACTAGAAGGTTCTCTTTTAAATTAGAGATACATTAGAAATAGATTTCTCAGTTTGCTGAGGACCTCCTGAGTGACCCCTGCATGTCCCCCGGACCCCACTTTGAGAACCAATGCAGTATACATCATCCTCTCCATGTGTCCAGCAGTGCCTCTCCTCTCCCCTCCCTGGCTTCTTAAGAGGCTTTCTGTGTCACTGAATTTTCTGCACCCATGCTTCCCGTCCACACACTAACCCCAGGGGCGCAGGCTTGTTTTATGCATGTCCTCTTCCTGTCGCAAAGGACCATAAATGGTCTCTCAGCTGGGAGAAGTGGGCCGGGGATGCTGTGTGCCACTCACACTGGATGTGCAAGGGGGCCAGCTGAATGCCACTGATGGTCTGCCCTGAGCCTCGCTGACTGTGGTTGATTAACCCCCACTCCCCCCATTCCTGCTCCTTTCACACACTCTGCCTTTCTTAATATACTCTTACATACTGCTTTCTCTGACTGAAGGGAACAGACTGTCAAACACTGATTGCAAGGGTCATGCACTCAACGACTGCTTGGTTTTGAGGACAGTAAATATAATAAATGAATCCATTAAAGACCGTGTAAAGTGAATTCAGACATTTTCTTCTAAACACATTAA
Source organism: Scomber japonicus (assembly GCF_027409825.1). Lineage (NCBI taxonomy): Eukaryota > Metazoa > Chordata > Actinopteri > Scombriformes > Scombridae > Scomber > Scomber japonicus. The sequence continues at coordinate 16,872,822 of NC_070601.1, forward strand.
ATAGGTCATAAATGTATTTCTAAAAAACGTGTAAAAAGCATTTCAACCATTTAGATTTGAATTGTGGAGCTAGGCTTTTCTAGGATTTCTGTGTTCAGGATTTAGTGGGTGGGTCTGAAAATCACCGCTGTGTTAGCATAAACCAACCCCTGCTGCTGTAGAGGTATAAATACATTCTACTACAGTCTACAGTTAGCTGAGTTAGCCGCCCACTCAGCAGAAAGCTCTCAGACGTAGCATCCATGTTTCTGGTAGAGGTGGTGACTTTGATTGACAGGTGACACTTGGTAGGTGGCGGGGTTTCAGCGAACTCGGCGGGCACTCCCACAGTGTTTGGTAGCAGAGAAAGAGGCTGAGTTTTACACAACTTTGAAGCCTAATTTCATATATTTGGTGATTTTTTTAATCATTGAAATTTGGCAGGGTGGTTAACAACACACTTTCCTGTGGTATGTCAAACTCAGAACACATATTTATTCTTACTTTACACTGACTTTAAGTGACTCTGACTATAGCCTATGGGAAATTTAAGTGTGAAATAAGTACTATATGTCAAGTGTATACAATTATCCATGATGTATTGTACTAAGTGGGCAGAGTTCACAAGGGGAACAAGCTCTTGAGTAAGGGTACTTATATCTTACAAGTGTATCGACCCCTCCACCTCACTAGGTTCAGGTCAGGTCAGGTTGGAGGTTTGTCATTAACTTCATGAGCCACACCTGGACCTGGAGTGGTTTCTGATATACAAACTCACTGCCCCCAACTCCCACCTCTCTGTCTCCCTTCATGGGCATGGCTGTTTTGCAGACATTTCTACACATTCATGTTCGCCAGACAAAATACTGACTTTTCCTATTCCTCATTATTTTGTAAATAAATGGGTCAAGTGACATTTTTTTGTGTCCATGTGGTTTAGTCAGATGTGAAAATAAACATATGAATAACTTGCACACATTCTTTTTTTGTGGACCCAGCATCAAAGTTGTGCTTTTAATCAATTTTAAGAAAATATATTGGAGGATTATGGTAAAAATGTCTAAGTGGTGTAACAATAAAAACTTAGAACCAAATAATTCAACTTGCTTAAAAACAGTAAATAGTCAATAAAACACCATATCAACTAGTTTGGCATGATCTTACATTATAACTTTTATATAAAATAAAGCTAATGGAATACAATTGTCCTAAATATTACATTTCATCTGGAGAATCATGGAGATCAGGAAACATTTACATTTTTAACCCTTCTGTTCATATTCTGACTCATAATTAGTCTCTACACCAATGCAATAGACGAATATGTATGAATTAGCTCTTGAGAAATTGAGTAGGTGAGCGGAAATGAAAAGACTTAAATTGAAGAAGCATAAATTAAGTTTAAATGGATCTGGTACAGGTGTGGGTCTGGTACAGGTGTGGATCTGATACAGGTGTGGTTCTGGTACAGGTGTGGATCTGGTACAGGTGTGGGTCTGGTACAGGTGTGGGTCTGGTACAGGTGTGGATCTGGTACAGGTGTGGATCTGGTACAGGTGTGGGTCTGGTACAGGTGTGGATCTGGTACAGGTGTTGCTGCTCCTGGTAGGTTTACTTCTGGATCTTTTGATGTTGCCAGTAATCTGAGTCTGGTTCTTTTTGGTTCTAATCTGATACTTTAGCAGGTAGCCAACAGTAGAGGCTGGTCAGACTCTGACTGCACATTATCAGTGAGCTATACTGACCCATTTCAGTCTGTGATATACTGTTGAAGATTGAGACTTATGATGCTTTGTGTGATTTGGTCATTTTTGGGTCAGTTTCAAATGTTTGCCCTCAGCCACATCACTATCTATATCAATCAGCATACAGTGAAGTCTGCTGCTGTCTGTCTATGATGCCTTGTTGCAGTGTTCAGTATAGTGATGACTTTGGATAGAAAGTGTTGATTAGTGTGTTGTGTTGTCCATATTCTGTCTTCCTGAGGACAGCAGGTCAAACTGGTCTCTGGTCTTTGCAAATGGAAATGATGTATGTGTTTATTTGCATATAAGTTTGGAGTTTGACAATGATAATGTGCTGTATACCTGCATGAATATTTCTATTGTAATTGTGTGTTTGTGATCCTTGTTTGTTTGGAGAGTGCCAATCTGCAAGCCCCTTGAGGGTTTTTTGGCAATTCTCCTTCACATTGTTCTGTACTCATCATGACTGTGTATTTCATTTAATTTTATATATATGTGTAAATGAATAAACTAACTAACTAACTAAGGATCACTGAAGATTAGATTGCACCTAACCCTAACCCTAACTGTAATTGAAGCATTAATACAAGTTAATGAAAAAAAAACTTCCTAATAAATGAAGAAGTTTGTTTGTTGTTCAGACATGCATTTAACAAATGTTTTTAACTAGTAGATAAATCAGAACATAAATCAAATATAAAACTTGGGAGTGATCCACTTGAGTTGAATCTGTTATCTGTCTCCACTGCAGTATGAAACTGCAGAGCTGTTGTGATCAGATCAGTGTGTTTGAGATTCTGTCCTGCTTTCAGTTTTGTGATTTGGGTGACACAACAGTGATGCTTGTATCTTTAAATCATCGCAAAAAAATCTTTTTCTATTATTTTTCATCAACTCCTAAAGATTAAGGTTTGGATGGATTACAGAAGTTTCTTTTAACTAAGCTCCTCAGCTGTCAGGCAGCAGCAGCAGCAGCAGCAGCAGGGGGCCGGGACAAAAAAGCTACACAGCTTCATTTAAACTACACTCCCATTATATATTATTTCATATCATGTTGTCTAATGATAGCATCATCATCATCATCATGTTGTTAGGGTTACATGTGGTTTGTGGTTACAGCATCATTTATTAGTGTAAAATATTAGTATACATGACAAAGATGAATGCTGACCACTGAGCTGATGGAGGGAGCTGAGGGAGAACATGAGAACGCTGATGCTGATGCTGATGCTGATGATGATGATGCTGATGATGATGATGATGATGAAGCAGATCACATAGCTTTTGGTTTTGAGGTCATTCTGGGTGATAACTGTTCATTTCTATTTTATTCTAACTTCTTTTAGACTATAAACCAGTGTCATAAAAAATGAACTGAGTGCAAATCACAGAGTTAGTGACTAGTAATAGTCTGTATTTAGTCTTTATAGCATAGGCCTATTGTTTAAAATAACAAGTAACAACGTGCTTGAATTTAAACTTAAATAAATATGAGCATCAGGAGCATAATAGATTAAATAAAAGTGCTGAATTTTCCATTTATTACTGTGATCTGAACCCAACTGAGCTTGTGTCATGCCTTCAACAGGTACACTGAACACTTAGACAAAGTGGTACCACAGGTCATTATGTTAAATGGAGGCATGCACTAAATCAGTGTTAAATAAAATGTACAGTAATTGCCTTAATAGCAGTGCTGCTGCTACTGCTGCTGCTGGCCCAACCCTAACCAGGTCAAACACTGCTATAAATTTCACTGTACTGTAGGACTGTTATTATTATACCTGTAATACTTACTACTTAATTAAACCTCTGAATGTTTCATTGTTGAGTTAGGTGATGGTTTATGCACTGACATTATTTTATGTCACACTAATATTTATGGAAATGGAGTGACACACAGATGCAGGTGGCAGAGGTTATCATTGTAAGGCTCAGTGATAAATAAGGGTTCGTGAGATGAGCAATTCAAAAATATGTTCAAACTAGTTTTAAAAGCAGCATAAGGTTTGTAAAAATTTAATATTTAGTATTTTTGTTGGTTTTATATCATTTGAAATGACATTTGCAACATGTTTTTTTAACCAAAAGTAAGACCTGAAAATGTCAAATGGTGTAACCACAAAAAATGTAAATGTTTCCTGATCTCCATGATTCCTCAGATTAAATGTAATATTTAGAACAATTGTATTGCATTAGCCTTATTTAATATAAAAGTTATAATGTAAGATCATGCCAAACTAGTTGATATGGTGTTTTATTGAGAATTTATTGTTTTTAAGCAAGTTGATTTTTTATGGTTACATCACTGAGACATTTTTGCCATAATCCTCAAATATATAATATGGATTAAAAGCAGAAATGCTATGCTGAGTCCACAAAAAAAAAAGAATGTGTGCAAGTTATTAATTTGTTTATTTACACATTTAGTGTTTTTAAGCTTAGTTTAATTATTTGGTACAAATTTTTTATGGTTACACCACTTAGACATTTTTACCATAATCCTCTAATATATTCTCTCAAAATGGATTAAAAGTTATTCAGTTGTTTATTTTCTAATTGTAACCCCTTTAAATTTGACTAAACCACATTGACACAAAAACCCTCATTGACCTGTGTATTATTTGGCATTGACTGTTAAAGTGATATTCCAACAAAATCTGGTTATGTCTGAGTATGAGAGATTCTCCTGTAGGCATATGGGGTTAAAGTCACAGTAAGTGGTCATAAGATATTTGCACATGATGGCTAGAAACAGATCTTAGATACTCACTTCCGCCTATGATTAATATCTGCTGATGCCTGCTTGGCCTTTCCTTTAGATTATGATTGACCGTCATCATCATATTTTCAAATGAGTAGCTCTGTTTTAATGGAGATGCAAATCCCTGCTGCACTGGCCTGACATTAAATAATGACATTTAAGCTCCAATATCACATTTTCAAACCAATTAATACACATTAGTCTGTGCCATTCAAAGAAATCATCAATACAGTATTCTATAAGATCATTTTCATTATTTTCCCCTCACTGATGTAAAAATATATTTGACAGTGATTATCTTAACTGCATCATTCCAGTGATTAAATAAATCCTTGTCATAAAAATGTAAGTTTTAAGAAATGAAATAAAAATACTGATCCTCCAGTTCAGGGAAAGGGTTGCTATGGCTATTAAATTCATCAAAGTGTCACAGCATCCTTTTGAATTTGAGGTCTAGTATTTTTCTCATCAGGCATCTGACAAACATGGTCTATTATTATTATTAAACTTAGAGCCATAGTTCTTATGTCAACTTTCTTTTCATCTTTGTTTTCATATTTGCCTTTTTTAAATCTCAATTGTACTTGAAATGTCAGTACTTGAAGGTTACGCTGCTACTTTATTTACTTGTTGTATTTGCACTGTATTGTTACTGTGGACTTTACACATATTTACCTCAGCATTGCACTAATCATTATTATTAGGGCCAGAGCGCGAAGACCTATTGTATCTGTAAACAGACATGCATGGGGGGGCGAGGGCCCGTTCACCGCTGCTTGCAGCTCTTCTTCTTCTTCTGTGTGGGAGGAGTGTTAGGAAGAGCTGAAAGTTTGAGAGAGTTTTTCTTTCTTTCTTTGCTATTTCTATCCTTTGTTTTTGATTTATTGTTGGTTTATGTGTTTAGTGTTGTGTTGTATTAGTTTAATTTAAGTTTATATCTGTTTTGTGTGTTTCTGCTGGCCAGGCTTTGTCTTGGCCAGCATGGCCTCGAGTAGCTTCACTAAGCTGTCACGGAAGCATGGAATCAAGGTTGGTGCCGGCTCTCCGTGCAGCGTGGAGGAGGTGGCGTTGGCAGTGGGGGAGATCATCGGGCACAGTGCGGTAAAGTCTGCTGCCCGTATGAACAAGGCAGTGGTTTTGTTTTTGGAGAAGGTGGAGCAGGTGAATGTGGTGGTGGAAATAGGGATCACTGTTAACGGACTGTTTGAGCCGGTGATGCCTTTAACGCAGCCCGCGGCGAGGATTACTTTATCTAACGTGCCTCCGTTCATCAGTGATGAGTTCCTGATCGGAGAGCTGTCTCGCCATGGCAAGGTAATGTCCCCTATTAAAAAAGTTTTATCAGGTTGTAGACCACCACTGCTGAAGCATGTTGTGTCTCACCGCCGGCAGCTGTTTATGATTTTAAACAACAAGTCGGAAGACTTTAATTACAGCTTCACCGTGCGTGTGGATAATTTTGATTATACTTTGTTTGCCACGTCTTCTTTGATGAAATGTTTCGGCTGTGGTGAAGAGGGACATTTAATAAAGGCCTGTCCTAAACGTGTGGAGTGGCTGCTGCCACCGCCGCTGAGCAGCCGGTTCCCGCTGCGCGGCGGCGCAGCCAAGGTGCTGCGGGGGTGGATGAGGCTGTAGCCGGCTCGAGCTCAGTCGGAGACGTTGTTGAACGGGAAGTGGATAAGGAACAAAACCGGGATGGTGATCGTGTTGAGGTGAGTGAGAGGGATAGTGGAGCAGGTGAGGGTATGGATACTGAGGTGGTGGGTGAGGTTTTAGGAGCTAAACTTTGTGAAGCAGGTGAGCTGGGTGAGGTGACTGGTGGGGAGACAGGTGAGTTAGGTAAGGTGATTGGTGGGGAGACTGGTGAGGGGACAGGTGAGTTAGGTAAGGTGACTGGTGGGGAGACAGGTGAGGTGAATGGTGGAGAGACAGGTGAGGTGACAGGTGAGGTGAATGGTAGAGAGACAGGTGAGGTGACAGGTGAGGGGACAGGTGAGGTGAATGGTGGAGAGACAGGTGAGGTGACAGGTGAGGGGACAGGTGAGTTGTGTAAAACGGGTGAGGTGACAGCTGAGTTGTGTGAGGGTGGTGTAGCTGCTGGCGCTGGCGAGGTGGTGAAGCGGCGCAGTAAGCGTAAAAATGTTGTGAATGCTGCTGTGGGCGCGAAGGCTGGTCGGCTAGAGCCGAAGCCGAGTGCTGCAGACAGGAGTAGTGATGGGAACGGCAGTTCTTTTTACTGTACTGAATCTTTAGAATCCGTTCATTAAAATGATTCGTTCAAAAGATTCGTTCACCGAATCGTTCAGTGCTCTCCAACTCCCTGAACTGATAAACAGCCAAATAATCCGTCATTCAGTTCATGATTCAGCCCTGAGGTTCACGTTCACTTACTGAGGGACGGTGCGTTCAAGGACTATATTATACAATCATTCGCGGGAGACGCAGCGCTGCTTATACATGCACTAAAAATATTACACAGTGAAAGTGTCCTCTGTGCACAGTAAAATAACATAACATAATGCTACACTGATGTTAGCAACACAGCGCTAATGTTAGCAGTACATGTACTGAACGTGAATCAACTCCTCAGCCCTCAGTGCCCTGAGTCAGTGAATGACTGACACAGCGCCACTTTCGTTCGCGAACGATTCATTGAACGACATGCTGAGGACGTGAATCTCGTTCACGTACTGTGCTGAAAGTGGGCTGAATCATGAACTGAATGACGGCGAATCACGTTCGCGAACGAATCATTGAACGACATGCTGAGGACATGAATCTCGTTCACGTACTGTGCTGAAAGTGGCGCTGTGTCAGACTCACTCAGAGTCAGTCAAAGTGTTGTCGTTCACTGAGTGATTCGTTCGCAGTGAACGAGTGAGTCGCGGCAGTTCCACTCCCGACCGGCAGCCATGCTCGCGGCTGAGCTCAACTGAACTGAACTGAGAAAGGAACGAATCAGTTCATGAAGTGATTCAGTTCACTTCGTTCACTCAAAACATTTGTTCGTTCGAACGACACGTTCGCGAACGACACAACACTAGACAGCAGCGACAGTGAAGGCTGCATGTCTGACTGTAGCGACCTGTCTCTGTCACAGGTAGCTGCTAGTCAGGAACAAAAGTATTCTAGTCAAATGATTAAAACATTCCTACAGATTACTAAAGGCATTAAAGGCCTCAACATAGAGCAACATTTTCCAGATAAACTTGCTTTTTATCACTCAGCTAGATATGTAATCAAGAACAGAGCATCATCAGATCTCACTGATCAAGAAATACATAGACTTAATAAACGGATGACAAGTGTGAGAAAAAGAACTTAGGTTTTAATGATGATTAGGCTGTTGATTTTATTTTTATTTATTTATTGTCATGTTTTTATTTTTAACTTTTCCCTCATGATGGACTCTTTTAGAGTGGGAACGTTAAATGTAAACGGTGCCAGAGAAGAAAAAAAGAGGGCCCTGGTGTTTGACACAGCAAGGTTGAAACATATTGATGTTTTATTTTTACAAGAAACGCACAGTGATGAGAGCAAGGAGGTGGACTGGAGCAGAGAGTGGGAAGGACAGGTAGCTCTGAGCCACAACACCTCCCTCAGTGGAGGGGTGGGCTTCCTGTTCTCCAGAGCTTTTAATCCATCTTCACTGGAGGTCGAACATGTTGTAAAGGGGAGGTGTCTTTTAGTAAAAGCACAGTTTGAGCATCACACTCTGATTTTTATTAATATTTATGCTCCAACCAACGGTGCAGAGAGGAAGAGCTTTATAGAACAAGTCAACTCTAGACTGAATTGCTGTGGCTCGGAGGAGTTTTTATTCTTGGGTGGGGATTTTAACTGCACTGAGTGCGAGTTTTTAGATCGCAACCATGCAGAGCCTCATCCAGCCTCCCAACACGCTCTGAAGCAGCTGGTCTATTCTCATGGCCTTGTGGATGTATGGAGGAGGATGAACTCAGACTGCAGACAGTATACATGGTCCCACCTAAGAGAAGACAGGATTTCTTTAGCTAGACTGGATCGTTTTTATTGTTTTAAGCACCATTTTAATGTTTTTAGGTTTTGTAATATCATGCCTGTTGGTTTTACTGATCACTCTTTAGTTTTATGTCGACTTATTATAAAGAATATTCGACCCAAGAGTGCATACTGGCATTTTAATTCAGTTTTAACTTTGATAGAGGTTTTAGTGAGGTTTTAAGTTGTTTTTGGACTGCTTTTTAGAAACAGGAAGGCTGATTTTACATGTCTTAGACAGTGGTGGGACCATGGCAAAACTGAGATAAAGCTCTTGTGTCAGCAGTATACTCTCAATGTCTCACGTGACACCTGTCGATCTATGAAAGACCTGGAGACTGAGATTGTGGAGCTAGAAACACTGAGTGCTTCCACGGAAAATCGGGGATATATTGAAATCCTCAAGTCTAAAAAAATGGCCTTAGCCAACCTTTTGGATACAAAGGTACAGGGCGCACTGGTCCGATCCCGGGTTCAAAACATCAGTGAGATGGATGTTCCCTCTAGCTTCTTCTTCGGCCTGGAAAAAAGGCATGGACAGACAAAAGTAATCCACTCTTTGCTTTCTGACACGGGGCAAGAACTCATCGAGCCAGGTCAGATAAGGAGGCGTGCTGTGGAGTTTTACTCATCCCTCTATACGAGTGAGTACAATGAGGTGACTGAGTCACTGTACGAGGGGTTCTGCTGGACCGGCCACTTCAGATGGAGGAGCTGCATGCCGCCCTGCAGAGTATGCAGGGACGGAAGGCTCCTGGCATCGATGGCCTGACAGTAGAGTTTTATAAAGCCTTCTGGCAGATTTTAGCCCCTGACCTTTTAGATGTTTTTAATGAAAGCCTGACTGCTGGCTCTCTGCCGTTGTCCTGCCGAAGAGCAGTTGTTACTCTTCTGCCAAAAAAGGGCAACCTGCAGGAGATTAAGAACTGGCGCCCCGTGTCACTCCTGTGCACTGAGTACAAAGTTCTGTCCAAGGCTTTAGCTAACAGGCTGAGAGAAGCTATGGAGCAGGTTATCCACCGGGATCAGACCTACTGTGTACCTGGCAGGTCTATGGTAGACAATGTCTACCTAATTCGGGACGTTTTGGAGGTCTCCAGCTCATTGGGTATTAATACTGGTCTCATTTCGTTAGATCAGGAAAAGGCATTTGACCGTGTTGAGCACGACTTCCTCTGGAAGATCATGGAGAAGTTCGGGTTCAGCACTGGTTTTATTGCCAGGATCCGGGTGTTATATAGTGACATTGAGAGTATGCTGAAGTTCAATGGCAGTCTGTGTTCTCCTTTTAGAGTGCATAAGGGCTGTGCTCTGTCTGGGATGCTCTATGCACTCTCCCTGGAACCCCTCCTCTGTAAAATTCGCACAAGTATTGATGGCCTGGTTTTACCTGGTTTTAGAAAAAATGTCATTTTATCTGCCTATGCGGACAATGTTGTTGTTTTACAGAAGAAGTTGACATTTTAGCTAATTTAACTGTTTTATTTAACTCTCTGTCCTCAGCAAAAGTAAACTGGGCTAAGAGCGACGCCCTTGCTGTTGGCAGATGGCATGACGGTCTCCCAGTTCTTCCTCAGAACCTGTCTTGGAAGAGAGACGGGTTCCTCGGCAGTGAGGTGGTGACCGGGAGGAACTGGGAGGGCGTTATTGAAAAAATAGAAGGGAAACTTAGAAAATGGAAGTGGCTACTCCCTCACATGTCCTATAGAGGTAGAGTACTTGTGCTGAATAATCTTGTGGCCTCAATGCTCTGGCACCGTCTGGCCTGCATGGATCCTCCATCAGGTCTTTTAGTTCAAATACAAACAAAAATTGTTAATTTTTTCTGGGACGGTTTGCATTGGGTGCCACAGGGGGTGTTGTTTTTACCCAGAGAGGAGGGGGGCCAGGGCCTCATCCACTTGGCCAGCAGAACTGCCACCTTTAGATTACAGTTCGTCCAGAGGTTTTTGACAGGGCCGGCAGATCTGGTGTGGAGAGATGTGGCCAGCTGCATTTTCAGGCGTGTCAGTAACTTGGGACTGGATGCTGCTCTGTTTTTACTTGATTCTAAATTTTTAAGGTTAAATGGGTTACCTCCATTTTATCAGGGTGTTTTTAAGTCACGGGCCTTGTTTGGGTGCAATTCAGAAAAAAGCTCTACCTCTCTGTTCTGGTTGTTAAAGGAACCGTTGGTTTATGGAGCAAGGTTGGATGTCAGTGGCGGAGCCACACATGGGCTGATGGCAGCGCTGTGCCGAACCAAGACTCTGGTCCTACAGCAGCTGGTAGACGCTGTGGGGCCGGCGCTGGCTGATGCCCAGGCTGTGGCCCGTCTGCTGGGCATCCACTCCACCAGAGTGGCTCAGAAGGTCCTGGAGCTCTGGAGGCAGAGGCTGAATGGACAGGAGAGAAGCCTCCTCATGAACTACAACCAGGGAACTGAGCCTGATAATACCGATCCCTTTCCAGAGCTCCAGATAAGTCCTCAGTTTGCTGTGTCTGATCAGTGTCCCTTCTGTGGCATCCGTGAGACAGTCCATCATGTTTTTAGTGAGTGTAAGAGGCTTTCAGTGCTCTTCACTCTTTTAACCATTGTTTTTAGTTTTTTTGGTCAAACTTTTAGTAAAACAGCTTTTATTTATGGTGCAGGGTACAGGAAAGCAAACCAGAAAAAGTGGCAGCTACTAAATTTTATTTCTGGGGAAGCCAAGTTGGCGATTTTAATATCTAGAAGAAATAAAGTGGAGAACAAAGCAGGTCAGGAGGCAGTGTCAGTGTGGCGTGTTAACACCAGATGTAGATTAAGGTTAGAGTTTAGTTTTTATAAAATGTGTAATAATTTAGATTATTTTAAAGATTTCTGGTGTTACAATGCTGCTTTGTGTACTGTGGATGGGAATGATTTGCATTTTGCACAATGTCTTAAAGACTGAATGTCTGATCTGTCTCTATTTAAAATTTTACGCACTTTAGCACTTTATTGTTGATTGAGTGAATTGTACCCAAGACCGTGAATAAAGTGTGTTTGTAAAAATCAAAAAAAAAAATCTTCTTCTTCTTCTTCTTCTTCTTCTGTTACACAAATAGAGATTTTGAATTGGATTCATTTCCCATCATCTATTTAGGGATTTGTGAAGAGATGTTACTATGACGACATATTGGGACCATAAATGTAAATCTATAAAAAAAAAGGAGGGGGGGGGGGGGGGGCTAATATTGTGAGAAAAAACTCAAAATATCTGAGATTAAAGTTGTGACTCTATGAGAACTTTATAACGTCAGAGAATATCTACGTTTTTTTCTCATAAATGTATGACTTTAATCTCACAACATTTTAACCCCCTCTCTTCCAGGTCAGAATTTTTGTTTTTCTTCTTTTTTAATATATATGGCTTATATACTTATAAAACACCCAACACTGTTTATGCATACTGTAAATTTGGCTTCATTTTAAAGTTGATATAAATACTGACAGCATATTCAGTGTATGAGATAAAGACATTGTGCTAGTCAGTGATCGTCGCTCTCTGTGTTCAGGATAATGAAACAATTGAACGGTTTGCTGGTTAATGCAGCAGTGTGATGCTGGACATGCTCTGAAATAGACTTCGGCAGACAAATTAACCTGCAGATTGCTCTGTGCAAACACAAAGAAGAGAGCAGCAACAGCAAGACTTCACTGTGTGGAACGGTCAGGCCACCTGGAATGTTTCCTGGTTTGTGTGCATTTGCATCAGCATGCTTTCACTATACACTGAATGTGCTCAGCATCACAACAAGGACCACAGACACTTCTTATGTATGTAGCATGTAAATATCAATCAATCAGACATTATTCATTTCAATAAAATAATAAAGGTAAGCAAAAACAAAGCAAAAACAAAAACAAAAGTCACACACACACACACAGGTACGCACACTCTCTCTCTCTCCCATATGACACATGCATACACACTTGAAAGACAGGAAGACAGCTCAAATAATAAAAAATAAAATAACTAACTAAATAAATAAAAGGAATTAAAAATAAGTAATGAAATAAATAAAATACAAAGTTCATTTTCAAAAATTAAAAATTTACAGCTTAATACAAACAAATTCAAACTAGAATTCAAAAGTTTATTTTTTATGACATTATGAGGACATAATAACATAAACAACTAAAATTATACAATAAATAAGCTAAATAAATGGTAAATGGTAAATGGACTGTACTTATATAGCGCCTTTCTAGTCTGTGCGACCACTCAAAGCGCTTTACATGACATGTCATATTACCCTTTCACACACATTCATACACTGATGGCAGGGGCTACCACGCAGGGTGCCAACCTGCCATCAGGGGGATCTAACCATTCATACACATCTACACACCGTTGGCACAGCAACGGGAGCAATTTTGGGGTTAAGTGTCTTGCCCAAGGACACATCGACATGTGGACTGGAGGAGCCGAGAATCGAACCACCAATCTTCCAATTGGAGGACGATCGCTCTACCTCCTGCCCACAGCCGCCCTGTTTAGTCTATAAACTAATAGACTAAACAGTTAAATAGATAAATAAAAGGATAGAATATAATAAAACTTAATAAACTGAATGTAGTCAAAAGCCAGGCTAAAATGGTAAGTCTTAAGTTTGTAAATATACATATACCACATAGGATATAACTGTGAAGCAGCTGTGCTATCTTAAATAAAAATAGAACTATATGTAAAGGTTATTAAGGACAATTTCCATTCTTCTTATCATGTTTCTTTTTACTTGCACAACACAACTGCTCTGTGCACTCTAAAGTAGATCCAGTACAACTGTAATAACACCAGTAAAGCAATTTAGTCTGAATTGCTGTCTGGAATGTAACATGCATCACTGTTGATACTGTCCTTGTGTTCTGTAGAATATCCTAGAAAAGTGTGATCCAGGTGTTTTCATCAAGTCAAGTTCTCAGTTTGAGGCAAAAGGTGCAAAAATAATGAAAGTCAGCAGGCCTGCACACTAATGACAGGTTATAATCAGATAATAGTACAGTATTATGTATGTATAATAATACATATTCTGCACATTTCCAGCTCTATATTTGATCCAGGGCTCTACATGAATATCTTTGCATGATTTACAGTTAAAGGTGCAGTGTGTAAAATTTAGTAGCATCTAGCAGAACAGACTTGGCAGAAATGAAATATAATATTCATAAGTATGTTTTAATCACTGAAAATAAGAATCACAATGTTTTAATTACATTAGAATGAACCTTTTTTATCAACATGAGGAGCTGACCCTTTACACCATCAGCCTCTCTCTGAAACAAGCCATTTCAGCTCCTGTCTCTTTAAAGTCTGTGTAAAGTAAGAATAAATATGTGTTCTGAGATTGACATACCACAGAAAAGTGTGTTGTTAATCACCCTGCCAAATTTCAATGATTAAAAAAATCACCAAATATATGAAATCAGGCTTCAAAGTTGTGTAAAAATCAGCCTCTTTCTCTGCTTCCAAACGTGTCCGCCAAATTTGCTGAAACCCCGCCCCCTACCAAGTGTCACCTGTCAATCAAAGTCACCACCTCTACCAGAAACATGGACGCTAGGTCTGAGAGCTTTCTGCTGCTAACTCAGCTGCTAGCTTGGCGGCTAACTGGTGAATTGTAGAGTGTAGTAGTAGTAGTGTTAGATGTAGTAACAATAACTTGTAGCGCCACCATCAGGTCAATATTTAAATATCCAGTACTTCCTATAAGTTTATGAGCAAATAGCTGCAAAACTGATGACACTCTTATCATTTGAATCCATCAAAAAAGCATTTAAACTTTTAAAAGGTCTTAAAAAGACATTTTGACTCTTCATTTTAATTAGTCTCCCATCGTTTATACCCTCATGCTTCAGTATACTGGCCATTTAGACAAACAGGGTGTCTTAATTCAGGAGAGTAGAATTCTCATATGGACATTTAATTCAGGTCTAGTGCAATAATTAATTACTGTAGCTACTTGCAAAGGTTCTCTCAAAGTAATGGCAGCATCTACATAGAATGAAAGGCAGAGACTGAGAGATGGGTCTCATCTCCCTTTTGGGGACAAAAAGCAAGTCCCCATAAATGCTAAAAGTAAGTATAAGGGTTAGGGTAAATCTCCAGGAAATGAATGTAAGTATATGTAATGTCCTCTGAAGTGATGGAAATATGATTGTGTGTTTGTGTTTGGGGGGTGGGGAATGGGGGATGGAGGGATAGTGTAACCCCCCCCCCGCTCTTCAAAAGTGGGCATCCAGCATTGACTGTTGCTATATTTTAATGTGCAACTGAAATCACAATGGTCATTCTTCTCTGCAGTCAATCATGTCAAAGTCAGTTTTAATTCATTTTAATACTTTTTTCAATTACTGGAATGAAGATAAAGAGCCGGTGTACATGTTTGATGGACAGCGAAGCCTGCAGAGGCTCAGAGGCATATATAGTGGTTTGGTAGTTCAGGAAGCAAAGTTCAACAGAAAAGGAGACCAATCAGAGCTTTGTAGGCAGGATTAGGAATAGGAACACCATCTTCCTTCATAGCTACCATGTCACAAAGACATATTTTCTCATTAATACGACTAGGGGGAGTTCACGTGGACTTACTTTTACTTGGAGCTGATGTGCTGCATGGCACAGCTTTTAAATATCTAATTGTTCAATGGGTGAAAATGATTTTTAACCCTCCTGTTGTCCTCCAGTTAAGGGAGGAAGGGAGAAAGGAGGAAGAAGGAAGGAAAGGAGGGAAGAAGGGAGGAAGGACAGAGGAAAGAAGGAAGGAAGGAAGGAAAGATTTACCCGACAGTTTAGATTTTCTCATCCCTGGCTGAGTTTCAGAGAGTAATTTGAATGCCCAATATATAAAATGAAGCTTTTTTCTTTCTTTTGTGGAAATCGTGACCAAAATGAGTCACTTTCAGATATTACAGTACTGCTGAATCTAGAACATTACCTCAGGCTTAAAGGAAGGCATGCAGTTATTGGGTTCAGGTTAGGTTAGATTATATTAAAATTGAAAATAGGAAAACACGAAGGCACTCATCTTGGAAAAAATCAAATGCATTTATTTTACAGGCAGGACATGTTAAAAACTGTACTTCTACGCATTTTGGCTAAGGAGCCTTCGCCAGGTAGTGAGCAATGAATCTGCAACAAATCAGGTTAAAAATCATGTACACACACACACACACACACACACACATACACACACACACACACACAGGAGGAGAGTAAGATTTCAAAATAAAACAGGTCACGAGACAGACAAAACTAAACATAACTTAACACTTCTTGGACATGACAAAAGGAAGCCCAAACCACACAGGGTTACCAAAAAACTAAATACAGGTGGACAGCAGGGAACATTCCTTTTTTTTCTTCTTTTCTTTTTCCCTTCTCGTTTTTTGTTTTTTTGTTTACTATTATTATGTATTGTTTTGTATATTCTCAATCAATCAATCTTTATCAATCTTTATTTGTATAGCACCAAATCACAACAAAGTTATCTCACATACATAGAGCAGGTTCTAAACCGAACTCTTCAGGTTTTAATTTTAAAGAGACCCAACGTTCCCACATGAGCAACAGTGGCAAGAAAAAACTCCCTTTTAACAAGAAGAAACCTCAGGCAGAACCAGACTCAAAGTGGGCGGCCATCTGCTTCGACCGGTTGGGGTAGAGAGGAGAGAAAGGAAGGATAGGAGAGAGAAGCACAATGAAAATCAGCAATGAAGCTAGCAGGTCCGGGACTGGAGTCTGTCATCCGGACGTCTCCAGGCCCAGATTACCTGTGAGCCCAGAAAGCACAGACAACTCTGGGGAAGAAGTTTAGCTTATTGAATGCATTAATAGAACATGATTGTTAATTGATATAGATGGATGGATAGAGAGAGAGAGTGGGAGGAGGAGAGAGGAGCTCAGTGCATCATGGGAGTCCCCCCGGCAGTCTAAGCCTATAGCAGCATAAGCTAAGAGCTCTAAGAGCCCTAACTATAAGCTTTATCAAAAAGGAAAGTTTTATGCCTACTCTTAAATGTAGGGAGGGTGTCTGCCCCCCGGACCAAATCTGGAAGATGGTTCCACAGGAGAGGAGCCTGATAGCTGAAGGCTCTGCCTCCTGTTCTACTTTTAGAGATACTAGGAACCACAAGTAGACCTGCATGCTGGGAGCGCAGTGTTCTAGTAGGTACATAAGGTACTGTCAGTTCTTTAAGATATGATGGGGCCTGATCATTGAGAGCTTTGAAGGTGAGGAGAAGGATTTTGAATTCTATTCTGAATTTTATGGGAAGCCAATGCAGTGAAGCCAAGATGGGAGTAATATGATCTCTCGTTCTAGTTTTTGTCAGAACACGAGCAGCTGCGTTTTGGACCAGCTGGAGAGTCTTTAGAGACTTGTTAGGACAGCCTGATAATAATGAATTACAGTAGTCCAGCCTAGAAGTAACAATTGCACGGACTAGCTTTTCAGCATCATTTTGAGACAGGATATGTCTAATTTTTGCAGTATTACGCAGATGAAAGAAGGCAGTCTTTGAAATGTGTTTTATATGGGAATTAAAGGACAGATCCTGAGATAACTCCTAGGTTCCTTACAGTGGAGCTGGAGGCCAGAGTAATGCCATCCAGAGTAGTTATGTCATTTAATAATGAATTTCTAAGGTGTTTAGGGCCAAGCACAATAACTTCAGTTATATTCTGTCTCATTTGATTGTCTGTTTGTATGTTTTTCCTGATCAGCACTCTCTTCTCACGCTATATATAGCTTGTTTTTTCTGCACAATTAAAAAAGACACAAGCCCTACTTAGCTCTAAATGAGAAAAAAAAGAAAAAAAAGAGTGCGGTCCAAGGAAATATTAGAGTGGGACCTTTTTTTTGTATTTTTTGGCCAGGCAGTGTAGTTAAAAGGGATGAAGTCCAACAATGGAAGAAGCCTGAAAAAGTTGAACACACCTTTCCACCTGTTGCCAATAAAGCAACAGTGTATGTGTGTGTAACTGTGTGTTGGGCAGCTGTCTTCGTCTCCATAGTAATAGCTGACGATGCTCATGGATAATGTAGCTATCTGGTTGTCAAAAACAGACAATAAGAGCTTGATTTCTCAGAATCATTCATGCTCTAAACATTATTGTTGAATTAACAAGGACACTACTATGTGTTAGAGTTGAGGATATCATTAAAATCAATAGTGAGGAAAGTGGGCTATTTCATGGCAGCGGGTCCTCCAAGCTGCCCACCAGATTAATGTTTTCTGTCCAAAATCCAAAGAAGAAGAAATACGTCATCCCTAATAGAACAGCTCAGACAACTACACAATGCAAAGCCAATTATTCAAACAACACATAAACTAGAATCCACCATAGCAATGATTCCAATGATAGAAAACATTGCATTCCAACAATTCTCTGACAGGACCTTAAACAATCTTCATAATAACTTACAAACTTAACATCATATACATTCACTGAACAAATATTATGGTAATACATTGTACATGTATCAGCATTAAAATGCGTTTTCATCTTAAAATATCACATTTTCCACTGAGAATAAAAATAATTTAAACCATTTTGTTTGCTTTGTCACACAGAAACTTAACAGCCAGGTGAGTTGGATGCAGGCCAATAGAAAAAAAGGCCAAAAATTACTCATTTTGATGTGAGACTGGGTTGCCATGCAGGAACTCCTCAGCTGGATTCAGACTAAAACCAGTCCTGTGGTAAACATGAGGGGTTGTGTTGTTGATTAAACTGTGACAATAGGATACAATCCATCAAGTGTGGCTAGAGTAACAGATGATTGTGTTTTAAAGGCTGATCAGAAAATCACTGCAGTGGTTTTAGTAGAATTGTAACAGGTCCCCAGCTGTGCATGGACACACAACACAGGAAGCATACATTGACCTTTTTAGATATTTGGAGCTGATCATGAACATATGTACAGTAGAATAGTGTGAGTGCGAGTCATCTTATCACCACAAACTCTTCAAAATCTTCATACCTTTATCTTTCATATTGTAATATAGTTTTGGAAATAGAATTTTGATCCTACAGAAACATTTAGTCAGGATTGCAACCTGATCAGAGTCATATCTGCTCCTCTGTTCCAAAAACTAAGTCAGATTATGACTATTAATAACACCAATATTTTTAAAAATAGTTTAGTGTTCTATTTATAAGAATATATTCCTGTGTAGGGAATATTCCTGAGCAGTTTCAGATTTACTTTAAAGCAAATCTGCAGGTTCATTCAAACTCAACTCATCAATCATCAGATCTTCATCCACCCAAAGTTCTTATGTGGTTATTATCTTCTGTAATATTGTGTAATTAAAAAAAATGTAGGCAGATGCTTTAAATAACCCATTTAGGTTTCCTGCCTCTCCCTTCACTCTATATTATCTACTATCTTTATTTAACTGACTGTGATGGAGGCAGTTAGTTGTTAAGTTGTAGATATTGTAATCATCTACTGATATCAGTAACTGAACTAGAAGCTGAAATCATGGCCAGATACTACATACAGGCTTGACCCATTGTCTTGATGTTAATAATAATTATGGTCACTGTTGTAAATTTAGTATGTCCAAAACTAAACATGCAGTTACAATGTTTCCACCCAACAGCAGTGTTATCCAATCAGAATAAAACACAAGTTGTTTGGGGGACATGAGCTTTAGTGCCTAGGGGCCCCTTAGGGTGCTAATGCAGCCTTTGCTAAAATAAACATTTGTTCAGACTCAGCTGCTCATGATTATCTGAAAAATACAATGTTTCTCCAACATCCGTCTGTCCCTTAAGCCTCAGACTTCTCTTATTTCCCTTCATTAATGGACCTTTTCCAGTTCTTCTTCTTCTTCTTCTTCTCCACTCGTCCACCACAGGCTGTAATCACAGCAAGTGGTGAGTGTAGTTGTACAAGATGACTCAGTGAAATAATTGACATCTTCAACTGATGTGACAAACATAGTGCTTCCAGCAACCACAACCCTACAACCCCCACCCTCAAAACAAAACAATATGCAAGACTGAAATTATTACACTATTAGAACACATATGTGACGCAATCATGAAACCCCAAAAATATAATAATGTTATCCCTTTTTAGTTTGAGAGGTTTGTGCTCTGGAGCCAAAAGAAAAAACAGATGCAGAATTTCAGAATAAGGCTGCTTTTTCTGGGACAGAATAATTAAATATTAATTTTGTTAATGCTAATTCTAGAGAAAATAGAAGAGAATGGAAGAAGAAAGAACTTCTCCTTTACACACAAATCAATATGTATTAATTTTATTACAAGTTAGTATTTTCAGCTGACCTGCTGCACACTGACTAAAACACTCTGAGTTTCATTCAATTAAAATTAAATAAGTGGGACTGTACCACTTCAATACTCTCCACAGTTAGTCGATTACATCATTCTTTTGCAATTACAGACCTGTAAAGCATTACCTTCTAAGTAGTAAAAGAAAGAAATACTCAGCAGGTCAATATTTTCTCTGTTGTCTCAGTTGTGTGTGTGTGTGTGTGTGTGTGTGTGTGTGTGTGTGTGTGTGTGTGTGTGTGTGTGTGTGTGTGTGTGTGTGTGTGTGTGTGTGTGTGTGTGTGTGTCATGGCTCCACAGTGTAGGATCAGTAGTACAGCACTGTAAATTCGGCATCGTCCTCCCCCTGCAGACCCCTTCCCACTTTTTAAAAAACTGCCTCAAAACCTCTCCAAACTGTTAGACGGGGGTGGAAAACAGTATTACCATAGAGAAGCAGGGAAAATTAATTCAAGGCCAACTGCAAAATCATAAGGAATTTCCATCATTCATGCTAATGAGAAGGCACTGAGAGTGCAAACCACTGTAAGAGCTGAACTATTCTTGAACTGGACTTCCACCCAGAATCATCATTTCTCTCTCTTAGATTTAAGTTAATTTGCCTTCCTGACCCTAAAAGTAGTCCCCTGAGGATCATGCCTGTTAGTTTCTTTGTGAGGACTAAATAAGATATTAGTGGAAATGCAGAAATATATTTCAACCATAATCTACTGTAATACCATGTTCTCTTTGATTCAAGATATGTCCACTAAAATAAAATAAAATAAACTGAGATGTGATGCTGACAAACTGACTGTGGCTTGAGGTTGAAGACAACGCAGAAGCAAGTTAAAACACCACTACTAGATACTCCGGTTGACTCCCTTTTAAAACTTCTCTCTAGAACCATACATATTTATATATATTTCCATACAGATTATGTGCTCAACAAGTGTAAGCTGTAATACGAACCACACCTATTGTTACCACAGTAACCAGGGTGTCCCAAGATCAACCAGGTGTGATAGAACCACAGAGAAAGCTGCTAAATGGACCTTGAGTTTGTCACAATCTGCTCTGTTATCCTCCTACTGCTGCTACATTTCCATTCACCACACCCCTGCTCCACTCCTGCTAATCAGCCACACCCACCTCATCAGCCAACTCTGTACACCTGGATCCCCAATCAATCCATTATATGTACTCCTGTGGTTCACTTACTCTTTGCCAGATTGTTTAGTGTGTATGCCTAGGTTTCCAGCATTCTTGATTCTTCTCAGTAAATTGAGCTTCTTTGCACTTCCTTGTATCTGTGTTGTGCATTTGGGTCCTGCCACTGCTATCTGTTACAGAGTTCACATGATTTTGTCTATATCTAAGGTTCAAAATGAACTTACACATTCTCATCATTTACTCTCTCAACATCATTCATCCATGCCTTCCAGAAGCTTTACATATGACTGACCAACCATAAGATTTTCCAGATTCGCAGCACTCTTTATAGTTTGGTTGGGTTCATGGACAAAAAAAGCTCTTGGTTGCTGCTGCTTTTGTGAAAACAATCGAGGTCATTGTTAAAAGAAATGAACAGTGGTATCCTATGTCAACACAACATGCTTTATTAACCAATCTATTCATCCCAAGAGGTGTTGCATTGATTCAACCCACAGTACATTCAGCTCCAGAAACCTTTTACATTTTCTGCTCTAAACTCTGTTAAGCGTTTCCTTGAAAAATCCTCCTGTATTAAGGAAGTAAAAAAAAAAAAAAAGTCATAATAGCATTTTAAGGCTGCTTTCATTCCACACTGCTGTGACGCAGTTTGTATAATGCTGTCTTGCAATAAACTGCTGCATAAATAAACCTGTCAACTTTACTCGACAGCTCTTGCACGTCACTGTGTGTATTGTTCCCAGCTTCTTTTTTAAACCCTTGTTCATGTGTGATATTGTCTTTCGGTCATCACTTACAGGCTAGTTAACTCTAGCAGCAGCTCTGTGTGACAAGCACAAAACCCTCTCCTAGAAATGACATCACATCACTCTATTTCATGTAGTTTATAGTCGCATGTCGACTGGGTGATCCAGTTCATCCACCCTAATCATCGTCCATGATGCGCTTCTCGGAATGTGAACGGCCCAAGCCCCTTGCACTTCTAATGCCTAGCTCACAGAGGCTGCCATGTACTCATGTATGATACTAGCCAGCAGAAAGTGACTGTCCCTGAACGACTATGACATCGTTGTCAGGGCCACCAAACAGAGTCCACCTGTAAGGGCCACAATCGTTTGCAATAGCACCCTCTTACTTAAGATGTTGGCAACCATCTTCGCTCTCGCCTTGTTCACTCCCATTTTCTCAAGCACCTGTCATTTTGCACGGGACCCTTATGGGGAAGCCATAGCACTCAACCTCTCTGACCCCTGCCAGGAGGTCAGTTACTGCTTTCTTGAATTTAGAATATTTCTGCACTTTCTCACGCCCAGTGGCCGTGTTTATCTCTCTCAAAGCATATTGTGACATCAATACACTTTTTCGCCACATAATGAGATTGAGGACTCCCACCGAACCATCCTCACTTCGTAGCCTCCTTTCCAGCAGCACCTGGCATTTCATGGTCTCACCTTCACTCCGTAAGAACTCACACACTTTGTTGTGGTTCTCCATTCTGTTTAGTTTAACTTCCCTACAGCAACTTATCACATGAAATGGCATCTCTTTACCACAGCTGCATAGACTGCAGTCGAAATCAGCGGGGAATGCACCTTTTCTCATTACTGACAAAGTCGGTAAGGTATTAGTCCAGAGCTGCATCGCCATAATCAGTTCAGATTCTGCAAGTTTTCCTAAATGCATGTCTCTGATCCAACTGAATTCATTATTCCTGAACACCACAACACCAGCTCCCTGTAGTACGAGTTTGCACCATCTACCAAACTCGGTTTGTCTCCAAGCTCGGGTATTTATTTTACCACCAGTTTCCTTGTCAAGATCCAACTCGCACCTTTTGACCTAGCGCAACTTTTTCAGGCCACACCTTCTTCCAAAGTTGCCAGATTCTATTCAGAGGGAAAACCGCCCTGGAGATAACCTTAGTGCACTCATCAGGAGAATTGTACAGTGACAGTAGTCTCTGCAACTGGATAGCAGGAATGGCAGTTGCCAGCCTGCTAAGCCCATGCCCTCCTTCCCTATTTCTGCTGCACAGGATTCCATCAGTTGTGAAAGGCTCCAGGTGAAGCCATTTCTTAACCACAACATCAATGTTCCTGTCACATTCTTTTAGAAGTGATGTTCTCACACCAGCATGGTCTGCAACATAGGTTATTCTTGGTAGTGCATATGTTTGTAACATATCTATGTTTTGAGAAGGTTTGAGGGGGGCTCTAGAGAGCTTGTCCGTCAAGTATTTTACAGTTTCTCTGAGTGGAGATACCAGGATGCCCTTCCATGGATTAATCTGGACTCCCAGATATTTCACTGATTCCTGTATGTGTATTTCGCCCTATAGTGGAGCACATTAATGAAAAATCGTTCACTTTGTGGTACAAGCGCCACATTTGGTACACAAGTGCTTTTGGACCTACTATCTCATAAAAGTACGTTGCCCACTTGAACAAACAAAGTGGCCACCATTTTTCAAGATGGCCGCCATTTGAAGTGGTTTGAAACAGCGTTTGAACTATATTTTGATTGAATAGTCCTATTCTGATGGTTTATACATTGAAATATGTGTTTTTGCACATGAGAAATACAACTCTGCATTTAGAAAATCAAAATTATTGAATATTATGATGATACAATGCGAATTAAATGAAAAAAAACACTCACAAACAAAGACATTAGTTTCACTTAAAGCTTTTGGACCTGTAAGCTACTTGTAGGGGAGGCCACGTAGAGGCTGTCTTTGTCTCCCCCATTTTTTTCTTTTTTTTTTGTATAGGCTATTTTTTTTTTTTTTTTTTCTTTTTTTTAATTTTAGATAACGGTATAAAAACACAGAAAAGGTGTCAAAGCATAGGCTGCATGTTTTACGATCCAGAACTTGAATCAACGTAACTTAAAAAATAATAATACAAATATCCAACTCAAACATTCAACTTAAACTTGGTTGTTCTATTTTCTTAGCCCTCACATGCACAGGCACACAACTGTGTGCACTTCAGGCCGAAGCGATAGCATTTGCATCGTCCTTGGCATTCAGTCTTGCAGCCACATTTTGTCAACTGCTCACAAGTCTGAGCAATGGGTGGAAGGGTTGTCCAGAGAACTTGCCAGATCTGACCATCTTTTTGCCAGCCCCAGTTGGCAGGACTTTCAGTTTGCATTTTGCACACTGTTGCTTGGCCCCATATGCAGGCAGCTTGGAAAGCAGACCGTTTCACATGCTGAACGAGGGATGCGCTTGTTGGTGGAATGGCATCATAAGACCTTTGCTTCCGAGCAAACAAGTCCAGTCTTGCCTCATCAACCTTGCATGTAGTACTTTGCTTGTCATACATGGTGATGACAAACTTCTCAAGGATGTTGAGGTCTGCATCTTCTATGATAGGTGGGTATTGGCTGAGCTTTTTGAAGACAGGACTAACTTCAGGGCAAACCTCCCATGCTTGCCATGCACTTTTCTTGCTTTTACCACGGAAAGCTGACACAACATCGCAGCCAGTGAAGGCATGGAAGAACAGCATGCCATTGGATTTCTCTGGGCCAAGATTCACCACCATATCATGAATTGGCAACCACCTAATGGACTGACCCTGGCCAAATTCTATCCAGATCTTTTCCAAGCCTGCATCCTGAAGAGTCGCAAAAACATTGACTGCAACCACAAGAATATCTGTGTCGCATGCCTTAATCAACACAGACTTTATCTGTTGCTTGGCTGCATGAAGAGCATGTGTGAAGATTCTGGAGTCAGCTTCTTCGTGGTTGCAAGGACTTAAACCTTCAAGGCTGATGGGTTTGTTTGAAAGAGCCTGCTCTCCTTTGGTCACAACTACGACATTGTCAGGTCACTATCTTCTCTGCTAGGAACCCAAAGAGTTCAGTCTTGTTTTCATTGTCTCGCAAGAAGCTTTTCCAGTTGGGCGGTAGTTTGGTTTTGTCGGTCACTCTACGTCGACCTCCCTTACCTCTGTTTGCCTTGTTTCAGCCTTCAGGCTTGAAGTCCAGTAGACATCAAAAATTATGTCTGTTCGCTCATACTTTGATGAGTATGCCTGGATCTTTGGAACTACATCTTGGACAGCATATTCCTCAAAGGTCTTTGATGTCTTTGGAGACAATGAATACACAAGAGAGGAACCATCAATGATAATAGCACCACATTCTGGTTGTTTGTCAGGAGGAGAAATGGTAGCTTCCAAAATGTTTGCAAGCTGAGACTTCTGGCCGTAGTAGAGTTTCCTTGTGTCGCTCAGTGCTGCAGGGAAAGACTGATTCTCATGCTTAAAGAACTCAAGCAGGTCACACTCTCGTGATTGGCAGGATATAAAGTGCTGTGAGAACAGGCGACAGTCATCTTTGAGTACTTGCTTCTTCATGTCACTGCAAGCTGAAGCTGCTTCTTGGCGAAAGAAGTCAACTTTGTTCTTTTTAATCGGCCTATAGAAGGAAGTCTCATCACCCAGACCATTGAAAAAGTCTCTGAAGGCAACTTGACCTTTCTCAAAGTGAGTTCTTACAAGCTCAGCAGTACTGGGATGTGCAATGTTTTTTGTGTCCAATGTGAGCAGATCTTTGGACTCCTCCTGAAAAGGATTACCCAGATCCTTCATCACAGCAAACAACCTCTGGACCTTGTCAGTGAAGGACTTCTGAGACTGACGAGTCTGCTCATGATGCCTGATATCTTCAGTTGCTTCATTGACCTCAGATGCCAACTCATACTGGTTGACTAACTGGCTAACTTCTGGTCCAGACACCATCCACCGCCTCAGTGCAGATGGATCCTCAGTAACTCCAATGGCACCACCATCACCTTTAACAACTGCATTAGCCTGCTCGTGAGCTTGGTCAATGGCTATGCCTGGGAACTCCCTGTGAGTCTTGTGGACCACAAACTTTCCCAGCTGAAATTCATTGAAAATCTGAGGGTGAGTTTGCTCCAAAGAAACCTTGTCTCTGAGGTGAATGGGGAGCCATCGAGCATAGTTCACATTGTTGTTTGCAAAGAAGAAGGGGATTAGAGCAGACAGTGCTTGACAATACAAGTTGAAGTTAGCCTCTCTGAAAGACCTGACCAGCGAGAAAATCACCAATTCCATTGACAACACAAGCTCCCAGAATTGAAACTGAGGACTCTCCTTCCTGCACTTCTCACACCAGTCATTGAAATTCAGCGCTCCATCATTCTGTTCTGCACAGTGGTACTCATATGCTTCCTTTCGGAGCATGTACAGACAGCATGCTGTAACTTGGTGCATGTGGCGTGTTCTTGTGACACTTGAGGCAGAAAGAAAGGAGTCAGCTGTTCCTGAAGAGGCCACCCCAGCCTCCACAAGAGCACCTGTCCACCCACTACTCTGAAGCAGGGTCCCAAGTGATCTGAATGCAGCCATCTCTATGTGGAGACCGCCAAACATTACAACAAATTTGTCCTCACCATACAGGTCAGGCCAGTGCCACTGGACTTGTTTGGCAATAGAATAAATAGGCTGGTCTGCAGTTATCACAGGGACCTGACCAGGGTTGAGGTGTGCAATAGCATCCCTGACTTTGTTCATGGTATGCCTCACTGTGGCAATAGAATGGGCCTCATCGCGAAGAAGGGGAAAGAGTGAGGTAATGCTCACATCAAATGCAAGACCTCGCTTCTTCTCTGCATGGTGAGCTGACCAAGTGATGTTAACCTCATCATCTACATCTTGTGTTAGGCTAACCTTCTGCAGCCATTCATATTCATTTGTCAGGAGGAGAGTTGGCAGTTGACCACAGAATTTTAATGAATTATCATTTATATTGCTAAATTAGTACTTTTATTTCAGTAAAGAACGTTTGTGTTGCTGTATGGGTGTGTGTGTGTGTGTGTGTGTGTGTGTGGTGAGTGACAGTCAAAAGTTTGGACACATTTTCACAAATGATTCACACAAAAAACACATCCCTCAGAATTCTGCAGATTTTCACTTAAGATCATTGCATAAAACTGAAGAAAAAACGCGAAAACGCTACTTTTTAGTCATTTAATAGCCATTATCTTGAAAATTGGTGGCCATATTGGAATTCAATTGACACCACCGAGTTATTCCAGTCATAATACATTCATTTTGATGCTTGGATCATTAACATTCTTCTGTTAATTCAACTTCTATACCTCGAAAACCTTTTTTTGGCGTTTGACGAGGCGGCCATCTTGAAAACTGGCGGCCCTCTTGGATTTTCAGCTGGGCAACGTACTTTTATTAGAAGGTATGTCCTGGACATCATTTGTACCAAATTTGGTGCTTGTACCATGAAGTGAACGATTCGGCTCAAAAATGGACTTAAGCAGCCCCACTACTAATGACCATGCCTTGCAGTCATTGACTGAGTATTGTTTCGGACCACTGGTTCCAATCAAGAAGCCATGACATTTACTAGGGTTTGCTTTCGGTCTGATCAAACAGGAAAATGTATCAAGAATCCCAAGATTTTTGGCCATTCCGATCCAGGAGTCGCTCAAAATGACCAAGTCATCTGCGAAGGCCAGAGATGTTATAACTCTGCCTTCAACCACAACTCCTCTCAGACCCATCTCTGTATTAATGTTTCTGTACATTCTATCAATGTTGATGGTGAAGAGATGGGCCTGACAGGTGATCTTCAGTTTGCAGATTTTGTCTATGAAATCGGAAGTGTCCTTTAAATAACTTGGGTGTCTGTTAGAGATGGGTCCTATGTGTGAATCTATATATTTGGATATGTTATATGTGCAGCTGTTACAATCTGAAACTATAGGTCTGCCTGGCGGGACCTGGTGAGGGATCGTCCAGGTGCCCGGCTCCTTATTGATCTTGGGTAGCCAACCACTCAAATGTCTGCAGACTGAAATCAGTTGATTAAATGAGTGAAGCCTGCTGTACTCCTCATTGGTTGGAATGAAAACCTGCAGCCACATGAACCTTTACAGAATAGTTTGGGAACCTCTGACTTCAGTCTTTGGAGGCAATAACTGTAACTGTTACTTTCTGTAACTCTGAATAAGGTTTCTCTACTGGTAGTTTGGCTTCTCCATGTTTCACAGTAGACATGGTGTTCTTTTCTTTGAAGGCTTCATCTTTTTCTTCTATAAATATAAGGTTGTGTGGTTTACCAAAAAACTGAAATTTTATTTCATCTGTTCAAAGTACATTCTCTCAGAACGACTGTGGCAGTCTTGCTTTTTGTGTCTCCCTCTTAGAAGTGGGGTCTTCCAGGGGCCATTTTCATTCAGACAGTGAGGGATGGTTCAACTTGAAACTATTGTACCTTTAACTTGAAAAATCAGCTTGGATCTGTATTAAAGTTTTTCTTTAGTTGTTCAATCTCAGGCCAATTTTACTTCTGTGACTACATCCAGGGATGTTGGCTACAGCTTTATGGGTCCTAAACCTCTTAATTGTATTGGCAACAGTGATCACAGGATCATCAAACTCTTTGGAGATGGCGTTGTAACCTTTATGTTGACCATACTTGGCTATTACCTTCTGATTATAAGATTGAAAACATCTGTGATACCAATTAACGCTATTTGGAATCAATGGTGCATTATTTTAATAAAATGCAAGGGTACCAATAATTTCGGCCATATCTGTATGTGTAGTATAGAAGAAAAGAGTAGAACCTCACTGAAGTCTTTTTTCTGTACTACACATGAAGATCAGAATAGCATGTTAATCACCTTGTAACCTTTAAATATCCAGACTTATTGATCTTATCAGCTATTACAGTAGCTGATGTGGGGATAAATAAAGCCCTGATTTAAACACATGGCACCCTCTCTAACATCTGATTCTAATAATGAACTTATCAAGCCCATTGACAAGTTTCAGCTGCATGATAATGAGTTAATAATTTGAATCAGGTGTGTTAGAGAGGGGAGATACCTAAAACATGCAGGGCAATAGCTCTCCAGGAGCCACTGCTGTAGAGTATTGAGACTACGTTTACACGTGCCCGGATATTTTCATAAACGGACATTTCACCCTCTCTGTTTACAAAAAAAACTGCGTGCACACCAGTCCGTTTTCAGAAAAGTTTCCGTTTACACTAACCCTTGTATATATGCCGTCAAGAGCAGCTCAAGCCCACATTAGCCAATCAGAATCCAGCATAGCAACAACAACAACGTCATTTCATTCTTCCACATAGTACAACACTTGTATTTGCAAATGCCAACAAATACAAAGGGATTGCGCCAGCATAAATGCGACTGCTATTCTTCATGCATCCATGATCACCATAGATTGTAAAAATAGACTGTAGATTGTAAACAATGTCGCATTTAACCCAGGAGCAGTTTCTGTCTCACAATCTGCCTTAGGCTCCCCAAATCTCCGTTTTTCTCTGTTTACATGCAGTTTTCAAAAATCTCCACTCTGGCCGGAGTTTTTAAAAAGCATTGTTTTCAGGGGCGAATACTCCGTTTGTATCTAAACAGAGGGTGCAAAGGATGGTTAATGTCTCCGTTTTTAACGTACGTATAAACGGGGCCTTTGTCTGTTTGTCTTCTTCCCTAGTGACAGCGTTCCAGCATTCTTTTTGAGCCTTTTTCTGTATTTTTTGACCAGTTGCTACCTTTGACCCTGCCTTTTTACCTGCTGATTCTATTCCTTTGCCTCCACTTACGGATGATTTTTTATAAAGTTATTAGATGCAAAGTTAAGGTTATGGTTCCACTTTAAAAGTAAAAAGGGAAGGGAAGCTTTCTGTAATGTGCTTTATTGTAAAATGCCATTTTTATTTGATATAAGAGAAAACAATATACCTTATTTTAGTATTGATTTGAATCCCACAAGTTGAGTGTAAATACAAATAAATGAATTGTACTGTATTTATGTGAAAATCTAGCCACTAGACACAGATGCTGATGGAACTACAATGCTACTTCAAGCTACTGAAAAATAACTCTGACATTATGATGTTCTGGACCTTCATTTGAGGACATTTACACTAATGGGAATTTTAACTGAATACTCCTACTCTATGTACTGACTATTGGCTTAATTTAAGGACTGTTTCTGTTTCACCACCAAGCTGCATTTGAGTCCCTGCTCACATCACATTACAATGACAGACCCATGGCAACCCAGAAGCTTTTTTTACTGTTTATTATATATTATTTACTGTAACTCTCAAAAGAGAAAGCTGAAAATTGAAGAAATTTCCCTGCACCCTCAAAAACCATTTTCTGACCGCCCCTTTCACTTAAATAATTTTCATACAGTCCCTTGCCAAACAGCGAGACAGGTGTTCTCATTGAAGTCCTTCAAATCCTAAATTCACTTTATACTCCTCTTGTTAAAACCCATGAATAGTTGATGTTCTCTTTTGAGAAGAGAGCAAAGGAAAGGGGATTTTTTTTTCACTCAACCCAACAAAATGTGTAGAAATAGGCTGCAGGTCACTGCCTGAATACTTAATGTATAGAACAGAACAAGCAGTGTCTTGAATGGTACAATGACACACTCACTTCTATTCAGTGAAGGAGGAATAACAGCCAGGTGTTGAACACATTTCCTCGCGGGTATTACTCTGCCGTGCTGCTCATGTGATTTCCCCCCACACATACACACACACACTTACACTTTGACTTTCACGACTAAATGAACTAGAAGAATCTAAAGTTGTGTGACTACTGGAGCAGAATGCATATGAGGGAATGAAGAGCTGCGATAAGAGGAAATGATGTGGTGATTATTGCAGGCAGGATTGATACCTTTTCTCTGTACACGCACCAATCACAATACAGGGTTGTAGCAAATCAGCAATCACACAGGATTACCCCCTCTGCCAAACAAATAATCCATCTTAATCCGACGTGGCAGCTGTGTGACTGTGGCCTCCCACCCTGCCACTTACTGTCCGACAGATAGAGCTCTAATGCAGCTATAATGAACATTTGACATAGTTTGTTTTCTCACTCTGCTGACTCAAACAGCCTGGAGACATGCGTGATTACACAAACTAATGCCTGGCGCTTATCATTTTATGTGATTAAACAAAATTCCTAAAACCAGGCAGTGAGGAGCTGCAGCATCCACACCGCCTGCCAGACACTAATGGGCTCTCAGTGACCGCAGCCAGTGAGCAGAGTGCTTCTAGGCAGGACCTGCTTTTTACAGGTCAGGGTCACAGACTCATTTTGGTCCTTACACATCAGCTTTGCATTCTGTTTATTTTTGTTTCGGTTTTCAGTTGTAAACGTTCAGGGAGTTACCTCTGGTGTTTCACCCACGGCTGCTCGCCAGTCAGTGGTGGAAATGTTGATGTATTTCCATCATGTGATGCAACTTTCTACATCTCAGAGGGAAATGTTGTACTTTCTACTCCACTAATATAACACGCTTTTAAAATGCACAAACACATTGTTTCATTTTGTGTATCAGAACTTTGTTTTCTCTTCTTTCCACCCCTCACATTTATCTGCTTACCCTTTGGAGGGGCCCCACCCCTAGGTTGGGAACCATTGGACTAAACTAGCTAACTGTATATAAAGTAGCATAAACTAGCTACTGTAACTGTATATAAAGTAGTGTAAACTAGCTAACTGTATATAAAGTAGTGTAAATTAGCTCCACCTCCAGCAGCTACAACAGTAACATGCTGCTCTAACACTGATGCTTCACTATTAATAATCTAATGATGTAGATTACATCATTACTGCAGTACTTTTACTGTAATACTGCATACTACATCACTCATAATACTGCAGTACTTTTACTGTAATACTGCATACTACATCACTCATAATACTGCAGTACTTTTACTGTAATACTGCATACTACATAAGGTTCATAATACTGCAGTACTTTTACTGTAATACTGCATACTACATCACTCATAATACTGCAGTACATTTACTGTAATACTGCATACTACATCACTCATACTACTGCAGTACTTTTACTGTAATACTGCATACTACATCACTCATAATACTTCAGTACTTTTACTGTAATACTGCATACTACATCACTCATAATACTGCAGTACTTTTACTGTAAAACTGCATACTACATCATTCATAATACTGCAGTACTTTTACTTTAATACTGCATACTACATAAGGCTCATAATACTACTTCTACCACTTTATTGTAGTTTTAAACAGATAAGGGTAAATATTGTGCTTCTAAATGCTAAATAGATGGGTAAAGTAGTGTCACCATGACTTCCATATGACATGAACATTGGTAATTCCCACAGTACACTTAAAAGCAGTGGCCATCTCTCAAAGCGGTTCCTGCCCACTAGCCTTTCACTAGTGTCACTCCACATAAAGTCACTCTCAGCTTTGGAGGGTTTTCTGCATTAAGGTTGAGGGTATAAATAAACACATAAACTGTGGGGCTCGCTCTCCATTCGCCTATCACGCTGTCACCATGGATACTCATAAATGCCTTGCTCCCTCAGCTGTTGTATAAGAGTATATGGTTATCCCACAGTGACGATGCTATAAAGTAGATGTCTCTGTTTTTGTTTAATTGAATTCTGTATAATATAAAAGCAACAAGGGAATTATTTTACCCAGAAGATGAATGGGAAGCAAAACAATTCTGATGTACAGTAATGGGCTAATTTATTATTTAGATGGATGATCGGAGGTGCACATACTTGCAAACACAATAATTAGCAATACTAGTGGAGGCAACAAAGGAAGAAAGACCACCAGGCGATGTCCACCCAAATTAAGTGATGAATGTTAGTAGCTTCCTAACTGGTTCACTAGAGACATGTGTTTTACTAACAAGAGTTATAGGATGGGTTCACAATTTTTAAAGTCCGCCTTAAAACATTCTGGTGCCCATATGAACACTGAGGGAGGTTTATCTAGCTGTACTGACCATTAGAAGATCCCTTCATAATGCACTTAGGATATAAGTGATGCATATCCACAGTCCTTCTTCTATGTAAATATGTATTTAAAAGTTGATCTGAGGCAAATTTTTTGGTACTATACTTCCACAACAGCTCAACAGGGAAACACTAAAAGGGAATTTGATGCTAAAAAGACTGTAAATGTGTCAGATATCACATGATATGACTAACTCACACTGCTGAAGCTCAATAGAAGCTGATCATCTACTTTTAAATGATCTGGAATCACTTCCACTGAAACCACATTTGAAGGAGATCTAGGAAATGGATAAACAAATAAATGAATAACAACAAGTAATGCTTCCAGGAAAGGCTGTTTTTATTCAGCTTTTCATTTTTAATTACATCTGTTTTAACTTCTAGATTCTTCACTATTTCTATCCTAACTCTATCACCTGACAGAATGTACTGTAGATGTTGAGCAATACTGCAAAATGCTAGATTATTTTCACATATGTCACATATAATATAATTGAACACTTACTGTACAGTATATAGCCATATGGAACTTAAAATCATTCACTGCCACCCACCTTTCTGTTGAGATGTATTGTGATTTCATATGCTGTTACAGAATGGCCATTAAATGTCAAATCATCCACGCAAACACTCAAACAGGCAGCCAGAGTAGATGGGGTGAGGGTGGAGAGCCTGACGAGGATTGAGCATCTGTATGCTCAAATGATTCACCACACTTCCTGTTCTCCAAACACCCTTTCATGTCACAGTAGGTTGAACACAGGTGCTGCTGAAATAATTGGTTTAACAATGTGGGTTTCATTTAGTTGCATCAGTTAATGGGCATTGACAACAGCACTCACTGTCCAAACAGAGGCTATGACATCATGCCCAGATATTTCCAGCTGCTACAGTTTATTTTGAATGTTATCGAAAACTTCACCTGTCAAGTTTGAAGGGTCACGCTGAAAAGATGAAACTTTCCTCCTGTGGCAGTGTCCTCACTGGACCATGATGCAGTGCAGCCAGAGACCATTATCATAGACATATATACCTCACAACACAATCATCCCACCTACTTTTTTCATATGTCAAATGACTTTTGATGGCAACAACTCGGGGTTTCTTCTTTGGAGGTTGTGTTGTCAAAATGCTTTCAGGGAGAGGAGAATTAGTATTAGAGAAGACCGCTTATGGGGAAGAACAACACCACCTGCATTGCTATAGGCTAGATTTGTTCACCAATCTTCCTGTGCTAAATGTATTGGTAATCATAGGTAGTCATGGTAACAACATAGGCTTGCATATATTAAGTAAATGCTCTTAATGTTTTGATTAAGGTATATCCCAGTCAGTAACATCCGTCGCTATGTCCAGAATGTTTGTGGACGTGTTGAGATGTCAGGTGAATCTGATGCAATGACATCAAAAAGAAAAAAGCAGTGAGAGAAGCATTGCTACAGGACAGCTGTGTGATTAGATGAATAATGATTAACATGTGGTTTGATATTAAAGTCTGTTCAGTCCTACTCAAACACACTAATTATGCGTAAACTGATGACATACTTTGATTAAATGCACAGAAAACAGCAGCTGCAGTGTAGGAATATGCACTTCACCTTAGACTTCATGATATCCTATGCATATTGTGATCCATGACACCCCATCTGTCTGCCTGCCTGTTTTGCTATGGCAGCTGCCATTTATGATTTGGATCAAACGTCCAGTTGGTCAGTGGATCGCCTGGAAATTTCCACGGTCTAAGGTCAGGGAGAAACTGTGGGCAACATCAATCCAAATTCATGAGACTCACGGGTGACATGGGACGTCTGGGAGCTGCAATTCTCCGTTGTGAGAAGTGAGGATCAGTGGCAGGTCAAGGAGAAGGAAGGGTGGAAATATCAATGCAAAAGTGTTGAAATACCACAGGCCATTTCGTTAAAGAAAAGGAAAAAAAGGAAAGGAGAAAGGTAGATTAAGAATATGAACAAGGGTCAAAACAAAGGCAGAAAAACTCTATTTAACTGACTCTTTAAATGTTACAAAAAATATAGTTAGATCAAAAACACATCATTCAGAATGTACATGAAGGAAGATGAGACTATAAAGATATGTGACTTTATCCAATAAATACACATGTAATCCAAGATGTAGCTCCAAAGAAGGAAACTTATGAAATGCCAATAGCATCAAAATTTGGGAATCTCCTTAGACCTCCCCAACTTTTTTGGCTTGAAATAAATGTCTCAGTGTGGCTCCTCAGTGTGCAAACATGAGGTGTTAGGAGTGTTTAGGTGTTCCTTCTCATGTTGTTTTAACTCAAGGAAGGAACTTGAGGCCTGTGAAATAATGTCAGTACCCTAAAAAAGGAACATTTGAAAAAGTGAGAAAAACACGAATTGGAACTTCTTTGGGAGTCATGAACCCGAAGTTGAGGATTGTTAATCAAATGTATATTGAGTAGGAATTGCCTACTCTATAATGGTTCACATGGTACGTCCTACTTTCAACACACTAAAAACCCTAACCCTAACCCTAACCCAGTAAAAGCATTTAAATGTCAAACATTGGTTCAGAAGGTGTTGAGTTTCATTGACAGAAGATTGACACTGATGTAAAAAGAACTGCATTGTTGTATAGATATGATTGGAAAGATTTGAGTATAACATGATGCTGGCAGTGTAAAGCAGTCTTAGGATTCTAGTGGCCTGAAGGTAGTAGCTCTTCCTGAGCCTGGTCTACCTGGTGCCCTTCTTCCTGAACACAGCAGGAAGAAAAGACTATTATCCAGATGGTTGTGATCCTTCATGATTCTCCCAGCCTTATTCTTGCGGTGCCTAGAGTAAATATCGTTTAGGCAGGGTAGAGACCGCTGATTGTATATTTAGCCTAGTAAACCACTCTTTGCAGAGCCTCATGGTCCTGTTCAGTGCTGTTTCCATACCAGGCTGATGTTCCCTATCAGGATGCTGTCAATGGTAACTGGAAGTTCCTCAAGCATCTGAGATGATGCAGTCTCTGCCTTGCCTCTCTTGGGGTGCTTTCACACTACTAGTTGGATTATTTGTTCCGCACCAGGCAGTAAAATTGTACTATGTAGCATACAGACTGCAGTGTGGTCCGTGTTCACACCTGCTAACAAATCAAGATTGGTCCAATTGACATTCCTTCATCTTCCGCTAGGTCGGCATTTGGTCAAGCGGACTGAGACCACCACTTTTTGGAGGTCTCGGTCCACTTGATTTAGTGCACACCTTTTGGTCCAAATGGACTGTTTAGTGCGCACCAACTGCTCTTGGTGTGAAAGCGCCCTTAGTACTGAGACAGCAGGCAGCACCGTCAGTGATGTGGACACCAAGGTATTTGAAGCTGTCCACCCTTTCCACTGTAGACCTGTCGATATTAAGGGCATTGTTCCTTCCCTGCTTTTTCCAAAAATCAAACCAAATTGTTGTCCTGACGCCAGCAGGTCAGGTCTTCTATTTTCTTCAGGTAGGCCTCTTCATTGTTATCTGTGATCAGGATAGCAAAGCTGATGATGGTTGGAATCGAAAGTGGTTACACAAAATAGTGTGTGTGCAGTAGTGATGTGCAGATCAGTTATATTAGTGGGTTAATCCAGAGATTGAGGGGGCCAGGTCATAAAAATTAACATTCTGATTAATATGGAATGGGTTGCAGGTGGGTGAAATCATAAATCATTAATAGTATTAATATGAATAGATAATAAAGGGAACGATTGCATGACACAGTGCACCACTGTTGTTATTGGGTTTCTTCTTCTTCTTCATTTTTTCTGCAAAACTCCATTTACCCATACACACTACAACATCAAGAAATGACTTCTACTTTTACTTTACCCTGAGCCACATGATGCATAGCATAGTGAGGACCAGCGAGCATTAAAGTGTGTCTCTACCAAATGTCTGTGACTGTATAGCGGCCTATGATTGGTGTGATTTTCTGGGGACATGCATCATAGTTTGTTGCCACATGCTCGCTCTTCCAGAATGCAGGTGGGGATTTTGCTCTGTAGTCATTTTTGAATGGTATGTAGTAGTGATCCAGTGTTCATCCCCCTTGTGGCATAGTCAATATGTTGATAGAAGTCTCCAGCAACAAAGTCCCTGCTTCATGATATCCAGTCAGTGAGCAGCTCAAGTCATTGCAAAGATCCAACAGGGCAACCTCTGTGCTCGGCTGTGGTGGGACGGGGACCTCGGTGATAGTGGCCGATGTAAATTCCCTTGGCAGAAAGTGTGGCCTGCCTTTGACTGACAGTAACTCCAGCAGGAACGAGGTAGCGCTTTTAACATTCCCACTGTCACACCAATCCCACCAATCACCATAAAGCACACATCTCACACACATTTTTTTTGCCAGAGTCCTTTGCTCTGTCACATCACATCATATATAGAAGCTGTCCTTATAATTCAATAAATGAACAATTTAACGTGATCATCATCTCATCAAATGACACTAAATTCAGTTGTAGATTATCAGATCAATAATTTAAGTTTATCTTTTTTTTTTTCAAATATTCCACATTCACACATTCAATATATGCTGTATCTCTGTATCTGTACCCATTATCCGATTCTGTTGAAAATGTTTTACAATAAAAGTAAATAAATAAATAATGTATGGCTCTCAAATAAGGGTTGGCAAGATAAGCAATTCAAAGTTAAAAACTGTCATAATGTACCAGTGACACCACTGTTATCATTGCTTACATTGTTTAGGGTACTTATTTTTTGGTAATTCTACACTAAACTATGTGTGAATACCAGTTTACATCCACATCACACAATTATGGAAATGGTGGACTGCAGTGATGATAGTGCTTAATGTTACATGCCTGCTGTTGTCAAAATATATTCTGGAAGCTTGAATGAACAATGTCATTTGAAACTTTGAAAAAATTGAGCAATTTTAAGAGAGTGACTCAGATTTATAGACATTTTGCAGTGTGTAAACAGTTGATTTCCAGAAAAGCTGGTGTAAAACTCACAATTCTGAATGTGTAACATAGTAGGTGTTAATTACAATATGCATCTTGTTTTGCCATCAGCTGCCAAAACATGTTCATTGACATAGTCTATTCTAAGTAACAAGATAAATAATATGTGTAGGGTGAATTTCAGGGAAACTGGATACAAAACAGATCTGGAAACTTTTTCAGTTTAGAAAGCACTGCCATGACTCTTGTTGGAACTTTGTGGAGCTCAGCAAGTGGAGAGTTTTTCCTCATTAACAGTGAAAAGACAGTGACATGTACAATAGATTTGTGACATACACATATTGGAAAGCACAGTAATGCTTCTTTTTATCCATTTGGATATACATTAATTTATTTAGGAAAGTTTCACTGAAAGCCAAGGATCCCTTTTACACCTTGCCTTGACATTTTTACAGATGTTAATTGTACCTGCATATTGATACTTGGGTCACTGATGCTCCAGCACAACCATTTGGGTTCATGCTGGATTGAACTTGGCAACACTGCACTGTGGTATTTTCAGGTCTGGTTGTTGCAGTTATCCCAGTTTAACATAGAATTAATGGTTGTGAGATTCCTATGTTGTACCTTTTATACTTTATGCCATGTTTGTCTGTTGCCATAGCAACCAAGGTTGCTGCCATTTAATTTCTAATTGATACTGACAAGAACTTCTCTGAGAACAACCAGTCATTATTTGAGGTTTTATATCATTTCAAACACTTTTTCTCACCACATGTATTGCAGTATTAAACATTTGTAAATAACTTTTTGATTGATATTAGGTTAGGTTACTTTATTGGTCTCCCTAGGGAGAAATGTATCTTGGAGACAGGGACAGTGTTGCATAAATAACATACAATAAAAAAACAAAACAACATGCCATACAGACATACGGTAAAAAGACAGACAGTGGTGGAACAAACACAACCTGACATTGGATGATCCTACTCATGTACCGCCATATACCCCCTCCTCCCCATCAAAGCATTCACACAGGCATTCACATCACCTCCCATCACCCCCTCCACATCACCATAGCAACCTACCAAAAACATTCATTCCATCATAAATATGGGTTCAGTCACACATCCCAGCATTCCATCACAAACGCTCATAGATCCGTTCATTCACATACATCCACCCATTATCTGGAGTCATAATACACAAATTCATTTCCATACATAAAACCATCACATACATTCATTTCTGGTTGTTAAGAAGCTTAATTGATATAGGAACAAAAGAGTGTTTATATCGATTGTGCCTGCACAGAGGAAGTCTATATCTCTTCCCAGAATTCAGAAGAGCATATTCAGTGTTCAAAACGTGAGTGACATCAAAATACATAATTCCATTAACAAATTACATCTTGTATAAATGCATATACAAAGCAGTGCAAGAACACAGTACAGGAGATGCAAATTTTAAACAGACATAATCTTAAAGTCATCCATAAAACAGTGAAATAGAGACTTTTTTCAGTTCTCGTTTCTTATTTTCACTCCCTTCTTACAGAGTCATTTTTCTCCTGATGGATGATATCAAAAAACGCATAATCTTGTGAACAAATGAATTTAAACTCTACAGCAAGAACCAAAGGGATTCATAGGATACAATACTATTACTGGACAAAGTCTGATCTCAGTGATGATACAAAGTCAACAGTCAACAGTTTCTAGAAATTCTTAAATTGACCAGATTCTAATCTGACAGAAAAAGTTTCCATCATATAGATATTTTGAATTACTTCAACCCACTCTTTCATTTTAGGTCCTTCTGTCTTTAGCCACTTCCTGGTAATGGCTTTAGGGTTAGGGTTAGGGTTACCAGCAACTAACATGATCCTGTACATACTGTATCTGTATGTCTCCTGAATTTGAAATAGAATAATTCAGATTCTTAATCAAGTTTCCTGTAACTTTATAATCCAAACTTAACCTTTCATAATCATTCAGAGTCCTGGACTTTTCCTTTTACACTGTCATTGTTCACAAAGCTTGAAATCTCAGCAGAGGAGTGACTGCCATCGATCACTGCAAAACACGAGTGTAAAATGTTACTGATTGTTCCTTAAAATAGTAAAAGAGAGGCCGTCTGCTTCTTCTCTATTGCACCAACACAGTGAAAAAATTCAATAAAGGCAGACAAACTGCTCTTGTTGCTAAGTGTCTGGAGGCCTCGTCCTCGTCTTCACGTGTCAACACCAGAGAGCTCGCTGCTCCTGAAGAATCCCATCGTCATGCCTCAACGGTCTCTTTTACTGCCTTTATGTATCTGTTTGCTACCCCGAGGCGACAGGAATCGTCTGTGCTTTAAACACAGAGGAAGAGAGGAGTCCTCGCCATCCCAGATCTACCACCCCCCCCACCACCTCTCACCCCACCTGCCACCGTCTCTCCCTGCATGCGGTTACTGCCACTGTTTGTCTAAATCATCAGAGGCGAGCGTGTCCTCTGTGAAGTATTAAACGGCACACTTCTTTGCCCCTCATCTCATGGCGCTTGCTGTGAGTCTACAGGTCTGACAGTCTCGTCATTCTGCAAGAGAGCACACAGACCGTTCTCCATCCATCCATAAGCATCCAATCCACTGCCTGGATTTACACTTTGTCTCCATGCTGCTGGAGAAACTGACAGCTGACTCTAAAATACATGTTGTATAATGTTGTTCTGTGGAAGTGAATGAATAACCCTGATGATGTCATAGTGATGTAATCAGGGTAATCTCAGTTTAGGTTTGGAGACTACTCATGCTTAACGCAGGACCAAAGTGTGACAAGTGAGGAGATTTACACATGAGGGCATACACCAGGCATTTTTATAAGATGCAATCCAGTTGCATCATGGGATATGTAGGATCCATTGTTTTGAAGCGTGACCCATGGACCCATAGTGTATCATTCTGTAGTTGGCTCAGTGATAAATAAATGTTGGCAAGTTGATCAATTCAAAACTATCTTAAAAACTAGATTTAAAAGCAGCATCAGGTTTGTTAAAATGTACATTTAGTATTTTTGTTGGTTTTATATCATTTAAATGACATTTGCACCATTTTTATCAAAAGTAAGACTGAATGCTCCTGAAAATGTCAAATGGTTTAACCACAAAATAATGATAAATATTACATATTTTATCACCTACAGTGTATTTAAGTGGACTTATACTAATAATGACTTCCGTTACATAGTGCTCAGAGTCAAATTTGACCCAACTTTACATTTCTTTTAGCTGGACCTCTCCCTAAATGTGGCCCATAATAAACAAAAATGAAAATAAGAAAAAAAATGGTATTCAATTTTTACATTTTTGCGCAGCTGATATACATATGTACAAGTTTGACCTGTGTTTATAAAAAAAAAAAAAAAATCAGCATACAAACATGTTGTATTCATCATATTCTATAAAATGTTCTCCTGGAATCTAAAATAGTGACTTTTTTCTCCCCATCAATAAATAGAACACACTCTCTAACAGCTTCATTAAGGATAAATCAAACATTATTAATGACTGATAGGGAATTTATGAATATGAATTGGTGTAGAGACTAATTATGAGTCATAATATGAACAGAAGGGTTAAAAATGTAAATGTTTCCTGATCTCCACGATTCTCCAGATTAAATGTAATATTTAGAACAATAGTATTCCATTAGCTTTATTTTATATAAAAAGTTATAATGTAAGATCATGCCAAACTAGTTGATATGGTGTTTTATTGACTATTTACTGTTTTTAAGCAAGTTGAATTTTTATGGTTACACCACTTAGACATTTTTGCCATAATCCTCTAATATATTATTAATTAATTAAAAGCAGAAATGTTATGCTGAGTCCACAAAACAAGAATGTGTGCAAGTTATTCATGTGTTTATTTTCACATTTTAACCGTTTAAATTTGACTAAACCACATGGACACACACAAAAAACCTGTCATTGACCCAGTCCAATTGCAAAAAGACCATGTGACTCATAAGACAACTAGAAATGAAATCAAATATTTAACGCAAAAGCAAAGCACATTTAGCTAAAAGCTAAACATGTTTTAAAGCTTCTTAATTTGATGATTTGTTTGACAGTGAAACGATGCATAATGCTATAACTAGATAATAAATCACATTAATTGCAGACTAGCTACACTGTGTTAACAATAAAAAAAGAGATTTTCCAGTGTTCAGTTAAACTAGTAAGATGAATTTACATTATGAATATGGATTAAAGGGTCAGCTGTAGCAGTCATGATGAAATCCTCACTAACAGTTCCATTGTGCAGCATATTAATCCAGAGGAGAGAGGTCACATGTGTCATAATCAAAGGTCCATTGCCACAGGTTGCAGGGTGGATTTATGAATCCAGCTGTACATTTGATGTGCCTTCACCAGGCGGCAGAGAAGTCCCCCCCCCCCACCCCCCATCAGTCTCATGAAAGTCACACAGTCAATCTGGGCCCAGCCGCTGACTGAAGCTGATATATACTTCAGAGGCGTGGAGGATACCCCTGACTGCTGAGGGTTATGATGTAGGGGAGAGGGAATAAATGATGACGATATCAAAGAGAGGCCTGCTGCTTTCTCTGCACTTCTGAGTCTGCCTTGTCCTCAGGCTTTGACTCTATTGCTCAGTCCTGCTGTAGGCCTGACTTCATGAGAAACACTAATTTTATTTGTCTTATAGTAAAACCTTCACCTTTGCTATCTTATGGAATCCTATTGAAACTCGAAAGTCCTTGTAAAGTAAGAATAAATATGTGTTCTGAGTTTGACATACCACAGTTAACCACCCTGCCAAATTTGAATGATTAAAAAAATTGCCAAATATATGAAATCAGGCTTCAAAGTTGTGTAAAAATCAGTCTCTTTCTCTGCTCCCAAACGCTTTGGGAGTGTCCGCCGAGTCCGCTGAAACTCTGCCCCCTACCAAGTGTCACCTGTCAATCAAAGTCACCACCTTTACCAGAAACATGGACGCTAAGTCTGAGAGCTTTCTGCTGCTAACTCAGCTGCTAGCTCGGCGGCTAACTCGGCTGCTAGCTCGACGGCTAACTCGGCTGGTAGCTCGGCAGCTAGCACGGCGGCTAACTCAGCTGATAGCTCGGCAGCTAACTCAGCGGCTAGCTTGGCAGCTAACTCGGCTGCTAGCTCAGCGGCTAACTCGGCTGGTAGCTTGGCAGCTAACTCAGCGGCTAGCACAGCGGCTAACTCAGCTAACTGGCTAACTGTAGACTGTAGTAGTAGTAGTAGTGTGCACTGAATGTATTTATACCTCTACAGCAGCAGGGGCGGGTTTATGCTAACGCAGCGGTGATTTTCAGACCCGCCCACTAAATCCTGAACACAGAAATCTTGAAACGCAGTTTGTGAGGCCTAGCTCCACAATTCAAATCTAAATGATTGAAATTCTTTTTACACCTTTTTTAGAAATATGTGTTTAG
The DNA here is from genome assembly GCF_027409825.1 of Scomber japonicus. Lineage (NCBI taxonomy): Eukaryota > Metazoa > Chordata > Actinopteri > Scombriformes > Scombridae > Scomber > Scomber japonicus. The sequence continues at coordinate 16,916,064 of NC_070601.1, forward strand.
AAGAAAAAGTCTGAATTCACTTTACACGGTCTTCAAAAGCTTCCTTTTCCAGCATTTTATCATTATCTCAATTTCAGCATGGACTGTTGAAGGGCAAGCTCAACATCTACGGATTATGAATTCTCCTCCTTGTGTTCTTGAGTTCAAGTAAAGCCATTAAGTGAATTGCATATGTTGGCTTATATCTATAGATTAACAGTTATACTAGCTGAAGTTAGAGTACAGAAACGTGATGAAAATATAACATCCAAGAGTGAAAATAATATCCTGGATGAGCTTAAAAGTAAAAACTGTTATTTATTTTTATACACTTATATATTCTCACTAGAAAAACAGCAGCATCTGTTGCTTCAAATAATTAAAATAACAACTGACCTCTCCTGGCTGGTGTAAATAATAAGTGTTATCTCTCAGAAGCAAAAGGAAATAGCATGACATTGTTATAGTGACTAAAACACTCTGAGGGAGGAGGTCACAAAAGCATCTGCAAGGAGAGCAATATTTACTCCAAAAGGTCTAGAATATCTTTAAAATAAAAAGAAAAATTTCCTTGCAAAGTAACAGTGCAGATGGTAGTGAGAGGGTAGAGGATGAGATGCATTTAAAATAAGTAATACTGACAAGATGTAAAACCACATATAAAACTGTCTTCACCTCCAACTTTAATAAACAGAGTCTAAGATCTTCAGGAGCTAGGAGATTTTCAGAGATTCTAGTCAGTTAATCTTTATTTATATAGCGCCAAATCACAACAAAAGTCATCTCAAGCACTTTACACATAGAGCAGGTCTAGACTCTAGAATATAGCATGAAGTCACAGAGTCTAATATGGTTAAAAACTTACTTTATCACAATTTTTGAAACATTCAGTTCAATAAGCAATAAAAATATGTTTTTTTTAAATGGTTAAAAACATACTTAACAATAAATAAAATGCCCTAAATAGAAATAAATGAACTCGAACAGTTACGGTAAAAATTAATATCACACTCAACTTATTAAATATGGAAGTTAAAATGAAATCATCATAGGAAAATATATAAATTTACACACTAAATACATAGTAAGTGTCTTCCCTAATAATATCTGCTGTGTAACATACAGTATACATATTTCTTTTCTCCTAACGTGACCCACAGTATACTAAAATGGAAATAAAATGAAAATCATTTATTTATTTGTGTGCAGCTGATACACATTTTTATATATGCAAACATACAAGTGTGACCTGTGTTTATTAAAATAATTATTCTAACATATTCCTGTCTCTTTAAGGCGACCCTCATGATGAGCCTGGTCTCTTCTGATTGGTCAGCTTCATAAAACAAAACTATAATAGCAGGATTTCAACACTTTTTTAAAACCTCTCAAATCCATCCATGCATCAAGTTCAAGTGGGAATCTGATCTAAAAAAAATGAGACAATGCAAACAACACATGGAATAACATCATAACAGGATATTAATAACAGCAAATCACAACAAGCATACTATGACTCCTTTAAGCTTATAGAGACAGATCAGGGTCACAGGTGTAGAGTGACATCATCAATCTTGTAGTAGAGTGTGATGTCACCTCCTACCTCCAGTCGGCTGTTTATCTGCTGCTTGTCACATGGTCTGAAACACAATCCCAGTATTGTATTAACAGTGAGGTATTAATAGTTTTACATGTTTAACCCTCCTGTTGTCCTTGAGTCAAGGAAGGAAGGAAGGAAGGAAGGAAGGGAGGAAAGATGGAAGGAAAGGAGGAAGGAAGAAGGAAGGAAGGAAGGGAGGAAAGATGGAAGGAAAGGAGGAAGGAAGAAGGAAGGAAGGAAGGACGGAAGGAAGGGAGGAAGGAAGGAAGGAAGGAAGGGTTAGTTAGAAAGAAGGATGGAGGGAAGGCAGAAGAAGGAAGGAAGGAAAGGAGAAAGGAGAAAGGAAAGAAGGAAGAAGGAAGGTAGGATGAAGGGAGGGAGGAAAGGAAGGATGGATGGAAGGAAAGAAGGAAGGCAGGAAGGAAGGATGGAAGGGAGGAAGAAGGAAGGAAGGAAAGGAGCAAGGAAAGAAGGAAGAAGGAAGGAAAGGAGGAAGGAAGGATGAATGGAGGAAGGAAAGGAAGGAAGGACAGAGGAAGGAAGGAAAGAAGGACAGAGGAAGGAAGGAAGGAAGGAAGGAAGGAAGGAAAGAAGGACAGAGAAAGGAAGAAGGGAGGAAGAAGGAAGGAAAGGAGGACGGAAGGATGAAGGGAGGAAGGAAAGGAAGGAAGGACAGAGGAACGAAGGAAGGAAGGACGGTAGCAGGGTGGAAGGAAGGAAGGAAATAAGGACAGAGGAAGGAAAGAAGGAAGGAAGGAAGGAAGGATGGATGGAAGGAAGGAAGGAACGATGGATGGAAGGGAGGAAGAAGGAAGGAAGGAAGGAAGGAAGGAAAGAAAGAAGGAAGAAGGGAGGAAGAAGGAAGGAAAGGAGGAACGAAAGATGAAGGGAGGAAGGAAAGGAAGGAAGGACAGAGGAAGGAAGGAAGGAAGGACGGTAGCAGGGAGGAAGGAACGAAGGAAAGAAGGACAGAGGAAGGAAGGAAGGAAGGAAGGAAGGAACAGTCAAAACAGACAGGTCAATTTGACCCGGGAGGACGACACAAAGGTTAATATGATCATTTACTATATGTGCCATCTTTTACAATCATGTTGGTTGTTGACATTTGACTATTGCCCTGTGTGTGTGATATGTGCAGCATGTGTGATATGTGCAGCATGTGTGATATGTGCAGCATGTGTGATATGTGCAGCATGTGCTTTCATATCTTGTGTTACTTTGTACTGCTTGGCATGATTTATTGTCTGTCTTGTGCGTTCTGATCTACTGTCCTACATTTCTATTTTTTTTTTCTTCTAATCTGTCACTTTATAGGTCTTAGAACATTGTGCCAAAAAGGACCGCAGCTGAAATTTAGCCAGCTGGCTCACAGCAGCACATTTACGGAAACATTGATTCATGTATGAATAATAATAAAGACATGAATTGAAATTTGTAACATTTACTGCCATTTGACTTCTAACTTAAGTAGCTGCTTAAACTGAACTAACCTTAGTCACAGAGGTGATGGAGATGATGTTTATACATGAATATGTTTTGTGTGAGTCATAATCAGAAGATGCTGATAAGATCATTTTGATATTAAAGAGTCATTTAGTTAATCAGGTTGAAGAATGTATTTTACAACCTGGGTTTTAATTGGGGTTGTATATTGTATGCATGTATATTTCTGAAGATGAGGTCAAGAAAACATTAAGCTTTCATCTAGATCAGAGGTGTCAAACTCATTTTCATTCAAGGGCCACATACAGCCCAATTTGATCTCATGTGGGCCGGATCATTAAAAAGATGGAAGGAAGGAATGAAAAGAAGACAGAAAGGAAAAATGGAAGAAAGGAAGGAAGGGAGGATGGAAGGAAGAAAGGAAGAAAGGACGGACAGAATGAAGGAAGGAAGGACACATGGAAGGACAGAAGGAAGGAGAGATAGAAGGAAGAAAGGGATGAAGGACAGATAGAAGGAAGGACAGAATGAAGGAAGGAAAAAAGAGGAAGGAAGGAGGGAAGGAAGGAAGAAAGGGAGGAAGGAAAGATGGAAGGAAAAGAACACAGGAAGAAAAGTGGGCCGGATTGGACTCCTCGTGGGCCGGTTCTAGCCCACGGGCCGTATGTTTGACACGCCTGATCTAGAGGGATAAATAATAATAGTGCAGATATCATAACGGATATATAAACACATAATATGAGAAGATAAGTATAACAGTAAATGTCATGCAGTCATTTCTAAACAAAGCCTATGTTACAGAGTTTCTCCACCAGAGGGCACTGACAAGTGTATTTTACACTGTAAAATGTTCCACACATAACAATCTTATCAAAGATGTTTATTAAAAAAAAAACTGTTAGACCTCAGTTTCTGTTCAGGTTATATAAAACATCTCACTGTAAAACAACAATACTCCCAGCAAAGGTTTTTCAATGTAAAATACATTAGTTTAGACTAGAGTGTATTTGTGTAGCTTATTTTAGAACTGTGACTCATGCTTGTCCTTGGGCTTTACTAGACTTAGCTTTTACTAATGATTTTAATGTGTACTCTTCCGGATTCACTGTTTTTATTATGTATTGCATTTTTTATTCTACTGCTAGTTGTGTCTTCATAAATCTACAGCTCTTATTTTTGTATATTAGATGATGTATTTTCCTTTATACCACAAAGATGTAAAGTATCCTTCCTGCTTCTGTTGGAATGCTCAAAGGGTCCCTGTGGGGCCCTTGGCCCCCACTTTGAGAAGCAGTCGGTGCCATGTTCCATGCACCATGCCAGAGCTGCCACAACACAGCGCCTGGTTAAGGGTGATGGAGAGAATGCGGCAATCCATTGGCTGCAGGCTTAGTAAATTTCAGTCGGTGTAGTCCAATGGCAAGCGAGAGAGAGAGAGAGAGAGAGAAAGGGAGAGAGAGAGAGAGAGAGAGAGAGAGACCTGGTTTCTATATCACTAATCTTGTCCTCGCAATACACTTGCTCTATGAGAGCAATTAGATTCAGCACCGTTTCCAGTGCCTCTGCAATGACTCATTGAAACATCTTCTGTGCTGATAAAGCCGCATCTCTACCCCCCCTCCCCGCCCCCCCCCACACCACCACTACATATACAGACATACTCTCACAAACACATGCGCGCACACAGGACGTATAGTTGGGCTGCCCTTCAGTGCATCGGGACTGCGCTTCTTACTTTGGATTTGCAGAGCGGCGGGCTGGACGTGGACTTTATTCTATTTTTCCTGTATATGTGGTGTGTAAGTGTGTGTATGTGTGTGTGTGTGTATTTTTTGCCTGAAGTCGGGACTTGCACAAAAGAGTGAGACGGTGGAGATACAGGCTGAGGTAAGTGTGCTGCCTGCTGGATGTGATGCTGTGAGCCTTTCAGCTTTCCTTTCAACAGGAAAACAGACTAAATATAAATATATAGACGCGCGGCTGAATTTCTGTGCGTTTTCAAGCTCTGACCTCCTCTTCTTCCTCTTCCTCTTCTTCCTGTAGTCCTACAAAAGGAGCATCATCTACAGGGAATTCATCCAGCGACATTAACTGGTTTACCTCATTTGGATTGTGCTCATTTTAACCATCATAACTTATCAGAGGCAGATGAGGAAGCAAACACAGTGTTGGAGGGGTTTTTATTTTTTATTTTTTTATTTAGAAAAGCCCCGCAGCAGCAGCAGCAGCAGCAGCTGATCATTCTTGCGCACTTTCATCTACTTGAGCTTTTAATCGCTGATTAGAGAATAAATGATAAAATAACAGCAGCCATAACCAGCAGTGATGCATTACAATCTCACAGTTGTGTGTAAATCAGTGTGTTGAGTGTGCAGACACGCAGGATCCAGCTCGGTGATCCTTCTGTTTTTTTACGCTTAAACCAAACTCGGTGCCAAAACGCAACAGCTCGGTTAACTTTAAGGCAGACAGGAAGGACGAGAGAGGCGGTTGTTATCTGGCACATAGAGAGATTCCCCCCTTTTCAAGATGGCAAAGCATTTAAACCCATCTCACACCTGCGTTTTTTGCCACAAACTCTTCCAGTGTCTGAACAAGGTGGCTTCCTCCAGCTTGCGCTCTGTGCGCGCATCTCTCTCTACACGAGCAGCCACAAGATGGTAGTATGGATATCTGGATGTGAAATGTGTGGGGGAAAAGGAAAGAAAAAAAAGTAGGGAGAGAGGGAGGTGGAGAGGTTTTTTTTGGGGGGGGGGGGGGGTGTGCCTTGCATGAATTTTTACAGCTACACCGCTGTTAATGCTGTGATTTTCAGCTTGTATTCACACTGGGTGGCATTCATTCTGGCTCTGCGTGAAAGGTGGACTGCAGCTCACACAGGCTGCTGCTGCTCTCACATGTGATGACCTTGTGTGTTTGTTTGTCATGCACATATACCTGGGAGATGTAATGATCATATTCAGAGTGGAGGACGTTTGGGGGGGGGGGGGGTAAACTTGGCACAAAAGAGGACACAAGTCTTTTTTTTAAACTAGAAAACTATATATATATATGTGTGTGTGTGTGTGTGTGTGTGTGTGTGTGTGTGTGTGTGTGTGTGATCTTTTGTATTTCAAACCTGCATAGGTCTGCACTGGTGTTGTACCAGAGGTTGTAACTGATAACTAAATGAATCTCTAAGGGAATATACTTCATATCATCCAGTGCAGCAAAGCTTTGACTCATTCTTGGTGGAAAGAAAAGGCTTGCAGGAAAAATTTGTCCATCATGTTCTGTAGGTCTCTGTTCTCTATCTTTCTATAATTTCCTCCTTTCGGCTTTTCTGACCAATTTCCAACAAACTGCACAGTTCATCCAGGAGGAAAGTCAAGTCATTTATAATGAAAGTCAAACATGTACACTACATGCTACATAATCCACTATTGCATGTTCATCAAATCAGACATTCCTGGAAATGACATGAAAATGAAATTAAAAACAGGAAGTGGTTTTGATGCATCACCATCGTACCTCTGTTTCCATAATGTTATAATTGTCACAACTGCAGGTCTACCATCATATGGTTCATCATCATAATCATCTGACAGATCAGTGACAACATAAGGATTCTATGCAGGCAGCTGTTTGCTGATCTGTCCGAACCATATGCACACACACACATGACTAACAGGTAGAAGCAGCAGGAGTTGTGTTTGTTGTGCAGGCCTATCTGCTGCTGGTATATTTCATTTCTTGTAAGCAGAGTCACTGGAGCTGTGAATGAAGGATTATTGCACAGTGAAACAGCCTGTTGTGTGTCAGTCCTACACACACACACACACACACACACACACAGTCATGTTTTCATCAACCCTGCATCGTATGTAATATTTTTATAGCAGTAAAGACTATAGAGGGCGGCAATAGTTTTAGTAAGTATGGCAGCAATCTGAGCAATCTCTACTGTTAAATAAAACTGTGATCATATTATTTATGTGAATGGCCTGTGTGTGTGTGTGTGTGTGTGTGTGTGTGTGTTGACTTGTCCTCTACCATCTGAGTTGTAAGTGGCGTGCACAGACTCATAAAGGGAAGGGGTAAAAATGAGAACACGTCTTCTCAGAGGACAAACTAACTCAACAGCCGCAATCACATCTGGTCAGTGTTCGGCTGGTGACCATTCTGAAACAAATTGGTTTGGAAACGTGTTTCTGTGACTTTATTGATTTTTGGGGGCTTATGTATGTTATATTGTGGCTGCTGGGACCAACATTTCGTTTTTTTCTCTAACAGTTCAAATTGGAATAGCACTTAAATTAAATGGCATGACCAGAGATGAACCCTGAAGCCTTCAAGACATTTATTTCTATGATTCTGTCATAACTAAGTTATATTCTTATATATGTTTGTGTGGTAAATAGAGTTAACCTCATTAATAATTGATAACCTGTAACTAGTGTAGGTTTGCTGGATTGTTTTGACATGGACTTGTCTCAGTTTGATGGTGTTTTGACTTAGACTTTTTATTAGTTTCGTGTGTCTTTTGACAGTCTTGTCTCGTTTAGGTTTTGACCCCGACTCAGTCTCAGTTGAATGGATTCAGACTTCAACTCAGACTTGTCTTGTCTTTGACTCTCACCAGTCTCTATGTTGTGGGTGTTTTAACTTAGTCCAGTCTCTGTCTCATGGATTTTTGATTCAAATGTGTCTTGTCTAGTGGAGGTTTTGACTCAGACTTGTTTCTATTTCGTGGGTGTTTTGACTTGGTCTAGTATCTGTCCCGTGGGTTTTTTGACTTGGTCTAGTATCTGTCTCGTGGGTGTTTTGAGTCAGACTTGTCTTATGGGTTTTTTGACGTGGTCTAGTATCTGTCTCGTGGGTGTTTTGACTCAGATTTCTATCAATTGTGTAGATGTTAAACTCACACGTGTCTTGTGGGTGATTTCACTTGGACTTGCATCAGTTTTGTGGGTGTTCTGACTCTAATGTGTCTTGATCTCATCTTGAGGTCTATTATCCAGTTAGACTTTTCCCCCTTTCCTATACATTAGAGACTTCTCTGCTTCTAATCAGCAGGCAGTGTGTCATAGATATACAAAATTCCTTCATTTTACGTCACTGTTCTGCATAGTCATTTACACGTCAACCTAATACCTATTTTTCTATGTCAAGTCAAGTGTGTGTAATTTTATATACAGATGTGTGGAAAGGTCATTCTTCTAACAGTGTTCCTTTTTCCTATCACATTTCAAACCTTTCTAAATCGTAAAGGTTATATCACAGTTACATGCTGTGAGCAACAGTAAGACAGCAGTTTGAAAGAAATTAGATGGTCACTGTTTTATGTGTTTGGTTCCAGGTTGCAGTCCTGATCAGGTCTTGAGCCTGTTTGGACTCCATCACATCTAAAAACTGGTTGAGCTTTACACTTGGGCTTGATCACAGTCCTGGATGAAAATTTTTCTGACATTTTTGGGACTATCAGCAATGACAGTGAGGATTGACAGCATAACACGGAGCTAGACTACTAGAGATGACACATAACAAGAGTCCCAAGCAGGAACTGAACTGGAAACATTGCAGTTACATAGTACACATTAGACTACCGTACCACAGGGACTCAACCCTAGATATGACAATACGGCACAATTGAAGCATTGAAGCATTGCGTTAAGACAGTTCATCCTTCATCATCCTTAATACATCATCCATTTGGAAGCACCCGACTCATGAGGGAAATGTCTGTCTCTGGAGCTTATCTCGAATTGTATCTGTCTGCTGTTTGGTGCTGAGCAGGTATTGTAGTGTACAGTTTTTCCAATCACAGCATCTTTTGCTTTAATGACTATGTTGTGTGCAGCATAGTGGCACTTCTGTACAGGCTGTCTGGGCAATTCAAAGTCCTCAAGACATTGACACATTGTCTACTGTAGCGTCACGTTGGACAGCTGTTGCCCTCACGTTCTTTTATAGCCACGTGTCGGTGATTTCAGGAGAATTCACGGAGCTCCTACAGCTTGTACATGTGTTTTGATGTATTGTACTTGGCTGCTAAAGTATGATCGTCATTGACAGCATTGTCCAGATTTACACTGTAAATAGAATGTGAATCATATCTCACACACCATTTGAACACACACACCCTTTACAGATGAATGCTGCATTGCTTTCAGCCCCTCTGGAGACTTATAGATAGGTCTTTTCTTGGTATGCCAGGAATTTCAGATGGAAGGAAACATTGTGAGCATTTTAAAGGATGTTTAAAAAAAAAGGAAAGAAGAGGCACTGCACAATCTACAAGCTGGCTCAGTGGTTTGCACTGTTGTCACAGCAGCAGTTAGACCTTTCTTCTAGGTTCTACATCATGTATTTTCTCCCGCAGTCTAAACATGCAGGTTAGGTTAATTGGCAACTGTAAAGTTAGTGGCATGGCTCCACTGTTGGCCATGTTGATCTATGGTCTGTTGATTCACCACTTTGCTCTACACTGCAATATTTCAACAAGTACTGAACAGATTGCCATGACATTTTGAGTACACATTTGTATTCCCCACTGGATGAATACCAATGACCGTTTTTGATCTCCTGGCTTTTCATTTAGCATCACCATCAGGTTGACATTTTTGTTTTTTTTAGTGAAATATATTAACAACTGTTATGAATCGGCATGACATTTGGTGCAGATTTTCATGGTGGTCAGAAGATCATTAGACATTTGTGGTTTAGTTTAGTTTATTTTGTCACAAGTTAAAAATGACAGATAATATACAGAGCAGAGAGGCAGATGACCCGAAACTTGAATTCTGCCAGTAAGAACTTAGGGTGGATGAAGATCTGATGTTTGATGAGTTGAATATGAATGCCAATGGGAAATGTCTTCATGATTGTTACATGTAATTACATGCATTTTGCTTCAGTTATTCATGTTTCTGTGAACATGTGAATAGTGTCATAATCAAGTAAAATTGAGCTTTACACAACATTTTGGTTTATTTATTGAACAGTTTATCCTTTACAACATGCAACAGTTTGTTTGTTAGAGGAAAATGTGACATTCTTTGATTAACATTTTTTTTCTCATTCAATCAACAAACTATTCTTCCCAAACACTCTACTTTTTGTAGAAGAAAAGACTTCATAACGGCAGTTCTTTCTGATTGTGTCATTTTTTTATACCAGCATTTCTGGCTCAGTGGCAGAGCACACACATTCTTTTGCATGTTAAACAGCCCAGCAGCAGGTCTTAATACTTCATGCAGTGCATTCAAATGAATTTGACTCAGGCTGTACCCATTTAGTGTTATACTCTACGAAAATCTGAAAAGATGCAGAGATGTTAAGTTTTTTGTGCTAGGTTTAGTGAAAAGAACACAAGAACATACACACTAACACAAAATGCAGCTAATTATCAACTGCAGCGGTTCAAAGTGTCAGTGACATTTTATAGTTAGGAGAACAGGGTGGCTCAGACAGGATCATTTTATAATGATTGAAATGCAAATGACAGAGAGCACCTTCATTGGTATTCATAAGACTTATCTCCTATAATCATTAAGAGTGAGAACAATGTTCGCAATCTCCTGTGTGCTTCTGCCAAGGAGAGTCTCGATGCACACTCTGCATTCAGCCTGAGCCGTCTGAAGGACAGTTTATCATAAAACCCCACATTATTACAAATACTGTACACTGTGTCAATTTATCACAGAAACATTTACAAGCCTATAACCTCGCTGAACAATGAGCAACAATTTCACCTGTGCAAAGCGCTGCAGCATTCATTCCCTTTTACTCTTGGATGCTTTTTATGTTGCCATGTGAGAAACCACTGCCACTGATATTCTTCTTATAGTGGTAAATTTCATTATTATATAAACATTTTTGTAGCCAGTGATGAACAGCCTGCTCAAGGCGATATATCTCCCGTTGCTAGGATATCTATATGCAGTCATAATGCAATCATTGAAACTATAGTTTAATTTCCATACGGTCAAAGGTGAAGAGGCTAGTAAATAGCCCACCATAATTACCATGATAAACTGTAGCATGAATCAATAAGCACATTTTTCTTACCTAACATGCTTATGCTTTTATGATGCTTGTGGTTTTAAAATGAACTCGTTGTCTTAAGGCATATAGGAGTTGAAGCAGTTTGAAGAAAATAGGTTTTTCATTGTTAATATGCAAATGTATATAATGTAATCAGTGGAGAGAGGAGAACCTGTGGGGTTAATAGGAAGATTCATTATGTTCTATTCTTAGCTAACTGTGTTCAGTAACCCATGGCCATAATAACACTGAATAGAGACACTGGTAATATGAGTTTACTGTAGTTTCAATTAAGTTGAAGAACAGGGCATGCTGGGAATTAAGGGGTGTTAATAACCTGAGGCAAGTTAAAATTCTACAATTAAAGGATAAATACAATATGGGATTGTTCTATAGTTTTCAGTCTTGTCGTCTGACAGTTCTTTTTGACTTCCATACTCTTAGCACCATGCCCAAAAATGTAAATGTATCAAAAAATACAGCTCCAAAACATATAGTTAAAGATTCAGTCATTTCAATAGACAGCTGATCACTGCAGTTTTTAGAAAACGTAACTCAAAGAGGAGGAAATAGTGTAGTGTGGGGACTATTTTCAGCAGTGGATGAATCTACATTTGGTGCTTTAGTGATTATTTCTGGTACTAGGACAGTATGTGTCGGATTATGTCGAAATAAACTACAGTGTGTGTGTTTATGGTAATGAAGGAACATGTCAGTGCAATATTCTGACTCATTGATGTTTTTTTTGGTCGTTTTTGGAGCTCTACATACAGAGAAAGATACTGTATTTAAGACTTGATGCATTTGTTGGTAGATACATTAATTGTAGACAAATATAGGATATCACCAGATTTGCACATAGTGGGTTGACTCCATATATTTAGATTTAACAAAGCTAGTAAAATGATTCAGTGTATCTTCATCACATTTAAATTCCAGGCTGCAAGGCTGGATTACCAAGTAGTCAAAGTGGGCAACTGTCCCAGACCCTTGGGAGGCCCAAAGGCTCCACGTTCACCCTAGTCCAATTAGTTGGTGGTAATTGCAAATATGTTTGCTAATACCACAACAATTGAATGATAGGCTCCATTGTTATTTCTGTTTTATTTGACAACATAATGCACATTTATGCTTTAATCAAGATACTCCACACTAATTATTGATTCTAAAAGGACCTTTTGTGTAGGGGGAGGGGTGTGTTGGATGGACTTGTGTGCATCAGTACTTTAAAAATCCTGGTTGGTCCCTGTTGAAGACTGCCCATGCAGCAGTGTACTGTCAACCAAAGACAGGAATCCATAGAAAAAGTACCACACCCTTCACTGGCAGTTTAATCAATACGTGAGCAGCTATGTCCCAGAGCTGGTGACACTTTCTGTAGCCGCTCCATTAGCAATGTATTGGACCGGGGCTAAGTGGACTCACAGTGTGCTTACTTGAGTTTCTACAACCCAAACAGCCTTTTTTCAAAATAAAACTCATTTATCAAAATACATATTTAGTGTATAATCTGTGAGATATCATAAGGGTACCGTAACAATGTCTTCAGAGAGTCAACACATGATCATGTTACAGAATAATCTTGATTAGGCTCTTGTTTATAGACCTGGTATAATTGTCTTTATGAACATAAATCAAGTCACATTCATGTAAATGATCACAAGACAGGAGAGACTAAGATATATTAAGATTAAGAATATTTACCAAGAATTTCAGAATAACTTCTAGGAATCATACCTTGGGCTAAAACCAGTCCAACCGGTCCTAGACAGAGTATCATTGAGAATTATTGATGATGCTTCCTACACTGATATTCAGTAGAAGGAAGGAAGACTGCTGAGAGAGTGAAGTTGCCTATGATGGCATATTAAAGTTATTAGTTAAGGATAGGAAATTACAAAACAAAACAAAAAAATCACCATTGTCATAAACTTTTGTGTAGTACACTGAACAACCAAAACATTAAAATCACTGACATGCAAAATCAATAACAGTGATTATCTCAGGACCTGTCGATAGGACCTGTCAAGGGGTGAGATCTATTAGGCAGCTAATGAACACTCAGTCCTTGAAGCTGATGTGTTGGAAGCAGGAAAAAACGAGCAAGCGTAAGGATCTGACCGACTTTGACAAAGGTTGAATTGTGATGGCTAGATGACTGAGTCAGAGCATCCTTAAACATCATGTCTTGTATGGTCGTCATAGCCACCCAACGTTCATTGATACCATCGCCAACGTCCATCAACAAAGCATGTGAGCATCAGAACTGGACCATGGAGCCTGGTCTGATGAATCATGTTGTCTTTTCCATCATGTGGTTGGGTGTGTGTGCATCATTTACCTGGGGAAGAGATGGCATCAGGTAGCACTATAGGAAAAAAGACTAGAAAAGAGCAGTCCATTTACCATTTATTTGTCAGGTGGTTTTAATTGAATGAATCATTGGTGTATGTAAACACTAGTGCCTGACCGATATATCTGACAGTAATAGTGCACCTTAGCTGAAGAGTTTTAAGTTAGGGTTAAATGTGTGCTCAAGTACAGCCTTGCTATATCTCTCAATTGTCTTGTTACTACAGAAATAGTTTGTTGTGATAGTTTCAAATCTGCATTCTGTCTGTGCTACGGTTTTGAGGACCTTGGGCTTTGGGCACTCGTTTTTTTCTCTACTTCATTTTGCACAAGGTCAGGCTTTTATTTATTTATTTTTTAATTATCATTAATAAAACTGTATTTTTCCAAGCCTGACCTCCAGCTTGTGCAAATCCTAATGGGTAAGAACACCTCTGGAGTTCTATTAAATATCGCACAGATAGGACAGATTTTCTAAGTTATGAAAGTTGATCAAATTAATTTTTTCTCCAAGTCAAAAAAGCAAGACCAAAATGCTTCATGTTTGTCCAGTTAGGACTTATTTCCTACTTCACAATGCTTGATAAATGCAGATCATGTGCTTGTCTGTCATTTAAAGAGAATGTGTCTAAACTAAGCCTGACAATGTCGTGTAGGTTTCAGTATGAAATACTAGCTCCACCAACACTGAAACTGTGGCATCACACTGAAAGATAAGCCATCTGTAGTCAACCACAGACATTACCAGCCAACATTTCAAAAATGGCACATTGCAGGTGTAAAGAGATCATGATGTCATCATGATGTCAACCATGTTTTCTGGATGACCATGCTGTTTTTAGTGGAAAGCAGTTGAACTTGGTCCAAGGTCCGTCAAAAAAGTGTTTCATTCTTTTTGACTGTCTTAAATAGAACCAGCATGGAGCTGCTGGCTGTTCTACCTCTTTCATTACCAGGATGTTTTACTGGAACATTTAGAGATGAGATTAACAGTAGCGGGAATTTAAGAAACTATTTTCCTCTCAAAATATTTGTAAGGACTTGTTTACTGTTGCCTTGAAAAATGCCTTCCCTTCTTGTTGTGGTTGGCAAAGCAGAAATGATCAGACATTTTTGGCTCAGCTTTTGCCAGCTGTCGGCAGGTGTGCTTGTTACCACGGAAACACTGCTGCTATCTATAAGATGACCCTGACAGTAAGATGGCAAACTTTTTAGGTTTAAAGATTTGGTTCGTCCAAATTTCCCGAAAATTGACACTTTCTCATGCAGTTTGGCTTTTGTTTGTCCAGGTTTAGATGTACAGTATCTGTCTCTGAGGTTAATAGAACTTCAGTAGTCTGTGTGTTCACCCAAACCAACAATGTGCAGGTCTTTAAAAATGTTACTCAGCAGTAGGGGAACAGTGCAATGGTTTGGGACTATATTCAGTGGCAGATTAGCCCACATTTGGTGCTCTGTGAGTATTTCCAACAGTAGGATGGTGTATGTGGGATTGGGCATTCGTGGTAATGAAGGAATATGTCACCCAGTGCAGCAGTGTGACTCATTTATGTGTTTTTAATTGTTTTTGGAAAGCAGAGGAGCTCTTGTGTGTACCCTTCAGGTCTACAAAACATGTTGAATGCATTTATTTAATCAAAAAACCTTTTAAAAGAGTTTTTATTTTTATATTAAAACCATCAATACATCATGGATTTATTATCCTTTATTAACTGAATATTGGACTCCAAGATAGTGGCCATTCATTTGCATGAAAAAAGCATATGCCAAAAAAAAAAGTTCTCTCTTCCCAGTGGGTTTTCATTAGTGTCTCTGCCCCTTTACCTGACACCTATGTAGCTCATCCTTTACTTTACACTGAGGTTCCATCACCGCCATTTGAATTTGGGAACATTTCACAATGGTTTAATTATATTAAGTGTAATAATTGACCTTATTTGCAGCAGTTCTACAGGGAAAATATGTTTTGGACCACAGGGGTCACTTGGCTGCTCATTAAAACATTGCACCATGGCATTACTAGTAGTCAAAAACATTTGGTACCCACTCTTATGAACACTGAGGGAAATATGTAAACCAAGAAAAAAATCCATTTTATTTTATTTATTTGAGGTATGGTATAAAGTCAGGGTTTTACAAAGAAGTTCTGATGACTTTATTGATTGAACTTCTTAGTTACACCCACAAGTGCAAGAGTCAACACTGAAGCCAGCTAGCAAGTTCATGTGCACTGTTTCATGTGATCTTTGACCTGGATGTAGTTTAATTTTAGAATATGAACAACAGTATGGCTGCTGAGAGCTGCTACATGTTGATCGAGAATAAAACATTCTTGTTTCTACTCTGGGAGACAGTTTTCAAACCCGTTTTAAAAAAAACTGCATTTATTTTATAATTTACTGCACTTTTTACATAGTGTAAGCATGCAGTAACAGCTGTGCATGAATACTTTTATAATATATTAATACTAACTCTAATGACTGTTCTAACCAGTGATGGAGCATGCATTATGCTGCTAAAGGGGTGCACAGTGCTATAGTGTTATTCTTGGTCTAACCCTTTTACTATCATGTAGAACTTCTATCAGCACTGTTGTTGCATGCCAGTAATCAAGCCATGCCATGCACTCTACCACAGTAACATAATATAGCTTTTGTGCTTATTTCACTGATGTCAAAGCCACCTGCTGAATATCTTAAGGTGGACTTTCAGCAACCATTTCCTTCCCTCTGAGCTGATGTCTTGCCAGGCCTACAGGCTTACATGACATATCCTTGCAGCTGTAGCCAGTAACAGCTTGATTCCTTTCTGTTCTGTTTCACTAATCCATGTTGGAAAACTGTTTAGTTTAAAAATGCTTGCTTCCAAAGATTGACATGTACTCTATTAGTGGAATTCCACTAATTTATTCATGCAACTTTTTCATTTATATTTGATTTCAGAAAGGAGCCACTGCTGGTCAGCACCAGATTTAATAATTGATGTTGTCCGTCTTTAAGTGGCACACAGTGTTACTTGAGTGAGAGGTAATTAATCAGCATTTTTGGATTGGAGCAGTCAGGCATGAGATTTCCTTCAACCAAACCACTACATATATATTTAAAAAATGTCTCAAGACCTGGGGGCAGTGGAATGAGGCGAGAGCTCCAACATGAAATTGAATTAACGGGTTGCATGCCATCTGGTTTTGACACAAATGTTCATGAGACGCCTCCAAGCCCACAGAGCAGATTTCTAATTCAGGGAGCTTTCCAAATCTCCCTCACAGAGGAGCCTAAGAATTAAATTATTTCAACCAAACTTAAGACCTCAGCAGGCCTTCACTAGTTTTTGATTCATTTTTTTCCAAAAACCTGTCAATTTTTTATTTGTGTCACTCTTTAAAGGTGAATATTGGAAGAGGGTGTCTATTTGCACCCCTGGTACAAATAGCCTAGGGCACACAGCTGAGCTTTTGCACCCTAGGCATATAACAACATGAAAACATGGCGGATATTCATCTTCCACGCCAGCAGAAAAGTAAATGCATACAACCTGAAAATATCTGAATTTACAACCTTCAGTTTGTTATAAGATGGAAATCAAATCTTGACAGACAAGTCTATGGTTGCCATGGATACCAAATACATTTCAGACCTCTCAAGTCTTAAGCATTGGTCATGAGACACATGCATTTCAAGCTGCTCTCACGCTCACACTTTTTCACGCCAAGAAGTGATAGATCTCACCGGACACAAGACGGGTGAAAATACAACACTTTGCTATATAAAGCAGGGTATTTGCACCAGGGTTGCAAATAGCCTTTGCTATATTGGAAAAGCCAGCACCATCACGACTTAACTACCATCTCCCCATCCAACCTGCACAAACATCATCAACACTCACAATTGCAGTTTATTTGTTCTTTTAATTGGTGTCATGATTATCGGTTCAGTGCAGCTAACTAGTTACCTCCATTATGCATAACCAACAGAACTATAGTGGCGTAGATTACTAGATTACTGAGGGAATCTGAGCATGCAGTAGATCTGACTGAAAGTATAATTTCACCTTTGACCTTTACAAGAAAATGTCTGTTGATCTTAAACTCTCTGTAGTCTTGACAATGGAAGTTCATTCTTTATAGAGATCTAATATAGGTATTGAAAAGCCAGTAAGGAGGCTTTTAGGATATCTTTTTTCCCCTTTTCCCATATAGCATTGTTCAGATTCTGAATAAAAAGTGACAGTCCTAGAATGTCTGTGCCAAATTTCATGGCAGTCCATCCACCAATATCAGAACCAAAACTCAGAGAAATCAGAGCCAAAAATAACCTGATGATGGTTTTGGTCAAAAATTCAGTTCAGTTGGCCTCAGTGTAATCTCTGCTTGTGTGAGAGGTTGCACACATTAACCATGTCTAAATCTAGTGTTAAACTATTGGGAAAAATCTGCAGTATGAACAAATGGATGTGTAACTATGATGCTTTTGTGGATCAACTAATGTTTTCCTCTTCTTGCAGAATCCCATCAAACTGGAGCCCAGGTAACCAAAGAGCATCCTAGGCTCTCTGCTGTTCTGCACGGGGGGAGTTGTACAGCAGCCGCTAATGTCCATGCAGGCTCTCGTGATGGGGAGCTCTGAGAAAGCTGCTTTGATTGGCTGGGGCTCCGTCTCTCAGCTCACAGCCTGAGGAAGGACCAGAAGGTATCTCGGTGGAGGGGGCAGGAGGGACGCAGAGGTCCCGAGGGTGGACCATAACCACGACCTACCAGGCTCAGCACAGCGGGAGCATGTCAGCGCCAGGAGGCCCTTCATGGATGTGTCCCGCCACAGCTAAAGCCAGCCTTCTGCTCTGGATGGGGATCACGTCCATCTGCGTGGCTGCTGTTCAGGCTCAGCAGCACCCAGTGGTCACCACAAATTATGGGAAATTGCGAGGAGTGAAGGTTACATTACCCAATGAGATTCTCGGACCAGTGGAGCAGTATTTGGGGATCCCGTATGCTTTGGCCCCAACGGGGGAGCGGAGGTTCCAGCCGCCAGAGTCGCCCATGTCCTGGCCGGGCATCAGGAATGCTACTCAGTTTGCTCCGGTTTGTCCTCAATTCTTAGAGGACCGCTTTTTACTGAATGATATGCTGCCTGTGTGGTTCACCGCCAACTTGGATACAGTGGTAACCTATGTCCAGGAGCAGAGTGAGGACTGCCTTTACCTGAACATCTACGTCCCTACAGAGGACGGTAGGTCAAAGACTTTTAGTCTTATCGTCTTTCTTTTACATCTTCTTGTATGTCTTCGTGATGTTCTGTCTTGTATTTAACATTAGCTTGCACAGGTCTAGTTTGAATTTAAAGGTAGACTTTTAATGACAGTCCTACACTCTTTGCACAACCAGTGCTGGATTTTTACTCACAAGAAATGGCTGATTAACCCTTGATAGAGCACTCATTGAAATACTTGGACATTTGAATTTCAACCCTAGAGAGTTATTGGGGGGTATAACATGACTTTTTTGCTATGGTTCCTCAATGTTCTAGGGTGAAATATTTTCCAAAAAGGCTATAAATAAAAACATAACATGATTCTACAACCCTAGAGATGTGTAGAGAAGTTACCTAATATAATTATTTGCCCAATAAAGGGACGAAATGAATAGCATTGCTTGATATTCATTATAATGCCAACTAGCACTGGTGTTGGTGTCTACCTTCTTTTTTCTTAACACTATCAAACTAAGAACAGCTCCTTCATTTTAACATAATCGTGTACCAGAATCTAGTTTATCATTTATTATAATTGATATCATGTTTAGAGCATGCATATTGTAAATAATCATATAAAAGGTAGGAAGCCCATTTAGTAAATTGAGCATACTATACCATAATATTTTCTCCATCAGTACAACAAAATGATACTCGCCACTGCTATTTCCAATGTCTTTTTTTTTTTTTAAATACAACAATATTTCCTACTGGGAATAGCAAGGATTATGCCTTGTGAGCAGGCTTTTCATTACAAACATCAGTAATTTAACCATGCTGGAAAACTGGCAAAATGGATCACCTGGAAATAATTAGTGAATGATGTCATATTGTGCTGGAGAAACTGGAAACAATAGGATGATGGCATGTCCTTGGATGTACTAAAGACCTAAATGCAGTGGCGCAAAAAGTGGGTATGCACTATATGCGGCGCATAGGGGCGCCACAATGGAGGGGGCGCCAAAGCGATGGGGGTAAAATTATTTCGAGTCTGCATTTTCTGTATATAACAGCGTTTGTGCATGTGTAGTAAATGATATGATCAATAATAGAGGCACGTCACTGATTAGGCGCCCCTCCGCCTCCCTCCCCTGCCCCTCCGATAATCGCCTCCCCTCCGGGGAGAGAGGTGAAAGCACCGGAGCGCCTCTCCACACTATAGGCGCGCCGGCGCGCGCCCCCTCAAGCACGCGCTAGAGCAGGAGTATTTTCATTCGAATCGTGTTGTCATTTGATGACAGGGACCTAATGACATGGAGAGACAGAAAATAAAGCTCTCAGGGGCACAACACAGAAAACGGAAGAGGGAGAAAGAGAAAGATTTTGCAGGGATGAAAAAAAGCTTTTCAAAGTGGTTGAAAGACAGTAGGTAAGTTATGTCAGTGTATCAAGAGGAGGCTTATAAACATTCAGGTTAGCTAAAGCTACTACTAGTAAAACAACAGGTTACTGTTGTCTGATCAGTATTTACAATATAACAGATCATGACAAGAAAAATAAAGGAACTGGTTTGTGGTTATTTTGTTGTTCAGACAGTTATCTTTTTTTTTTTGACTAGATGGTGAATCATAAAACAGATAAATTATAGAACTTGGGAGTGATACACTTGAGTTTAATGTCTTCACTCGGATATAACACTACAGTGCTGTTGTGATGTATCTGATAAGTCAGATCAGATGCAGCGTCCAATCAGTAACTGATATCTAATAAGGATATCATTTACAATTAAAATTTCATATTTTTATATGTGGTTTGACTGCTGTATTTTTGAAACCTCCTTAACACAAAGTTCATGTCATTCAGGTGTGAGGATGGAGAGAAAGAATCCGGACACACATCTGAGCTCGCGACGCTCACTAGGGGCACTATCGTAAATCTCATGACTGTCTTAAAACTGTCATAATGTGATGTCGTCTTAACCCTTAACCCCTTATTTCGCTCAAATCATACAAATAATACAAACACAAATAATACTAATACAATAACATAAAGTGACTGAAATTACAGCTGGGTTACATAACCATTAAAAAAAAATTCAGGCGGGGGTGCCGGGTGGGGGGGCGCCTGCAATGTATCTGCATACCCCTCAGAAAGTAGGTAGTTGCGCCCCTGCCTAAATGCCACTGCAGTTGAGGTCAGTACAGACACTGCCCACTATTTAAGCATTAATGGTATTTCTCAGAAAACCTAGGCTTGGTTGGTTTCTGGAGCTCTGGGGGAAACTATGATGAAGAGGCTGTCCTCCTAAGAAAAACAACTAAATCATTTCAATGCCTGAACAAATGCTATATGTTTATCTTCCAGTGACATCATCCTTTAGTGGCTGTAGTAATTCTAATGGGAGCCAAGGAGTAAATCAGGTAACATCATGAGGTGCATGGATGGATCAATGAAACTTCAGGTGTTATCACAGGAAATCACCACCACAATAACCCCCTTACATTAATTGCGGTTATTATTGTAACAAAGCAATTGGGTTAGGTCTAGAGTTAATTGTACCTATTATGGATAATTGTACATTATCTAAGCAGACCTTAACAATAGTGTTTTCACATCATAAAATAGGTTGATAGGATGCAGTGCATGGACCAACAACACAGTTTGCTGTTTAATGTAGAGGACTTGAAAATGACAGTATGTGTAGTCTGCTGTGTGTTCTGTAGTGAATGGGCCATTCACAGGCAACAATGCAAAGATAAAGAGAGGAACCAGAGCAATGAGGACCAACAGCTCAGTTTTGCTCTGGGTGTCCACTTGCCAGTTTTTCTGACCTTGTTGCTACACCCAGCAGGGGGTTGGGAGGGGTGGGGGATTGGACTCTTGATCCTCTAGTTAGCCAAACAATTGAAATCATAGACATTAGTCTAGTTAAGCTTGAAAACGCTCGATCAGGAGATTCATAATATATTTTGGACAATTCAGCATAATTTTGGAGAGTAAGATAATAAGGTCATTGTTCATTTGCAAGTATCATTTTTGCTCTTGTATTAATGGACAAAGAAGTACTGTTCTCAAATTGGCCTTAACCAATTACACACCTGTTTTTTTTAATTTACCTTTGCAGTGATTGATGTGTCTGAATAACACAATGCAAAGATTGAACTTCATTCTGCAGTAATTACATGAGGCACCTTCAAAGATTCTTTGATTTTGCCAATAGTCTACAATGGTTTCTCCAAAAGAGAAGAAATGCAGAGCCTCTTCTCAAACAGCTGAGAGCTCTGCCAGTCCTGCTTTGTACTACTACCGCTGCTAAGAGTGCTGTTAGTCAAGAGTGATGTCAGATTAGAATGAAAAGGAGCACAGAATGTAAGGTTCTGTAAATGCTCTTAGGTCAAGGGTTCATCCATTATGGCTTGTTTGAGTGAACACTTGTGACTTGGAGTGGGTGTGACACTCATACCGGCCCAGTTCCTGCATTAGTCTCCATGTACGGGACTCAAAGTGTATGTGTGTGTGTGTGTGTGTGTGTGTGTGTGTGTGTTCTGTGTGTTTAACATAACCTGGAGTGGTTGGAGGTCAGGGAGGTGAGCAGGCTGTGTTTTTAGGATGGAGCAGGAACTAGCGTGAACGGCCTCTGGAAGAACAGCGAGGCACATTAATGTGTGTGTCGGGCTGAGATCTTTGACAGCTCGCCGCTAAATTTAGTCTGAGCTCTAGAGTACATGGTAGATTAAAAAGTGCAGGAGAGGGATAATCTCACAATCCTGTGTCGGTGCACAGTTAGGGGCTTTTCTCAAATGATTCAGTATCTCCCCCCCAAAAAAAACAAAGTTATTGTACTCAATAAATCAGAATGCTATATAACACAATTTGCCTGTATGCTTTATTTATGACCACAATATTAGATTACATCGAATTTGAAATAAATTACTGGTTGATTGGTAGTTTTTTAAAAAAAGCAGCCACTAAATGCACTTACTAGCTTTGTCTGGTGCTGTCAATCACATCTCATGGACTTCATCAGCAGACATAGTTTGCACAATGTAAAGTTATATCATTAAAATGAATAAAAACACAAAAAACTGGTAAAGACCATGAGATATTGGCATTGCTGTTGAAAACTCAAGAAATACCAAGTAAGTGGACCTTGAATTAAGAAGTATAACCCTAACCCTAGTTTACACAGATATGTCCAAACTATTCCAGGAATAGTTATAAAAGGACTGTGATTTGCCCAATCAGCTGACTGATATCAGTTGATTACATGTGCTCCTGCTTGGTTGAAATGAAAACCTGCAGCCACATGAACCTTTATGGAATAGTTTGGACACCTCTGCAGTAAATACAAAGACATTCTCGCCTTTTTTCAATACAAATCTGCATAAATCCCACAGCATGAAATGTTTGCAGGCAGGGAGCTTGTATCTTTGGTCAGTTACTCTTTATCAGTGTGAATCCTTCATTCTCCACTGTGCATATTGACACTGGGTCTTTTGCAGAACAGCATGTGCAATTACTTAGTGTCAGTTCATTTATTTGTCGTAGTGGGCATCAATGGAAAATCAGATACTGTAAATTCTCAAATAGTGGCCTCAGCCTTTATTTACCTCAATGGCTGAGATAACCGCTACTTTATTGGAACATGCTTATAATAGAGACAGGCCTTTAGCTCTATCAGTCAAACAGCTGTTCTCATGACTCTGCTGTTCAGTTGTTCATGGTCTTTATTTTTCAAACTGATACAGAGATAAAGAAGTTCTGAGAGAAAGATAAAAGTAACAATCCTTCACTTTTACTTCGACTCACAAATCTAAGAAGAAAGAAGTATTCGTCAAAATTCTTCAGGAGCTGCAGAGGTGTGTTCAGTTGCTTCACAGTAGATCCAACAAGCCAAGCAAACCTCTGTTTTTCTATCTGATTGTACTAAATATCACTGGCCATGGTGAATAATACATTAGCTGAAGCAGTACCATTGAGTATACAGTATTGGCCTATTATTATTAACATTTGGACATTTGATAGGAAGTTGCACCACTTTTTATTTATTCAGTATTTATCAAGGCAGTAAGGATCAATCTGATTTTATTGATCTGCACTCACCATAAAACTACATTCTCCTTATTATATATATCATATATATATATATATATATATATATATATTTATATAAGATTATCTGATGATTTCTCCAACAGCAGAATTTAGTTTCCATTTCAGACAACTTTTTATCATTTGATCCCTATTTAGTATATTTCGACATTTTAAATATATACCAGTGTTTTTTGGACATGGAAAAATAAAATGAACATAATTATACACAATATGTTGATACATAAGAATAAATAAGGACTTTTGAAAAAGACTGTACAATATATCACATAATAATAATATCACATTTGACCCAAACAGCCTCAATGGACAAAAATCTGCACAAACGTATAACATTTAAAATATTTTTAAGGAAAAGTCATGACATTTCAAAGTTTAAAAGATGCAGTGTTTTTACAGCTGTCAAATGTCAAATTTGACCTGAACAGTATGTACTGTAAGGGTTAAAAGTGACTTTCACACTTGGCTGTAAGTATAAGTCTTAATAAATAAGGATTCATGCTTAAACTCAATGAGGAATTATTTCACTCTTTACTTAGTATTTTAGAGCGTTCCTGTCAGCTTGGTGTTTTTTGTCTGCCTTTATAAGCCACTCTGCTTTATGTGTAATTATAATGAATTTATGCGTACTGAATGGATCCCCCGTTGTCATAAAAACATCACTCAGGTCTGTCGGTCTGTCTGAAATGTCAACTTTCCAAAAAAAATTCCCAAATAGATTCCTGTTCAGCTCGGGCCACTCTGACTTCATCCATTTATCCGACAGGATTTTGAAAGGTTTTCATCAGAGCAGGTATTGTGCAACATGACACACTACATTAGTCTGGCCAGCACTATGTCTCTAAGCTATTTTTAATGGATTTTTGAAAGCTATGTGAACCGGTGTGCATTTAGAGGTGAGGTGAAAGTGTAGGAAAAAACAACGCCAAACCACTGGACTAGGTTTTTACCCAATATAACACAAAAGGTGAGGTTTGCTGAACATATAGCTTTGTAAATAGACCCAAAAGTGCTTTGCAGATGTAAATATTATACTGGATTCCATTTTTCTAACACATTATGTCCCATTATTGCACATAGAGAAACACAAATATAATAAAAATAGTCATAATGATGTGTCTACGCAGTCTGAGCTCAGCAGGGAGTGACATATCTATCCCAGTTAGAGCTTCCCTCGCTGCCCATCATCTTTATATCCCCCGAGTTGGCCTTTTCAGAAATCCGGTGTAATGTCAAAATATCCTGCCAGTCGAGGATCAGGGATGGATTTATAGTTTTACTGCACCTCAAGTGGGTTGACAGATTAAGTGACACCTATTCTTTGTCATCTGATTTTGAAAGTCGAAAGAGAAAATCCAGCACGGCCCGCGCCGAGCAACGCTCAAATGACTGTATTGTCATCGCCTTTTTAGATTTTGTGCTGAATCCATTGGCCGAGCAGACAAGGTGCTTGGCTGTCTGCAGCTGAAATGCTCCAAGAGCTCCTTTCATTTGAGTGCATAAAGAGAGAAAGAGGCTATGTGGATATGGATGAAGTGTGGAGGAAAAGAAAAGAGAAAGGGAGGCTACGTTTATGTGTGTGTGTGTGTGTGTGTGTGTGTGTGTGTGTGTGTGTTAAGGCAGTAAAGCTGGCTTTATCAGCCTATGCAGTATAGCAGCAGAGTGACTGGGGAGGTGGCATGCAGCTGTATGTGAATTAATCAGACTGAAGATGTTTCCTTTTGGGGCGAGAGGGAGACAATACCACAGTCGCCTTGTCTCCATTTTTTAATTGTCGACAGCGGCCTGTTCCCTTCATATCCCCCATCCACAAGCACTATACTAACAGCTTAAAATCTGTGTAAAGTAAGAATAAATATGTTCTGAGTTTGACATACCACAGAAAAGTGTGTTGTTAACCACCCTGCCAAATTTGAATGATTAAAAAAATTGCCAAATATATGAAATTAGGCTTCAAAGTTATGTAAAAATCAGCCTCTTTCTCTGCTACCAAACACTGTGGGAGTGTCCGCCGAGTTCGCCGAAACCCCGCCCCCTACCAAGTGTCACCTGTCAATCAAAGTCACCACCTCTACCAGAAACATGGACGCTACGTCTGAGAGCTTAACTCAGCTGCTAGCTCGGCGGCTAACTCAGCTAACTGGCTAACTGTAGACTGTAGTAGTGGTAGTGTGTGCTGAATGTATTTATACCTCTACAGCAGCAGGGGAGGGGTTATGCTAACGCAGCAGTGATTTTCAGACCCGCCCACTAAATCCTGAACACAGAAATCTTGAAACACAGTTTGTGAAGCCTAGCTCCACAATTCAAATCTAAATGGTTGAAATGATTTTTACACGTTTTTTAGAAATACATTTATGACCTATTTAATGTGTTTAGAAGAAAATGTCTGAATTCACTTTACACAGTCTTTAATGTTGCAGCAGAAGCCGTGATTTATTCCACACAAGCTCCCAAAAACCTAAAGACGTTTTTTTTTTCTCCAGCTTTTTGTGCAGCATTGGAGCAAAGCTGTTCCTTAAATTAAAACACCTCGTGCAGCACTTTATATAGGCCGAGGCTAAAATGAGGTAAACCAAGGTAAACAGAAAAGAGGAAGTGGCTCTAAGACTGCATTTTCCGAGCCACTGCAGCTCATTTTTATTTACTTGCGTCTCGATGCCAAACACATTAAGTGATTATGTAATTTTTTTGTAGGGTGTAAAGTCAGCACTTCCACTTTATTTGGTGTAGCCTACAGTCAAAAGCTGTGCTACACTGAGCCACAGCCTGCATGATACACATAAAAGCAACTAACAGCACCCCATTTGTTTTCTAGATATTTCTCTGCTATAAAAATTATACTTTTTTTTTTTTAGAAAGAAAGCAGTTTTTTGCCTCATTTCTCTGCATTGAACTCCACTGATCATTAACAAAATGACAATAATGCTTATTTTACTGCTGTGAAAACTCTCCTAATTTGACACATTTTGCATAGAAGAGTGAAAAAAGTTCTGTTTCCTCCAATCAAAGCATTTGTTCAGCAGCAATCAATTCTAATGCTCAGAGCTGTATTACCAAGCAGGTTCAGGGGCCCCAGGCTCCTAGACCTCCAGGGGCCCATAAAGCCTCTGGTTCATTAAGTGTTAATTAGCTGCACAAATGTTGCATTTGTACAGGATTGATCAATATTAATTTGTAGTAAGGAGCCATATGTCAAAATAGAAAGACTTTAATCAGATTGTGCTTGCATGGAAAATATCCATTAATACAGTTTACTATAATCAAATGTCTCATACTAACTGACTTTGGGCCAGATGGTATTTAACCAGTGCTGATTGTTATTCTGATCTTAACAGACACGGTTGGGAAGGTTATATGGAAATGTAATTATTTTTTTCTCAGTAACTGTAACAGATTACACTTGAATCAAATGGACCAATGTATTAAATGTTTTTTCCATTGGGGAAATTTAGGACTACACATCAAATAACAGCTGTTCTGATCTATCAGATGTAAAATGATGCTTGCAGTCTTCATTACAATCCTGGATGATATGTAGAAAACATGAAACAACTAGTTAAGGATGGAATCTGCAAGATAACACTGTCGTCATTTCATCTCGCCCCCAGCTCGCATATTTGACTGCTGGGACTCTTAGCAATAGATGCACCAACCATGTCTGTGTCCCAGTACATTCATTTGATTTTATTAGTTTATTTGTTAGGAACAGTGCTAATGAACCTAGTGCAACTGCAACTTTAGCCTACTTTTAGCAAACGAGCTGCACTCACTGATCTTATAGCTGTTGCTAGTTCCCATCATTCTGGGAAATTCTCACACTTTTCACTCCAGTTGAAACATTTTCAACTCATACAGACCCAACTTTAGCCTGATTTGTGTCTAATTGCATCTTTCCGTTGTGTTTGTATGCAACTGCTCTACTAAAATATGCTTTTTTTTGTCTGAACCCAAAGCCATCACTCCTTACTGTTCTCTTATGTCATGATGTCACCTCTAGCACTGAACACAGATAAGAAAACAGCATGGACAGTGTTGTTTCTTGTCGATGTAACCCTAACCCTAACCCTAACCCTAACCCCAACCAGTTCACAGTACCAACAAACAATCCTGAGAAATCCAGTAGAATCTGGTTTGTGCCTGATTGTTACCACTAGCTATGATAGCTTCTAACAGATCTCACATGTTACACATCTGCATGACAAAGAGCCAGGGCAGTGACATGGAGCAGGCAAAGATGCTGACACTCAGCTAGTGACTCATCTTGTACGACAATAAGCTTGTCCCTTTGCACTAAGCGTGAGTGTAGTGAACTTTATCTGCCCTGGGTTTTGCCTCTCAGGCTTGCAGGCTGCTGTAATCCTGTGACTGGAAAAAAAGACTGTAACTGAACATCTATCATAAATCCAGCTGTGTTATTTGAAGTAGAGATGAAAAAAACTGATCGGTCATTTAGAACTCTATCAAGAAAACACAATCTATGTGGGTGTATTAAGATTACATTTCCATACATTTAAACCTATTTCATCCTGATATGTTATTTGCAAAGTGATATAAATCATATACTAGCTTAAGATTGAGGATTATTGGCAGTGTATGTAAATCCATTCTTGGATTACCTGCTTTAATCTGATTTCTCCTGAGCTCATGCATGCGTGTAAATATAGACATGATGAATGATGAAGATTTTGGTTGGCTTTGCAGGATCAGCTTGATCCATCTATAATTATCAGTTATTTGCAATTCTACCTTGATATGGCAGTGCATTAGCCGCAGAGCTAATTGGATATGATTTTTAAGATGCTCAACACTGATTTGGACTGTAGAATTCAGCTTATTTTTCATGTTTATCGCCTCACACTCTGCCTGTTTAGCTACTTCTTGCTGCACAACATTTGGTGAAATGCTCAAATATCCTTCAAGCTTCTCAGTGAGTCACATCCACATTCATGTATAAAAATGAAATAGCAGCTGCAGTCACGAGCTTTTGCCACCTTTCAAAAAAGCCGACTCCCTCGAGACTCTGCCTATATTCCTGCTTTTATTGTTAAAGGCAACATTTTTTTTTTTACTGATACACTTGTGATCTTCTGGCCCGCTTTTCAACACTAAGTGACCTTCCAGTGCTCAATGTGCCTGTGAAAAGAGGTGCCATTCTCCTTTAACCCTCCTGTTGTCCTCAGGTCAAGGAAGGACAGGAGGAAGGGAGGAAGGAAGGGAGGAAGTAAAGGAATAAGGAGGGAGGGAGGGAGGAAGGAAGAAAGGAAGGAAAGGAGTAAGGAGGGAAGAAAGGAAGGAAGGAAAGGAGTAAGGAGGGAGGGAGGAAAAGAGGAAGGAAGTAAGGAGAGAAGGAAGTGAGGAAGGAAGGAAGGAAAGAAGGAGGTAAAGGAGTAAAGAGGGAGAGAGGAAGGAAGGAAGGAAGGAAAGGAAGGAAGGAAGGAAGGAAAGGAGTAAGGAGGGAGGGAGGAAAAGAGAAAGGAAGTAAGTAAGGAAGGAAAGAAGTAAGGAGGGAGGGAGGAAAAGAGGAAGGAAGTAAGGAGAGAAGGAAGTAAGTAAGGAAGGAAAGAAGTAAAGGAGTAAAGAGAGAGGGAGGGAGGAAGGAAGTAAGGAAGGAAGGAAAGAAGTAAGGAGGGAAGGAGGAAGGAAAAGAGGAAGAAAGGAGAGAAGGAAGGAAGGAAGTGAGGAAAGAAGTATGGAAGGAGGAGGGAGCAAAGAAAGAGGGAAGGAAGGGAAGAACGAAGGGAAAATTAAAGAAAGAGGGAGGAAGGAAGGAAAGAAGGAACAGTCAAAAGAGATGGGGTCAATTTGACCCGGGAGGACGACAGGGTAAAAAAAGAAAAAAAAATCTAGCGCCTGAGGTTTGTGACAGCGCAGTCATACGCAGGGAGAGGCAGAAAGGAAATGACTTGAGGCAGGGTCATGAAGAGAGGGAGAGAGAGAGAGAGAGGTGGAGAAGTGGTATCTGTGTGGTCTCTCAGTCTGCTCTGTGGTGAATCAAAGACGACAGATAAAACAACAATCAGGATGTGACATTTAGAGACTGTGATCTAGTGACACGCAGCACTCGCTTTGCCATCAGGCTGAAACCCTGAAAAACACACTGAGTGATGCATCTCAATATAGCAACAGCTTGGACACTTTGTCACTGACATTTTTCCATAAGACTCATATTTAGTGTGATTGCTGTCACACATTCCATTGCATACTTCTGATATCTTATTAATCTTATGTCATTTATCTTTACATTTTTCTGTGGTGGTTTCAGTCTTTTTGCAATGATTTCATTTATTTAGTCTTTTCTGCCTACTTTTTAATCAAAAACTCCTCTGGTCATATATAATCCATTTTTTCTCACTTCCAACCAAACCATGAATGCTACAGTTTGTACCGTTTATTGACATGAGCATATTGTATGTCTCTGCATGTTTATTTCCATGTTTCTATCAGAAAGCATCAAACTATCAAGAAACACTCTTTTTTTAACACCTCTTTTTTGTTCACTTTTAACCTTTGTGTCGTCCTCCCAGGTCAAATTGACCCCATCTGTTTTGACCCTTCCTTCCTTCCTTCCTTCCTTCCTTCCGTCCTTCCGTCCTTCCGTCCTTCCTCTTCCTTCCTTCCTTCCTCAATTCCTTCCTTCCTTCTTTCCTCCTTCTCTCTTTCTTTCCTCCCCTCTACCTTCCTCCCTTCCTTCTTTTTCTCTGTCCTTCCTTCTTTCCTCCCTCCCTCCCTCCCTCGCTCCCTCCCTCCCTCACTCCTTTCTTCATTCCTTCATTCCTCTCTCCTTCCTTCCTTTCCCTCCTTCCTTCCTCCCTTCCTTCCTCCCTTCCCTTCCTTCATTCCTTCTTTCCTTCTTTTCTCCCTCCCTCCTTCTCTCTTTCTTTCCTCCCCTCTACCTTCCTCCCTTCCTTCTTTTTCTCTGTCCTTCTTTCCTTCCTTCCTCTCTTCCTCTTTTCCTTTCTCTCTCAGTCCCTCCTTCCTTCTTTCCTTCTTTCCTCTGTCCTTCCTTCCTTCCTTCCTGTCTTCCTTCCTCCCTTCCTTCCCTTCCTCCCTTCCTTCTGTCCTCCCTCCCTCCTTCTCTCTTTATTTCCTCCCCCCTACCTTACTCCCTTCTGTCTTTTTCTCTGCCTTTCTTTCCTTACTTCCTTCCTTCCTTCCTTCCTCCCTGCTACCGTCCTTCCTTTCCTTCCTCCCTTCATCCTTCCTTCCTCCTTTCCTTCCTTCTTTCCTTGCTTCCTTCCTTTTTTCCTCTGTCCTTCATTCCTTGCTTTCCTTCCTCCCTCCCTTCCTTCCTTGACTCGAGGACAACAGGATGGTTAAGTCAAAATCCATTAATGTCACCATTCCATAACCATTCACATATCAACACATACTGAATTTATGCAGTGATGTAATGTTATTTTTCCTTCACCATTGCATTTATTAACGTCATTGCTGTCAGCAAAATCACAATGAAAACCATTTATGCTTTTCATACATCAGTACATGTTATTGTTTTATACATTGTCATAAAATGTGCATTCATTTGCATATTTAATGAGACTTTCCTTAAGAACATGACTTGTGCTTCTTGTGATGTTTCTTATTAGTAACTGTTTAATAGTTGTTATGTTTAAAAAACAATCATATACATTCATGTCACTGTTTATAAGTCAATATTTGTTATCATAAAATATGCATTTACAAGTAATATACATTAGCCCTGTTTAATGCAATCAAGCATATCTGACAAACATTGCAATATGTAACTCACGGATGCTTTTATTTTGTAATTGAAATGTTTAATGTAGCCTGATTCTTTGTAGATAGTGGATGTGACTTTTTACTTTTATAACTGTCACACTTAAAACTTTAACTCCACTCAAATGTTTTTCTACTAGTTCCTACAGTTGATGTTTGAGCTTCACTCTGCAGAAGGATGAATGTGCACAGTTTATTTTTACATTCATCTGCTGAAAGTGGAAAGTTTCTCTGAGCTCATTGAAAATCTAATTTTAGTAGTGGATCGACGAGCATGATGTGTGACATCACAACTACTTTGGAGCCAGTCCTGGTCCAATAATCCACTTAAACGTGTGTGATGTGGAAACTTTGCTTTGCAGTGATGTAGGAGACATTTTTGGTCCAGCAGTGAAACTTCTGAGATAAAAATATCTTATATACATATTTCTAGATTCTGAAATTTTTAATGAGGTAGAAGGAGCAGATGTCATGGTAACAAAATTATTGAACTTAATTTTGAATAAAAACCATATCACACACAAATTACATACATGTGTAAAGGAATGATGTTAAGTTTCACAAACACACACTTTGTGCATCTGATTCAGTGTAAATACAAAATATGATCATATTTTAAAATGCCCAGTATTGCACAATAATCATGTCATTATGGTGACATATACCATTTATAAAGCATGCTACTTACTGTAACACTAGACTGATGTGCCAGATGTTTGCTGCACAGAACCATCTGAGAAGTCTTCCTTGGAAACTGTTGCCAGGTGATTGGTAGAACTTTCTGCCTATAGACCCTAACCCTAACCCAAACCTAACCCTAACCCTAACCCTAACCCCATCACTGTTACCTTGCAAAGCAACTGGATTTACAAGCTCATGCAAGAATCCTTATAGGAACCTGCTTGGTTGAAACATAAGCCTGAAAATATGGATTTGAATCAGCTGCTACAAGGTAAATATTATATGTGACATTAAAGTGTTTAGAGGAGCATTCTATTAATAACTTGGCACATGTGTACAGAATGTCAATTTTAAAATGTTCCATACTGTGCACTGATCAAGTGTGAATAATGTCATTACAGTCATACAGTGTATGAGCTATTTACAGTAATGCAGTGTCAATCAGCAGCAATGCCTACATAAATCACATGCATTTTCTTCACTATATGCTTCATTCAGCAACATGCTTCATCCACTAAATCCACTATGAAATATTGATTTCATAAGTCTGTGGGTGTGCGTATCTATATATGCATTCAGATTGTATTCACTGTGTGCATTTCTGTATGTTTGTGTGTGTGTGTGTATGCGAGAGAAAGTGTGTGTGACCAGCCAGAGCAGATGTGGACATTCACGCTCGGCCGGGTTACGCCGACATGGCACTAGCCCGTGTTTGTGCAGCTTGCTCTCCCAGCGAGCGGCTATATTGTGCAAACACTCCACCATCCCAGCCATGCCGCCACATCATGTGCCTGTTGAGACCTATTCTCCGCTATTTGCTGATCAGTGAACGCTACAGCACACATCATGGAGGGGCGAGCAGATGATACGTTCAGAATGGTGTCAGAGCTCGAGGAATATTGGGCAGCGTGGATAATTGTAGATAAGCTAACTGTGTCATGTCTGCTCTTTTTTAACTTCTACTCCAAAGACAAATGCCATATGTTTGTTAAAGCACTGAGTAGTATCATCAGGGAGTCGATGGTGAAATGAATAATTAGGAATAAACAGAAATGAATGTGGAAAAAAACAAACAATTGCTATTTATTCAACATACAGAAGCCTTCTAGTGGTGTAGTAATTATGAAATCAAGTGATGAACCTAACTATAAGTCTGTATAAGGAGGAGAACATCGTCAAAGTTCCACAACTTGAGGTGAATGTATGTAGAAAATGCTGCCTGCAAGTCTAAATCCAGGGCTTCAGTCTGCTCTCAATACTTTGAGACAGTTTTTTCTCCCTTGCCAACAAGCGGATGTCAGTATATTGCACATGCTCATAAATGGCCATCCATTCCATAGCTTTTGTTGCTAAGGTTTTTCCATGTCCACTCTCATAATTAAGATGGGATATTTAGACATTTAGACATTGATAGTAAAGAACAAGAAAACGCAACAAAATCCTACAACTATAGTTTGTTTCATGGGTTATTGATGTAGCCTGACGTGGCCTGACGTAGCAGACAAGCAGTAAGAAGTTGGTCATGGTGCAGATTTCTAAAGCTGACCAATTGGAAAAGAGTAGGCTCATTGCAAAGGGGTGGGAGCAATCTGAAACCTGTTTGAACTATAAAGCATGCAAAGATATTCCAGTAGAGCCCCAGATTAGAAATATAGACCAGGAAATGTGCAGAATATTTCCTCTTTAACACTGTTTGTTTCCCATTTCCAACCATCCAAACACCATTTGTTATTAAACCATTAATTATGAAACCAACGATTGTCCTCTAACCATAACCATGTAGATTGGAACAAAGGTCTCCTAACTCAAACTCATGATCTTTTCCTAAACCTAACCATCCTGCTGATATTCGCATGTGTTGTTCTGCAGTGTATCGACCAACAGTGACTTGTTTTTATGATGTCCCTGTTGTCTCATACCTTTAGACTGATAAGAGGACAAGTTATAATAAACCAGGATGTACCTCTGACATATCTACAGCATTATAATAAACCAGGATGTAGGGCTGGGCAATTAATGAAAAATAATCGAAACCGACATTTAGAAACTATAATCGACTTAATCTTGCTCATGTCAATTAATGGTGGTGTTCACTGTTGCCATGACAGTAAAGGTTGCATATCTTTAAGGAATGTATAACTTGTCTCCAGTGATCATTTGAACCCAAACCATGATCTTTACATAGTTCTAATCAAGTAAAGTAGACATTAACCACAGCGTCACACCTTAAAACATCTTTATTTTCACTCCCTAAAGATACTCATGTGTGAAAATACTAAACTAAAGAAAGTGTGAAAATACATCATTGTTCATCAAGGGTGGAGATATCTACAGCATTATAATAAACCAGGATGTACCTCTGACACATATACAGCATTGTATTAGAAAACGAGGCTCATGAAGTTGAATCCGATGTTGGTCATGGTGAGTTCTGACTATGAGAGAATGCTATTACCAATACAGTACATGCTGCCACTATATTTCTCACTGTGTCTTTAATGTCTTTCAACTACAGAAGCATTCTTTGAGCGATCATCACAATACGACTAAACTTAAGCTCATCCCTTGTCCTCTGAGAGACACCAGCTTTTCATGTCTTGACTGCCAGCCTGCTTTGATGCGTCATATGGACCGTAGAGTTAATGAGAGCGCGTATCACACCAGTGTGACTCCACTGTTTCAGCTGATGGAACTGTCGTTGCTGTTTTTTGGCCTCCGTCATGCTGCTGCTGTGGCTCCTTGTTAATCAAAGACACTTCATCACAGCTTGTTCACTATCAATCTGTTGCCTCTTGTTTCTCACACAGCACCCCAAACTCTGAAACTCTTTTTTGGGGGGTTGGGGTCCTTTTTTTCTATTTTTTTCTTTTTAAATGTTTCCCCTTATTGTATTTTTCTCCTCAACACCAGGAGCCAACTCAAACAGACAAGGCGCAGATTTCAACAGTAATGATGATGGCGGTGCTAAAGGTATTTTTCATCATTTTTCCCCCCTTTTTTTGACCAACAAAATGAAAGCCTGACACTTGTGCATGACAGCAAACCTGCAGACCTCTTTTTTTCCCCAATTCTTTTGAAATCCCCCTTGCTCCCCATTTACTCCCCTTGAAGGTGCATCTCAGTGCACTGCTCTCATTTTTTATTTGTATCAAACCTCTTTCCTCTTTGGAGCAATATAAAACAAAGGATCTTGTCTGAGGTGAAAGGTCACTTCTAAACAGGAAGGAGGTCCCAATAATCCTTTTTTATCTCCTGATTTTGCCGACTCAAATGTGCTCTGAGCTCAGCTATGCATGTGATTTAGCCTCTTCTGATGAATTACATTTTTAAAAACAATCATGCCCCCCTCCTCCCTTTTGACATTTTCTTTTTTTTCTCCTTCCTCCATTGCTCGGTGAAGCATGAGCACTAACCCATGTTGTTTTGACAGTGGAAATTTGTTCATCGGTGGCTCACTGAAAATCTTCGCCACCTGTTTTGTTTTTTCTTCTTCTTCTCCCCCTTCTTCTATTAACACCTCGCTCCTCTGCATGATAATAACCAAATGCTGGAGTTTTATTTTTTTTTGCGCTGTGTTGGGTAATCTGTGGGGAACCAGCAGAGAACTGGAGGTGAAAAAGCCATAGGAGACGTTTCAGTTAAAGGGCACCATTTGTCTTCTGGTGGAGGGGGGGGAGACCGGCAAGTTGCAGAAAAAGCACTGACATTTCTGAATCACATTATTACGGACATTTGTTCAGTTTTTATGGATGTTGCTCCAGAGAGAGTGATATTTGACATAATCCTCACCATGCGTTCTTCTACACGAGTTAGCATTAGCTAGGTGTTAGCCTCTACAGTTTGAGGGGGCTTGAGTCAACAGAGATGATCTACTCCTTCATGGAAACTTTACTATTTCCATTTAATACTGCAGATTTTTTATCGTTGGGCCATAAATATGCCTGTTGTTAAGCATTCAACCCTCGTGCCAAGCAAATATATATATTGAAGTATATGTCTATATTGGCTGATTGAGTTGCAGAATAACTTTTTACAGCTCCACTAAATATTTTTTATGTATGCTTTTTGGAAAGAAATCAAAGGTAACACATAAGGGTGCCTGGAATCTAAATCTAATACAACTGACCACTGAAAGTCCATTCTGATTACTGACTATCTTCTACAGAGGAGTTATGACACTTCCCATATTCACTGAGCGCAATTTCTCAGTTTAACTTTCATTCTCAAAAAACATTAATATACAGACTCTAAACTTAGATTACTTCTGCATTAAAATAGCATTAAAAGTTAGGCCTGTCACAATAATTATGTTACAGCTAGGTAAGAAACTTTATTTATCCCTCTAGGGGGAATTAAAAATTGTATTCTTAAGTGATAAAAAATAAAATAAAATAAAACAATCTCTAAATACTATAAAAGATAAACAACAAATATACAATACATTAGTGGGAGTGGGACCCAGCTGACACAGGACATTGTATTAATGTTGGTCCTTGGTTGGATATCGGTTGCAACGTCAGACAACTAAAAGCCAACGTTGAGACGTCTAAAGCTGACGTCAGTTTCACATAAAAATATCAACATCAAGCTGATGTTGATATTTAGTTGGTTTTAAGTTGTGTTGGTAAGCAACCAATATCGAACGTCTAGTCAACCTCACCTGTTTAGGTAAAATATATGTAAAATTCAGTTGTAGGGTAAATAACCAAAGCCCAACGTTGTTTCAACGTTATATTGACATTGAATGTCTATTTAACGTTAGGTTTTAACATAAACCCAATTTTCAAATCCATATCATAATCCAATGGTAATCCAACGTTGTTCTAATGCTGCATTAACGTCAGCTGGGGAGGTACTGGGAACTGTGGTGTTGCACAGTCTGATGGCTGATGGTACAGTAATGTAATTATCAGCATCATCATGTCTATATATGGACTTATCATGTGATACATGGACATGACTTTTTTTTTTTTTAAGTGTATTTTTTGGGGCTTTTTGCCTTTATGTACAGGTTAGTAGAGATAGAGACAGGAAACTGGAGGCAGAGAGGGGGGAATGACACGCAGGATAGGACCGCTCGGTGAGGGATTCAAACCGGGGTCGCCGGGGTCGCCTGCAGCGAGGACTGTAGCCTCAACACATGGGGCAGGTGCTCTACCCACTGAGCTATGCTCTACCCCCATGGACATGACTTTGATCTTTTTTTTGACCTCATTATATCAGTGGTATAAAATGATCTTCAAATGACAATCATATCGTTTATCGTGATTATTTCAATCTATCTCCAGCTGGTAGATAGCTACATTTAACAAACTGTCAAAGTAGACAATAAAGCATGAAGGTATCCACCATATATTGTTGCTTTTGTCATGTTTCTACTTCTTCCTCTTGCAAAGAAACGCCTACTGAAAACACCTACAACTGTCTGTTTTGTCAATGATATGACAGCTTCAGTTTCTACAAAGCTTCATTTTCTCCGTACTCATGACATAACACCAGACCAACAGATGCTCCACTCTCAGGGGAGAAGAACGCTGCTTTAGTTTGGGTGGGGGTTCAAAACAAATAGAAGTTTAACCTTCCTGTTGTCCTCGAGTCAAGGAAGGAAGGAAAGGAGGAAGGAAGGAAAGGAAAGAAGGAAGGGAGGAAGGAAAGGAAGGAAGGACGGAGGAAAGAAGGAAGGTAGGAGGGAGGGAGGGAGGGAGGGAGGGAGGGAGGGAGGAAAGAAGGAAGAAAGGATGGATGGAAGGGAGGAAGAAAGAAGGAAAGGAGGGAGGAAGGAAGGGAGGAAAGATGGAAGGAAGGAAGGAAAGGAGGGAGGAAGGAAGGGAGGAAAGATGGAAGGAAGGAAGGAAGGTAGTTAGGTAGGAGAGAGGGAGGGAGGGAGGGTGAGAGAAAGGAAAAGAGGAAGGGAGGGGGGGAAGGGAGAGAGGAAGGAAAGGAAGGAGGGAGGGAGGAAAGGGGATGGAGGAAGGAAGGAAGGAAGGAAAGAAAGGAAAGGAGAGAGGAAAGAAGGACGGAGGGAGGACAGAAAGGAAGGAAGGAGTGAAGGGAGAGAGAAAGGAAGGAGGGAGGGAGGAGGGGGGATGGGGGAAAGAAAGGAAGGAGGGAGGAAAGAAAGAGAGGAGCGAGGAAGGACAGAAGGAAGGAAGGAAAAAAGTTAAAAAGTGTGGACTATTAGCTTTTCCTGGAACAGTAAAGGTGTTAGAATCCAAAAATCACCTTGATTATAAAAGGTGTTGTTTTTCTCAGATGCTTTCTTTTAAAGATAAAGACTCATTGTGCTGGTGGTGTGCGTCTCTGTGTGTTATATTTCATATTTTTTAGTCTACATTGCTCATACTGTGCTCCCAACCTCTTCAGTCTGCATGACAAATAACTATGACAATTGAAAGTCTCCCTCCAGTCAGAAGTATGTGTGGCTTCTTGAGCTTCACTGTACAGAGTGATGTATGTTCACGCTTTCACTGTACAAGGCTGTACTTCACATTCATCTCCTGAAGGGGAAACATTGTATGCTCATCATTTGACATCAACCTAAAGGCCAGATTTGTGACATCGCCAGTGTGAAACCTCCACAGTGGCAAAACCACAAACCATATTATTCCAAACTGATTATATATTTACTGAGCATCTTTACGATTTACATTATTTAAAACTCATACATTTATTATAATAAAGCCATTCAGTGTATTTATGATTGTACATTATCACTGAAAAAGTCCACCTTTATTTTACAGGATTCAAACTGATCTCAGGTATCACAGGAAATGATGTATACCTACTCACCTGCTGCTGCTATTTCACATTAAAAGGCAGTCCACACTTGTATATAGTATAAGGAATTCATGTTTATTGTTTATTGTATGTAGTATTTTAGACATTGTTTATTATATATTTTATTTTATTTTATTTTTATTTATGTTTTATCACTTCACCATTACAATTTTGAATTTCCCCCTAAGGGCATCAATAAAAGTTTCCCTTACCTTACCATACCTTACTTTACCTCACCATTCAACTGGCAAAAGACAGGGTTAGGACTTTTATTGTGAAGCAACCACAGGAAACGCAATCTTGTCAGTGAGGTAGCACTGACTGCCACTGATCACCAAAAAACAAACAAACACACCTTAAAAAAATAAACTTCACATTGCACATATATAATAATACTATACGCTACAATAAGTACATATTGAACATATACTAAACAAAACTTTCAGCTCAAAACATTAACTGCCAGAGGCCTGTACTACGAAGCTGGATTTTCTCTTATCGAGGTAACTTCAGGATTAACTCTGGGTTTTTCGTCCTACGACGCTGGCTCACTTCTTACCGGGGTAAATCACCATGGTAACTGATGCTGAACGGCTAACCTGCTCCGGAGCAGGTTATGTTCTGGATAAGAGATCAATGAGTATAAAAGCACCACCTCCTGACCAATCAGGTCTCTTGGAGAATGGCCTGTGAATTGTGAATAATCATACTGTATGTCCTTATTTTCTTCATTAATGAGAAACTACATAGATAAATAAAGCCGTTTCTGATTGAAAAGGTGTAGCCTGAAGCAACACCCACCTTTTAACATTAATCTTTCAAATAGATCCCAATGTACATAACAAACACAAAATATTTATAATAATTGGCTATATACATAATGCATATAATACATAATGCACATAATAAGTGTGTTCAAAATGACTTCTAACCTTTAAAAAAATGTATGGCTTTAAAATAGCTGAAAACATTCAATTAAAGTCAAAGTAAAATAAGATGAATTAAATAAGTGGTGTTGTCGGCTAAAATGAGACCTGCTCTGTCAAATATGATTAAGGCTCTGTGGCCTAAAGGATGGATCATTGTTCCTGCCTTTGGAGTCAAGTGTACAGTGTGCATGAGTTGTTCATTTATGTTCAATGCACTTACTGTAAGGGAGGATCTCTCATATGATAGGACAGTGTGATTAGTTTCATGCACTTTACAATGGCTAGTAAGTGAAAATGTGTCATCCTGTGGAGAACAGCTGTTAATAGTACTGGTATGTAATAGTTTAATGACTATTACATACATTTGTGTTACTCCACATCGATCAAAAACCTCTGAATGTAGAAGTGACTCATCGAAATCAGTTGAGAAATTTAAACATCCAGTTTATTATCCATAAAGACTACAGCTACTACTAATTGTTTATAGACAGTCTAGCCTGGTCCAGTACGATGGTGATATTAACATAAAGCATGGAGCATGTATGTTTATATGTATATTAGACATTGAAGCCTTAATGCTGTTTAAAGCCACTTTCACATTTCACTGATATTTCTCCATCCAGATCCAAACCCACTTTACTGAGATCTGTCAAATCTGGATTAGATTACCATGGAGACTCTGGAGACTGTCAGACTTTCTTTTAAAATAATTGTAATAATTTCTAGTTTTGACACAGTAACTCTGATGTCACTATGTAATCATCAGGGTTATACTCTCATAGATAAATCCCCCTCAGAGCAGAGCAGGGTTCATGCTAACCACTGATTGTTGGGTAAAATGGGTGAAATGTCCCTTTAATCTAAGACAGGGGTGTCAAACATGCGGCCCGCGGGCCAGATACAGCCTGCTGAGGGGTGCGATCCAGCCCACTTGCCATCCAGTGCTCTTTTCCTTCCTTCCATCTGTCCTTCCTCCCTTCCTTTTTTCCTTCCTTCTGTCCTTCCTTCCATCTGTTCTTCCATTCTTCCTTCTGTCCTTCCTTCCTTTCTTCCTGTCTCCCTTCCTTCCTTGTCTGTCCGTCCTTCACTATCTCTCTTTCCTACCTTTCTTCCCCCCTTCCTTTTGCCTGTCTTTCTTTCCTTCCCATCTTATTTCCTTCCTTCCTTCCTTCCTTCCTTCCTTCCCTCCATCTTTTTAATGATCCAGCCCACATGAGATCAAATTGGTCTGTATGTGGCCCTTGAATGAAAATGAGTTTGACACCCCTGGTCTGAGACTTGGTGGTTTGTTCCCTTCTCTCAATGTATGTGTATGGGACATAAATGTCAGCTGTAATGAAATGATAAATTAACGTTTAACAATGCAACTCACATTACCATAACATTTCAACAGATAGTTTTTATCTTCACAGCAGAATGATCCTCGCTTGTTGTAGAAAGTAAGAAATGAAACCTTTTATTTTCAGCAGGAAAGTGTAATTTACTTAGTCTTGCTCTGTATCTCGCTCTGATCTTCTAAAAAGCTTGAATGTCCTCTGGGATTTCTTCACGCCAGTTAGCAAATACTATCCTATATTGGATTTGCACCTAACAGATGTAGCATAGTTTAGCTCATATTAGAAGGGCCAGATCATTGGGAGATGTTGTTGTTAAAATATTAACAAAAACACACACACACACACAGACACCATCTGCCCACAGCAGGTGTCGCGGGGAAAAAAAGACAATATCCACCTTGGAATAGTGAGAGGTAACCGTGCGCCTTTGATTATACAGCGCAAGAGTTCCTACTGAGACATTTCTAACTCTCTTTCACTTTAAAATAAAAGCAAAAGAACTGAAAAAGTGTCGGTTATGGATGATGTCAGTTTTATTGAATTTACTGGAAAAGGGTTGATGCTTGAACACTTAAGCCTCCTGTTGTCCTCGAGTCAAGGGAGGAAGGGAGGAAGAAGGAAGGAAGGGAGGGAGGAGAGAAGAAGGGAGGAAAGACGGAAGAAAGAAGGGAGGGAGAGCGGACGGAATGGAGGAAAGGAAAGAGGGAAGGGAGGAAAGGAAAGGAAAGGAAAGAAGGAAGGGTGGAAGGGAGGAGGGAAGAAGGAAGGAAAGGAGGGAGGAAAAGAAAGAAGGAAGGAAGGATGGAGGGAAGAAGGAAGGAAAGAAGGACAGAGGAAATAATGAAGGGGGGAAGGTAGGGAGAAGGAAAGAAAGAGAAGGAGGGAGGGACGAAAGGAAGGAAGGATGGAGGAAGGGAGGAAGGAAAAGAGGAAGGGAAGAAGGAAGGAAAGAAGGACAAAGGAAATAAGGAAGGGAGGACGACACATACTTGTAT
The DNA here is from genome assembly GCF_027409825.1 of Scomber japonicus. NCBI lineage: Eukaryota > Metazoa > Chordata > Actinopteri > Scombriformes > Scombridae > Scomber > Scomber japonicus. The sequence continues at coordinate 16,958,220 of NC_070601.1, forward strand.
ATGATGAACGAAGAGCATGTTCAGTTGTTACCTGGCCGCCTGTGCTGTGAAGGATCGATGCACTCTGACTGTTTGAACATCTGCAGTGGCAATGAATTAGTGGTGCAGCTCTCCTGTGGTTCACCTCCACCTCAGCTGCTACTGCTGCAGAGAAACCTGGCAGCACTGCACACTTCCTCTCTCACACCTTTATGTGCTCTAACTCTCCCACATCACATGACATCACATCACATGACATCACATCACATCACATGACATGACATCACATGACATCACATGACATGACATCACATGACATCACAACACATCACATGACATGACATCACATCACATGACATCACATCACATGACATCACATCACTTACTGTAGAAGTTTCCTCCGTGCTGTTAAATGAGCTTTTGTCAGAAGTGCTCGTCCTTTGAATCAAACGCACCCTCAATTATAATTATTCAATTATATGAGCAGAAGAAGAAATGTTAAGGGTTGTTACAAGGACTGCTTCTAAAGGTTTACTGTAATTACTTTCCTCCTTTTGAAAAAAGACACTGTGGAAAAGAACATTGTGGTTTATTCAAAGCACAGAGGCTGCTCTTACTGTATACATCATTTATTTCTATACACAAATACAATTTATGATCTTATACTGTATGTAATACATATACACACTTGTGTTTATGTATTAAAAACTGCATTGAATTGGAGTCTTATTTCAATTAAATAAACGACTTAACTGAATTATACAAGTAAGGATGATGAATAATGCATTTCTTAAAGTTTGTTTAAAGAATTAATCTAAAAGTGGAAATGAAAACATTTTACATAATGAGTTTATTTAATTTTCAAATATTTTGCACCAACCTGGGTATAATTCATACTGTATGTCTGTATTAAGTTCATATTTTCATGTTAAAAGCTCCCATACATACAAGGCTAGGGCACAGCGTATATTATATTAGCATATTTCACTTTAAATTACTGAATAGAGATTGTTTATTATTTTATATGTCTGGGTTTCATAATGATTTATTTAACATTGTCATTGAGCTGACAAACAATATGAGTAATTATGTTTACGTTATAATTACGTTCACTGCTGCTTTATTTATTATTATCTTCTTCTTTTCCTAAAATGGCCCACAATGCACAAAAATGACATTTTATTATATTATTTTATTTTATTATGTTATACTTTTGTATAGGTGCTACAAAGGTTTGTCCATTGAGGCTGTTCTGGGTCAGATTATCTCCGTATCTATGTCCATGTGTTTTAGTGAAATGAATAGTTAATAGTTTTAATAAGATAGTAGTTATGAGGATTTCTTTTTATAATGTAGCAGAAGAAGACTGGTGGCTCTAATGGTTATACAATAAACCCCACACTTCCATAAAGTTATGAAATACATTTCCATCATTATTGCTATGTTATATTTTCATGTCTTGGTAAAATAGGACATGATATTGTGATTTCTCCATAAATGAGTGGTGTAAAAGCTAAAAAATACACTCTCTCTGCTCTCTGAAACATGAATCAAGGTTTAATCACATTTATTGATCAGTCAGATCCACTATTGATGCTTTCTAAACACATCTGTGCTTCAATATTTGGTATAGACACTTTTTATGAGTGGATTCTTAGACCGGGTCAAAACTGACTGAATCAGAGACATACATTCATACTACCATATATGTGAACAATGAAAACTTTTGCATATATGTTGGCAGGTTTGTGTTTGGTTGTGGGCCAAATAATGACCTTCTGTGAGAGGGGGGGGGGGGGGGGGGGGGGGGGACTGGAGATCGGCACGCACTTTCCCACTGCTCCCCTTAACCGCTACAAGCAAATGGAAAAAAATCAGACAAACCCCCTTAAACATGCTCCCCCTCATCTCTCCTCAACCTCCCCCTGAACCACCCTGACCCTCCCCCCCCCCCACATAAAGATGAGTAATGCGTGAAACACCGTGCAGCCGGCGGAGGAATATATTATCCCTGCAGTCTAGGTGGCAGTGATGAATGTTGGGGGCCCAGCCTGAGAGAGAGAGAGAGAGAGAGAGAGAGAGAGAGAGAGAGAGAGAGAGAGAGAGAGAGAGAGAGAGAGAGAGAGAGAGAGAGCTCTTCAAGCAGTTTCTTTAGTTTTAAGTGCACTCCACGCTGACAGGACTGGGACATGGCGCCGTGAGACCACCCTCTTCTTCCCCAGCCATAAAACATAGCTCTAAATCTGTAGGGGGATCTCTCTGTTGGATCAAAGTGCCCTGAGTAGACCCCCCCCCCCACTCCACCCCTCCTCTCCTTTTTCCTTACTTCTGACTCCTCTGCTGCACCAAAAAGACCAGAGCATAAACACCCAGTTTGAACCGACCGAATAGTTCAGCCTGCAGATGTGTATCAGTTAGAGACTATGACATCTTGATGGCAGCACTCTTGTTTTATGTCTATCTTCCTCTTCAAGGTTGTTTCCCGCCCTCCCACCAACGCTGTTCCATCGGGTCTCTCCTAATGTGGAAGTGGATGACAAACACAGGAACTTATTGACATCATCCTGCCATCCCTGCCTCTGTAATTAGCAGCTCTGTATTTAACACAAAGCCAATCTGTGCAAGGGGTCAGTTCAGGCCCTATAGCTCCTCTTCGGGCTCAGTTGTTTAGGACCCTTCACTCCTGCCTCCCCCGCCCCCCCATCCCTCTCGGCTGGGTTGGAGGTAAGGAGTTGTGGAGATACAGTAGACGCAGTCGCATTAGCAAAAGCTGAGGCGCCCACTCAGACTACGGCAAAGATTAATAACCTGTCACTGCGGGTTGCTTTCGACTCCTTCGCCTCACTGTTTTCTTTTGCGGAGGAGGAGAACGATACACCCCTCCCTCCTTATCCCTGCGCCTTCCTGCCTGCTCGGCTGGCTGGCTGGCTGGCTGGCTGGCTGACTGGCTGCTTTGCATTCTGCCAGGCCTACTGAGGTGCAACATATATACAGCAGCCAGCATTCTAGTTGCACGCTGTTGTGCATCTCACCACAGCCTACGGCAATTGGAAGAGAAACCAATAATTGGTGTGGGCAGTGGGCCTCCACTTTAAACCAATTACACAGCACAGACTGGAGCTCTTTAGATATATTTTTTTCATACAGCAGCAGAAGTAGCTCTATTATAAATGGCATATGTAATTCTAAATAATATCCACGCTCCTGAGCATTCACTATATTTTTAATAAAAAGCAGTTCTGTTGCAAAATCTGAAATAATAGACGAGTATGAACAAATAAAGGCTGGTCGCTAATAGATACAGAATAAGTTGTTTTTCTGTTTTTGAAGTGCAGTTAAGGTACAATTCATAAAGCTTCCTGCACTGATGATTCACATCAAATCAAATCAAATCCTTCCAGTGGCTCCACAGGCATGTTATAGGATGAGTTCACAATTTCCTGACTGTATTTGACAGACTTAAAACAGCAGTCAGGCCTCCAAATGAACATTTCCTTTCTATAATCATTCCTCCTGTTCATACTGACCATTAGAAGATCCCTTCATAATACACTTACAATGGAAGTGATGGAGGACTAAATCCACAGTTCTGTATTTAAAAGTTGATCTGAAGCTAATATGAAGCTTCTAAGAGGGAATTTGATGCTAAAAAGACTGTAAATGTGTCAGATATCCACTACATAGAAGCTTTTAAGTGCAATTTTGCACAAAATGACTATGATTTTGGCTCTAATCCTACACTGAAAGCACATTTCACAAGGAGATCCTTTAATAGTCAGTATGAACAGGAGGAAAAACGCTATCACTGTTCATATGGAAACCTGATTGCTGGTTTAAGACACACTTGAAAACACACTTTAAAGAGTACAGTCTAGACTGTAGAGGGTAGAGTTAATATGGTGAGGGTAACACTAACCCCAGTGATAACCTTAACCATAACCTCAGAGTTAAAATGCCATTTGAGCCACTGCAAAGCATTTATCTTTATAGGAGGTGTTACATTTCACTGACAGTAGCTTATAATAACATTATAACATTTGAAGCTGATGGAATTATTGAGCAAACTAAAACAATTAATAGTTAGAAAAACACAGCAGTAGAGTAGAAAAAGTAACCAAATACACTGAGGTATTATTTGAGTATTTTCATGTGATGCTACTTTCACTATTAACCCTCCTGTTGTCCTCAAGTCAAGGAAGGAAGGAAAGGAGGAAGGAAGGGAGGAAGAAGGAAGGAAATGAGGAAGGAAGGGAGGAAGAAGGAAGGAAATGAGGAAGGAAGGGAGGAAGAAGGAAGGAAAGGAGGGAGGAAGGAAAGAAGGAAGGAAGGAAGGAGAGGGAGGGAGGAAGGAAGGAAAGGAGGGAGGGAGGAAGGAAGGAAGGAAGGGAGGAAGAAGGAAGGAAGGAAGGAGGAAGGGAGGAAGAAGGAAGGAAAGGAGGGAGGAAAGAAGGAAGGGGAAAAGGAGGAAGGAAGGGAGGAAGAAGTAAGGAAGGGAGGAAGAAGAAAGGAAGGGAGGAAGAAGTAAGGAAAGGAGGGAGGGAGGAAGGAAGGAAGGAAGGAGAGGGAGGGAGGAAAGAAGGAAAGGAGGGAGGGAGGAACGAAGGGAGGAAGGAAGGAAAGGAGGGAGGGAGGAACGAAGGGAGGAAGGAAGGACAGGAAGGAAGGAAGGAAGGATGGAAGGAAGGGAGGAAGAAGGAAGGAAGGAAGGAGGAAGGGAGGAAGAAGGAAGGAAAGGAGGGAGGGAGGAAAGAAGGAAGGGAGGAAGAAGTAAGGAAGGGAGGAAGAAGAAAGGAAAGGAGAAAGGAAGGGAGGAAGAAGTAAGGAAAGGAGGAAGGAAGGAAGGAAGGAGAGGGAGGGAGGAAGGAAGGAAAGGAGGGAGGGAGGAACGAAGGGAGGAAGGAAGGAAAGGAGGGAGGGAGGAAGGAAGGAAGGAAGAAAGGAGGAAGGGAGGAAGAAGGAAGGAAAGGAGGGAGGAAGGAAGGAAGGAAAGGAAGCAGAGAGGAAGGAAGGGAGGACGGAGTAAAGAATGAAGGAAGGAATGAACAGTCAAAACAGACGGGGTCAATTTGACCCGGGAGGACGACAGGAGGGTTAATATTCTAATGAAGCTAAATCCTGCTCACTGCATTTTTAAGTAAATGGTCTGATGACTTCTTCCACTACTGTTCTAGTGTGACATGACTATCACTGTACTGAATGAATCCAGCCAACAGGTAAACACAGAAGAAGTGATTTGTCGGCATTAAAACAGCAACAAATCTGAAATATAGAAGCCTCTCAATAAATCATTTCTAAAACAGGAAACTTGCAGTAAGCTCCTGTCTCTCATATAAGCCTGTTTCAAACAGATGCCTGGATTTCTCTGCAGTTGAGGTAAATTAAGTCCCTAAAATGAGAATTTACGGTAAGCTCAATATCGTGGCTTTGAATCTCTCGCTTTGTACACAAGCCGGCCAGCCTCCCCTCTCTCTCAACTGGATATTTTCCTCAGCAGATGCTCTCATCCCAATGACATTTGAGAGACTTCCAAGCCGGCTGGTCGGCAGGGCCGGGGATAATGGGTTTGTTCTGCTGTTGGTTCCAGGCAGCCACAGCTACAGTATAGTAGATGCAGGGTCATGTGAGGACAACAATATGATACCTCACGTTAGACTTTTTTTTTCTTGGGTTAAAAGGAGTAACGTGACAAAAAATGCTTGTCTTAGCTAAAGTGCACCCAGAGGATTTGATGTAAAAGCCCCCCTGATAATGAAGATGCCGCTCTCTTTTGTCAAGAGGATTTATATCTTCTCCCTCCATCTTCTTCCATGGAAAGGACCCACTCTTAATTTATAATCACCACCTACACATGTACTAATCACCAAGCTTAATCACAACTGGAGAGCCTCATGAACAAGGTATTCATGTGGCCTAATTGCAACGTTCCCTGCACATTACACAAAGAACAAATGGAGCAAGCGGGAGAGGAGACAGATGTAGAGATTGCAGGGTTAAAGCCATGGTGAGGGTTTGATCAGGGTCTGCTGGAGAACATCAGCAACCATATCTCAAACGCCAACAATCCTTCTTAGTGGAAACATGATCTGTGTTAAATTAGAAAAGGTTAAAAGGAAAAGTCAGAGTCATTTCCCTGTTGTGCAGACACTGACACTGTGTAGTGTTTTCCTGCTGATTACAGCGTTATGAATGATTGTAATCCATGTTTCCTGTATGACAGTGATTTGTTCTGAGTTGTTAATGATGTAAGCCTCAGACAGGAGTGGAAGAAGAATCCAGTACATGTAAAAAAAAATATATATTTTTTTGTTTTGTTATGTTATTTATTTAATTTAATGTATTTTCATTATTATCATTATTATTATTATTATTATTATTTAATGTGTTTTTATTCATTATTATTATTTTTTTTTTTCCTTTTCTGATTGATTTATGTAATTTTGAAATGTAGAAAATTAGGACAGCCTTGATTAAGATGCAATGCAGCCCAATGATTTTGTGTAAATTAGTTGTCATTTCCTGTGTTGATTTTAGATTTTATGCTTAAAAGCAATAAATGTATGTCATCACCACACACTCTAAGCCTGACCACAGAATGGGGCATACCTACTTATTTTCTAATATTATTTTAGGCAGCTATATTAGTATTGATACATATGCAAAAATGTGTATTCTCCCTGTGTGTTGATTTAATTAGAGGCAAAAGCACTATATATAAATCTAATTTGTTGTGTTTATCTTTCAGATTTTTTGCATGGGATTATCTTATTTAACTGTCAAACAATACTAACTAGTCCGTGTCCATCACTGAAGTCAGTTTTTAAAATATATTGTCACTCATCTGCTTTTTTTCATCACAGATATCCATGATGAGAACGGGTTGAAGCCAGTCATGGTTTACATCCATGGAGGCTCCTACATGGAGGGAACCGGCAACATGATTGATGGCAGCATCCTGGCCAGCTACGGGAACGTCATTGTCATCACAATCAACTACCGGCTCGGGGTTCTGGGTGAGTCTATCTATTTGAACCTTTAATTAGTATGACGAAGGCAAGAAAGTGAGTTATTGATTTGAGGTTTGATTTAATGACTAATTGGCTCTCTCTGTTTCACCAGTTGGCTAGTTTTTTGTATGACTTTTGTAATGCTACATTTAAATTCCTCTTTGGGTTGACAGTTGAAGTTCTTTTCGATTACATTTCTGGATCTTTGATTCTTTTAATTAAACTGGAATTACTTGTGATCTATATATTCCATTGGATTCTGATATCATTCTAATAGAACAAATATATGCTGAAACCAATCCAATGGGTTAATCCTTTTATACACACACACACACACACACACACACACACACACACACAGTTGTTTGATAAAACTTTTTCGCTCTTGATTGCCTGTACTGTTTGTAGGGTCCTCCGCCTCCTCCTAGCATTTGTTTTCCTAGTGCCAATCAGCCACTAATGGTGCAGTGGGTGGTGGTTTGCATTTCTCTGCACTCTTTATTCATTTCTTTATTCCAAATAGTTATATTCAGATGCAGCCTCGGATGACCCCTCGCAGCATAAGAAAAGTCGATTTAAATGACTCTTACATGCGTAGCCTTTTCAGTGACTTTAATCAGTGTGCAGCATCAAACATCAAGCAGCCTCAAAATTCTGTGCCAGATAAATTGATCCGTTGTGATCTGAGCTGGTATCTACACTGTGCTTGCGCATCTTATTTTGTTTCCGTCTGTGAGATGAAAGTGGTTTCAGGCTCAAACAGGGATACTTTATCTTGCCTTTGACATGAAGGTTTGAGCTCCGAATGTCTGTTGCTCAAGAAAACTGGCTTGAGTCTGAGAGGAAGCTGATAACATCAAAAGTTTGGAGGGAAACAGTTTTGAAATTCAGTCACTGAAATACTGAAGTCCTTCTGGTGGAAGCACAGCTGTAGCCACTTTCTGTTTCCCTACTGATACTCGACTGTGTCTGCAGAGCATGTTTTTACTTTGTTTCTCTTGAGTAAATCGAAGTGTAACCTCTGAATAGGCCAGAAAACAAACTTGTGAACCTTTCTTACTCTTTATATAGTATCCCCATTATAAAACAGTCAGCCTGAGAAGTTTAAATGATGGCTGCAAGTAAAGTTTGTCCCTCACTACGCCTTAGTCAGAGCTGTGAAGTATTTCCGCACATTGATTGCACCAATGGGCGATATAGCACCTAATTTGAATGTACTCCTGTAAATGTAGACCTGATGCAGAGCGTTTTAAGAAGCATGTTGCATATGCCTGCAAAAATAAAGTGTAAGTTCTCTGCTACTGAGCTTGAAATATTGCAAAATCTTGGAATATGAGAAGAGTATATGTACGACAGTGGAACACCGAATGGCTGGCACATAAGCATGCAGGATTTTATAGCTATTTGATGCTATGTAGGTGATTACAGATGAGCATGTTCACTGAGGTGATGTATATGATTAGGTCATGAGGTTCTCTTGAATACACATCTATAGAAGAGAAGTGGAAGGACTGTAAGGCCTCTAAGGGCAGAGCTACGGCTCTTGAGGACTGCTGCTTCCAGATTCTTTTCCTGTACACATGCAGATAAATGTAAAAAAGAAGAAAATGGAAATGAAATCTTTTCCAACTAAAAATATAATCAAAAAAAGGAAATACTAAAGCTATCACACATGTCACAACACTATAGTCACACTGTCCCTGCACCAGCTTCTAGTCATACTTCCTTAAATTCAGGTGACCTTCATTGTCAGGACAACAGTAAAGTCCAATTTCCTGACTAGAGGTTGGAAACCTGACAGTCATGAAGTGAACAGTGGCTTACTGGTCAATTGATCATCTTATCAAGTCACTCTATATGCATATACTACGTTACTTTCCCCGTTCATAATTACTACGGCCACTAGATGGCATAATTGTAACTATAGGTCGTTTTTGCCTGCCTGAATTACTAATGTTTTTCTGGTGAGGATGGGCTGTCCTGCAAGATTGGAGGCTACGATATGTGAGCGCAAATGGCAGTTTAATAATTCTGTTATCTCAACAAATAGCTCAGTGGCTGAATTAAAAAACGCTCATCACTTGGAGTTTGGTGTGACTTTGGAAGGAAGCTTGTCAAATTTTCTCCCGTTCTCCTTTGACAAACTAAATGTCCCCTACCAGGCCAACACTGTCTAGACACCAGCATCACGGATACAATTGCCTTCACAGTGGTTCTACTACTTGTTTAAGGTAGAGGAAGATTGTGGTCATGGTTGAGGAAAACCAGAAGAAACCACAACACTGACTGTGGCAGGAAATTGGAAGCGAGTAGTTACTGCTTGTCTCAAAGTCACACACTCTGTTGATTCATCCAGGCATGCTGGCCTCCTCTGTTAGAGCTTTTTTAGCACTATAACTACATCAACAAACCACAAATGCTGGAGTTTTCATTGTTAGGACTCTTCACATCAGCAGGTGTTGTATGCCATATAATGTCCATATAATCCTCCTGTATGTTGTTGTGCTACAAAGAAAGATTCATTTAATTTGATCTTGACGCAACTTTAGGGTAAATAAACACCAGCAGACTCATGAGTGTTGATGATGACGATGGTGGTAGCTGGGATGTCATTGATGGTGACAATGGTTTTCATGCCTACTACAGTGTATTCAGTGTTGGGGAGTCACTAGTTCCATAAAACAGTGTTACATAATTTAATTAGAGAATAAATGTAACTGTAATCCGCTACAGCTGATGAGTTATGGTTGAATATGTTGATGATTACAAAGGAGGTTACATCTGAACCTTATAGTAACTAGTAATCTGTAACCTATAGCCATATATATTCTTTAAAATAAGATTTACTGGACATATTTATAGGATACAGCTGGAAATCGTCTATTTTTGGGTCGGTGTGAACAAATTTCATGTGCAGAAGCAAACCAACAATGAACTGATGTACTAACAAATAATGTGTGAGCATCCAAAGCCTGATATACCATACACGATATTATCTTGTTCTATGCCCTTTGAAAAATGAAGCCAGTTGCTGCACATGCTCAGTGGAATCTGCTATACAAGGAAAGTCACTACTGATGGTTACTATCTTATCACTGTTATTAGTCTTAGGAGCCTTTTCTAAACAAGGTACAGTAACCATTCTCTCTTCAGGGATGAAGAACATGTCAGCCAGTGCAGCAGTGTGGATCACTGATGTGTTTTTAATAGTGGCTCTACAGCACAGAGGAATAAGATATATCTTTGGGTACACACACAATACTTACCAGTAGATCAGTTCATTGTTGGTTTGGATCCAAACATGAGATTTGTGGACAATAAGAAAAATACAGGACGAAAGGAAGGAAGGACAGATGGAAGGAAGGACAGATGGACAGATGGAAGGAAAGACAGAAGGAAGCAAGGAAGGATGGACAGATGGAAGGAAGGACGGAAGGAAGCAAGGAAGGAAGGACAGAGGGAAGGAAGGACAGAAGGAAGAATGGAAGGAAAGACAGAAGGAAGAAAGGAAGGAAGGACAGATGGAAGGAAGGACAGAAGGAAGAAAGGAAGGAAGGAAGGAAAAGAGCACTGGATGGCAAGTGGGCCGTATGTTATGTTTGACACCCACAGTTCATCTGATTAAGAAACACGTGCAGAAAACAAACTAACAATAAAACCACCCAGCTAAATGAGAGTTTTGCTGCTGGGTACAGTTAAATCTCTGCTGCTGTTATAATTCTTATCTTATCCTCTCCTCTTAAATAAAACAATATTTCCTTGGTACCACTTAATTTGAAGTACAGTTTATATAGTCATGTTTCAAGGCAAATGTACTTGTATAGACTTAGCCTTGGTTAACATATAGCTATGTACAACATATATTTGTATTGGATGTGATTTCTATTTCTCTTTTAAATCTCAGTGTGTTTTCTGTGTTTGCATGTGGTTCATTGTCTGTTGAAGTGAAGCCACAGTACATCCTTATGCACACGCTGCTCCGCTCCGCTCTGCTTACCATTTGTTATAAGGCCGAGCTGTCTGCACCAGTCACTATATTTAGTTGCTGGAGAGCCGGGGGGAAAAGGTGTTCTGGAAAAGTGTGCACTGCGGAGAGGAAAAGAGAGATAGAAACAGAGAGAATGCAGATGAGAATACAGATAGAGACAACAGCACAGAGGTGTGTAGAACAAGAGAGAGGGAACAGAGAGAGAAATGTGGAAATGGAGATCTTGTTAAGCTGCAGATTTTGATGTAAAAACACACCTGTCCCTAAAACAAGTGGAGTCGTGACAGGAAAGAGTGTTCCATCTCCACTAATTGACACACAGTAGATTCACCCTGTGTGTTCATATTAAATTCTTGTGTCAGGTGCAGTCAGTGGAGAGAAACCATTTGCACATAGAGAGTACTAGCTGGTGTTTGATACCTCTCTGGTCTCTTTGGTATAATTAAGCATTGTAGACTGGAGCTCTCTGTCCCTTCATGCTGTTGCAATATTTCAATTTTATGTACCGTGAGAGTTCAATAGGTGGTATGAGAGAAAACAGCAGGGTGGAGACAGATGACTTTTAGGCAGAGCTTTACTGTAGCTCCAGGCATCAGAATCCAACAACAACCACACTTCCTTGTCTCTAAACCCCCAGGTGACTAACCCAACCAATCAGAGGCCAGGAACGACCTAGAATTAGACCTAGGCAAATGTAACTGTAATGAGGCAAAACCACAGAAACAGATTCAAGAGACTATTTGAACTGTTTCAAAAGATGCTGGTGTAACTATCTGAGTCTGTAAATATGTAAATAATAAAGCCCAAATATATAACTACTTAACTGCATAAACATTGTAAATATATTGCTGGTAATGGTCATCTAATACTTAATGTGGATACCACAACTACTCAAGCTATGGTGATAGAGTGTGAACAGTTTACCACAGAGAATCATGGAAAGGTAGAAGTGGTTGTTTACTTCTCTTGTTGGAGGTTAATGAAGCACAAGCGTGTGCTGCTCTAAATGTGTTACATTTACAGCTCACTGTGGCTTCTGCTTCTTGTTCTAGCACTGATCCGCTGACTTAAATAGCCCTAAATATGTCCACATCTTCAGTAGCTGCTCTGGAGTTTTCAGTTGTAGCAAACATCTGTCTCAGCAGATGGAAGATTTCCATTTTCCTGAGAACATTAAAGGTTTCTCATCCACGTTGGCCTAAAACAGACTGAAAGTTCATTCTTGATCTTGTTAGAAGCAGCTGACAAAATAATTCATCACAAGGTCCGTTTGGTAGGTGTTCTGGAGCTTTGGGGTGCAGGGTTAGGGTTAAGGTTACTGCTTTCAAAGTCAAGAAGGACCTTTCAATCTTTATGTCTTTATCTTTTAAGGTTCACAGTGTTTAGCAAATCTCACCAGAATTAGTGATAATGTTAGAGCTGAATCGGTGGTGGGAACAAAACAACAGTGAAGAAGCAGAAATGTCTGCTTTACATTAGCTGTAAGTTGATACAGCTCTACAAACAATGAGTCTAGAAGGATGAACAGGAACATAGGAGGAAAACTAAAGTTCAAACCACACAGATTCACCAAGTAGCTACAACAGTCTTAAGTTTTAAATTATACTCACCAGCACAGACACTCACACGTTGAGCCAGTCAGTTTAGAGCAGGACACAGCTTGGTTTGAGGTGCGAAGTTGTCCCAGTTTGGCCCCAATTAACCCTGCTAAAAGGCAGAAGCAAGCGTTTGTTAGTGAGGTTATCTCCTGCTGGCCACAGTCGCTGTGAATGCTCTCAGCTTGGCACAGGCTTGACATGATTAAAGCATTCTATACCAAGCCTGTGGAAGAAAAAATGGCCGTAGTAATTGTTGAGATTTGTGAAAATGGCTAAACAGCTTAGAGCGAGATTCAGTGGGTCAAGAAACACAAGCAGTCAGGCTGTAAACAAAGCAGCAGTTTATCCAGATGATCGAAGCCACTTTACTAGAGGTCAGACTGAAAGTGAGTGGAATCAAGTGGAATCAACTCATCTTTTGTCCCAAATATAAAAACAAAAGTTTAATCAATTTCAAGTTAAATTAACTTCAAATTGGAAAATTTCAGAACAGTCCTTCTGACTTGAAGTGTTTTGAATTGAAATGATGAGTTGAATGAATACACCATTGATAGTTCAAACTCATGAAATTAAGGATCAAATCCACAAAAGGATTGTGCAGCTTTTGTGGCCTCTGAAGCAGTTAAAATGAGAAAAAATAGCATCTAATTCACAAAGCACCTGCATTTCATCCTGCAATTAGGGTGGTGCTATTAGTGTCTTCACAGAATTGGTGTAAACTGTGTTCAAGCTTGTGAGGCTCAAATTGATGCTTAATGATGTCAAGGGCAGAGTGGAATGTAATTAAATATGTAATAATTCATATCAAATATAATATGAATGTAATATACTTTTTGGTTTTGCTTTTGATCTAATTTCTTATGGTTCTTAATTTATTCATTTCTATGTGCTTTTTCTTTTTTGGAAAATTGTTTAAAAGGACCAAAATAAATGAGTAGTACTATTAATGTTTACAATAGTCATCCAATGCAGTAACATTAAATTCTGCGCCTGGCTCTGGGTGCTATGGGTGCTCTGGGTGCTCTGGGTTCTCTGGGTTTAGGTCAGGATCTTGTCAACTCCTAAATCCACCCCTGAGTCTAAGTTTCTAAAGAAACAGGATCAGTATGTAAAGAGACTTTGATAGCACACGTTGGTAGAGTTATTTTTGTACCTTGAAGAAAGCTGATAGAACTCACTTTGGGTCTTTAACACACTTAAAGATCAGTCACACTAACAAAGTCACTGAGAGGAGAGCAGCGTTACATGTTGTCTTTGTACTGACTCTGTACCACATGACTCTAACTGCAGCAGCCACAGCTCCAAACTCTGTGTGATGAAAAACTGAAAAAAAAAAAAAAAAAAAATAAAAAGCTAATGTGACTGTAATGTTTGTCAGTAGTGTCAATGAACATTTTATATCTTCTATCTACGTTAATTCAATTCATTTTACATTTTTAAAAAATCCTGAAATGACTGAGCTAATTATTAAACTGAAGCTCAGTTAATCCACATTTTTAACCCTTACATATTGTTCGGGTCAAATTTGAACCATTTTGACATTTGACACCAGTAAATCCAGTCCACATGTTGGTCTTTTTACCGTAAATGTTTTATGATTTCCCCTAAAGTGGCCCCAAAATGCACAAAACTAAAAATATTTCAAAATCTTATACTTTTATATAGGTGCTACTTACAAATTGTTGTCCATTGAGTCTGTTCTGGGTCAAATTTGACACATTTTAATGGTTATACAATAAACCCCACAGTTCTTATGGTGTAGAATATGAACAATATGTAAGGGTTAAGGCAGGTTGAGACATTTTAATATGTTTTACAGTTCATCCCTCATTGAACAGAAACACTGTGCTCAAAACTAAACTAATTCTTGCAGGTCTTGTTACTTAATTTATTGTCATTGTTCATTGTGTTTTTTGACCAACCATACCTCTGTTGCTATCCTCTGAGATTTTAGAGGTTAGGTTTGTTAAATTTGCTGATAGAAATCATTGAAAAAACAACCACAAAATAAAGCAGGCACATTATTAAGGTTGTGCTTTCCATGTTCTGTGCCTGCAGACAGCTGTTGGTCTTGCTGACACCCACACAGTCCCATTTATACTCTTTTCAGAGCTCTGCAGGCACAGACACGTTCCAGATGTGCTGCTACTAAATATGGTTGCAGTGTGATAACGAGCATATGCACAGTTGACTCGCTCACAACTAGTACAGTCTGTGCAGTCAAATGTTGGTATGCAGGGGTGGATGATGACATTTACATCATGCTAATCAACGTGGAATCTTGCTGCCATGTGGACAATGCAGATGTAAAGTTCTCACTTGTTTGTGGTATACGAGGGGCAACCCAAAAATTCCTGGGATTGTTAAAAAGAAAAAAAACTGCCATTATACATTTTTTCTGTAATAACTTTCTAATACCCTTCAAAGTAGCTCCTTGAGATGTGATATACTTCTAGGAAACCTCTATTTGGGAGATCGGTAGTTTGATTCCCAGCTCCTCCAGTCTGAATGTTGAAGTGTCCCTGGGCAAGATATAATCCTCACATTGCTCCCAAAGGCTTTGCCAATGGTGTGTGAATGTGATTTGTAGTTTAAACGTGCTTTGAATGGACAGAAAACTAGGGAAGCACGATTCCTATAAAGGTTGAATTTGGGCAGCAAATATGGGTCCTAAGTGGGTTTTTCTGCAGTTTACATGGCAGCCCCACCTGTTTTGCTTCAAGTGGGTTCTGACTGGGTTTCAGGAGAGGCCCAACTGGGTGAGCTATGGATGCCCATATGGGGCCTACTGTACATGGGTCTCATCCAGTGGGATCACAATGGACCTTAAATGGGGACCATTCAGCCAGCCCACATGGGATTCACATGTTGGGCCCATGTTACTGAAACCATGTGGGACCTGCAAAATGTTCCCAGTTCAAGCCCATGCCCACTCAATACCCATGTGTGGCCCACATGGACATGCTGGCTGGTATATCAGTATAGTGCATTTACCATTTACCATAGCTCCTTGTTTCTTTTCTGATTTTCTGATTGACTACTCTTCTCCCTTTTCAGTCCAAATTTTACTTTCACCAAGTTGTAGGTGTGTGATACCTAGCAGAACATCTGGTAACTACTCCTTACTCCAGCTATCAGTGGATTTTGTTGATTTTTTTGGTCCTCCTTGTATTCTCAAACCACAATCATCCATTCATCCGGTAAGAATGCTGTCTGTTTTTAATTTAGTCTTTAAGGAGGCTCATTTATTGCTCAGTATTTCCTTCTGCAGTGACGAAAGAACACAAGAGTGAGAATGCTCTGCTAAATATCAGACACAGCAGTTCCCACACCTCCCAATATTCCAAGGTACTGTTGTTCAAATGATTCAAACTGATACCTCCAGCTGTTGTTGGGAAGGTGCTAACATGCGATGCTGCAGTGAGTGTGTGTGAACAGTGTGACGCTGGGCCAGAGCAGACATCTTGTGTGAAGGAACAACGAGCTCTGCAGGCCGAGAGGATTTTAATATCATCTGTGCCGGCAGGCTGATAGAGGAGGAGTGAGAGAAGTCATCAGACACTCATCACCCTTCACCACTTTAACCTCACACACCCTGCTGGACAGCTGTCAGTGGCTGTATCGCTTACACTGTTTCTCTATGCTCACTTTCCTCTGGTTGCTTCAAAGGCACAAGTGTACTACTGTATCATGTACAAACATACAAGGATACACTGATGGTAGAGTCGTCTAACCTTACTCCCCTTGCTTTTGAAATGCAGAGGGTGGAACATCTCTGTAGGGCTAACATTAATCTGCACAACAGCACAAGAGTTATAACCAAATACAATATATAAGATCCCTTACTTAGGTAAAAGTAAATAAGTATTATAAGATTAATGTATTTAAAGTATTAGTACTGTACTGTAGTATTATGAGTGATGTAGTATGCAGTATTACAGTAAAAGTACTGCAGTATTATGAGTGATGTAGTATTACAGTAAAAGTACTGCAGTATTATGAGTGATGTAGTATGTAGTATTACAGTAAAAGTACTGCAGTATTATGAGTGATGTAGTATGTAGTATTACAGTAAAAGTACTGCAGTATTATGAGTGATGTAGTATGCAGAATTACAGTAAATGTACTGCAGTATTATGAGTGATGTAGTATGCAGTATTACAGTAAAAGTACTGCAGTATTATAGTGATGTAGTATGCAGTATTACAGTAAAAGTACTGCAGTATTATGAGTG
Organism: Scomber japonicus; assembly: GCF_027409825.1. Classification (NCBI taxonomy): domain Eukaryota; kingdom Metazoa; phylum Chordata; class Actinopteri; order Scombriformes; family Scombridae; genus Scomber; species Scomber japonicus. The sequence goes on from NC_070601.1 coordinate 16,975,023, forward strand.
ATGTAGTATGCAGTATTACAGTAAAAGTACTGCAGTATTATGAGTGATGTAGTATGCAGTATTACAGTAAAAGTACTGCAATATTATGAGTGATGTATGTAGTATTACAGTAAATGTACTGCAGTATTATGAGTGATCTAGTATGCAGTATTACAGTAAAAGTATTATGAGTGATCTAGTATGCAGTATTACAGTAAAAGTATTATAAGTGATGTAGTATTACAGTAAAAGTACTGCAGTATTATAGTGATGTAGTATGCAGTATTACAGTAAAAGTACTGCAGTATTATAGTGATGTCGTATGCAGTATTACAGTAAAAGTACTGCAGTATTAATGTGATGTAGTATGCAGTATTACAGTAAAAGTACTGCAGTATTATGAGTGATGTCGTATGCAGTATTACAGTAAAAGTACTGCAGTATTAATGTGATGTAGTATGCAGTATTACAGTAAAAGTACTGCTTTATTATGAGTGATGTAGTATGCAGTATTACAGTAAAAATGCTGCAGTATTATGAGTGATGTAGTATGCAGTATTACAGTAAAAGTACTGCAGTATTATAGTGATGTAGTATGCAGTTTTACAGTAAAAGTACTGCAGTATTATGAGTAATGTAGTATGCAGTATTACAGTAAAAGTACTGCAGTATTATGAGTGATGTATTATGCAGTATTATGAGTGATGTATTATGCAGTATTACAGTAAAAGTACTGCAGTATTATGAGTGATGTAGTATGCAGTATTACAGTAAACATACTGCAGTATTATGAGTGATGTAGTATGCAGTATTACAGTAAAAGTGATATATTATTATATATGACATCATTAGATTATTAATAGTGAAGCATCAGTGTTAGAGCAGCATGTTACTGTTGTAGCTGCTGGAGGTGGAGCTAGTTTACACTACTTTGTATACAGTTAGCTAATTTACACTACTTTATATACAGTTAGCTAATTTACACTACTTTATATACAGTTAGCTAGTTTATACTACTTTATGTACAGTTAGCTAGTTTACACTACTTTATATACAGTTAGCTAGTTTACACTACTTTATATACAGTTAGCTAGTTTATACTACTTTATATACAGTTAGCTAGTTTATACTACTTTATGTACAGTTAGCTAGTTTACACTACTTTATATACAGTTAGCTAGTTTACACTACTTTATATACAGTTAGCTAGTTTACACTACTTTATATACAGTTAGCTAGTTTCGTCCAGTGGTTCCCAACCTAGGGGTGGGGCCCCTCCAAAGGGTCAGCAGATAAATGTGATGGTGAGATGATTCATGTAGTGGAGTAGAAAGTAGCATCATGGACATACTCAAGTAAAGTAAAGTACTTTGAAAAAATGAACTTTCCACAACTGATTGTCAGTCATTGTTTTCCTCTGTAAGGCCAGAGATTGAGCCACTTCATTATGTGATTTACGGTAACAGTAATACATTGATGATGAGTAATACAACATTATGGTCTGTGGAATAGAAGTCAAGGTCATATTTTGAATGTTTTGTTGAAAAGCTGAAACTGAGAAAAAATGGTTAGGAAATGTGCTCATATAAAAGTAGATTGACTCAAACTGTTCCATGACTCAGCACAAAGAATCAATGTGACACCAGAAGTGTTTGATTTAATTTACCAACTGTAAGATGGAGCATACAGCCACCAGCAACCACTGATAGAAAATAATTGAAATAGTAAATGTGGCCTCCAGTTGGTGATGACTTTTTCATATCTTGACTTACTAAATAAAATATGTAAATGTACAATGTTTGTATTTTTTAAGTTTTTAAGTTTCCACGTCAAATAAAAATTGAAATTGGGCATATTGTTATTATCTTATTAATAGCAGATTTATCTAGCAGACAGATGCACATTGTGATTGTTTTTAGATATGGATAGTTACATCTTGGATTATAGAGATTTTATGACACTGATAAGGGTCACTGAATAACCTTTTGGGACCCTTTTTTTAATCTTGTCACTGCTACTCCCATTATTTAACCCTTACATACTACTCATATTATAAATTATATGTTATAATTAGGGCATATACCACATTTTGAACCACAAATGTATTTTATGTTCATGTTTTATTTAGATTCTTTAGACACTATTACACTGAAAATAGATTCACAGTCACACTATACTATGATCTAACGATATAATTTAACAATACGATCTAATGATAATAGCCATAGTTATTTATGTCAATTTGTTTTTAAAATGTTATTTTTTGGACATTTTAGGCCACTGTAGGAAAAGTCATAACATTTCAGACTTAAAAAACAGTATGTAAGGGTTAAACACATGGTTTTGCTTTTATATAAAATGTTGATTGTTCCAGATTAGACAAGAATTGGGAGAAATGTAGAAAATGGGACCTAGCCAAAAAAAAAAAAAAAAAATCACCACACTGATTAAAAACCACATTGGGGATCTAGTCCTGAGTGGAATCATGTTTAGACATTTATTTTCTTAACCACTATCTTGAAAATTAGATTACACCAAGATAAGGTTGGCATTTACATAGTCTAATTCCCAAAATAAAAGTTTTAGTTTGTTGAATATATTTAGCCGACCCCAACCCCATTTTGTGCCTGTCCTCCATCCAGAGCATTTATTGGTGTTGCATTCAAAGACAGAGTCACATTGAAACTGTCTCTGTACATATATCCTGTCCTTTGCTATACTCTGCTGATACAAAGGTGACTCCTGGATTTGGGAGTGACACTGAGGACTCCCCCTACAGACCATGCACAGACAATGCTCCTCTCAAGGTGGCTCTGGTGCACCGTCAGCTGGTGCAGAACAGGGACAATATATTGGCATAGGGAATCAGTGACACATTCCCAAAGATGACAGGGAGAAGGGAGGTGTGCAGATCTTTTGGAGCAGGTATCAGTGCGATCCTTTAAGGCCAACATAATGGTGAGAACCTGCAGTGAAGTAGCAGCATCATACATTACATCAACGGGACACCTGGTCTAGGCCACCCCCCCCCCCGCCCCCCCCCCTTTTTTTTCTTTTTGTAGCTGCAGTGGGTCATCAGTGTGTACAGATTGTGGTTCCATCAATGTGGCGCTGGAGTTGCCAGGATGAGGTCTCTTGGATAACACAGAGTGCCATCTGGCTCCAGGAAGCTGTCACATGAGCCAGAGTGACGGTGAGCTTCATTAGACTGCACTGTGATCTGTCAGAGGCACATGGCGCTCTCCATTTCCTCTCCCTCCTAACCCCCCCACCCCCCACTGCCCATTGTGTGCTAGACGTGAGATGACTAGCGATGGCTGCCTGATGGAGATGTGTTGCCACTTTGCTACAGACCAACTTCTCAACCCTAACCCACCGTTTGACTCACTCTATGCATTCATTACAGGCACATCAGCTGCCCTTTACAGCCAAGCAATTACAATATTTTTATTCATCGTTCAATCACATTTAATGTAACATAATGTCAAGGATTACACAGTTGACCTGGAAAGTATTCAACCTTCAGCAGATTGCTGAACCAAATACAAATAGTGCTCTTTTTGCTACTATAGCTAAAATAAAATAAAATAAATCTTGTATAACTCCCACACAGCTTTATTCAATCAGGGAAGAAATGCATGTGATTAAATGCATTATTAAAAGCCAGAATAATTAAAATGTTGTTATTATTATTATTAGGGCCCGATATCATTATTATTGTATTTTATTTACTTTAAACCCTTATAAGCTGCAATAAATTATATTTTTGTCCACTTGGGGGTAGTGCAACAAGTTGTAAACAACCCGTATGAAATATTATCACATCACAATCACACTCATAAAGTTGAAAAACAGTTTTATTATTCTTTAATTATATGAACGGTATATAAAGGGTACATACCGTTCATATTAATTCCCCATCAGTCATTAATTCATTTTTGATTAATCTTATAGAAAAAAGGCATTCAAAATCAATATTTTATAGTCCAGTAGAACACTTTAAAGAATATTGTGAATACAGCATGTTTGAATGCTTTGATTTAAAAAAAAATGAAACCAGGGCAAATCTTTATATTTAAGTATTTGCACATATAAAAATATGTATCAATAAAAAAAATGATGCATTTTATGTATATTTTTGTATACTGTGGGTCACATAGAAAAAGTCTTACTAAAATAAATATGTATATGGTGTTTTTACAGCTCTCAAATGTAAAAAAGGGGGAAATCTGACTCTGAACAGTATGTAAGGGTTAAAGCTAAACTAACATTGCACCTGTTTAATGTCAGAGTGAATATGTGGTAAATTAATAATACATTTGCCAAATCATCATTTAGTGTTGCTTTCACCAGCAAGAGACACCAATAATTGACACAAATGTGATTCAGCATCATGTGATTATGAGAACACTACTGTATAATTATGATGAATGAGGAAAGCACTATATTATATATTTATTTCATGTATAGTGGTGATTGGAGTTAATATAGTTATACTTTTAAAATAAAAAAAATATTCCAGCTTGGTTTGGTAAGCAGAAGTTTGACAGTCTCTCTCACAGCTTCATCACATCCATCTTATATGTGAGAGTTTCCTCTCAGGGTCACTGACTCATACTAAGCAAGAGGTTTATTGTGCAGTGAAGTAACATCACAGGAAGATAACCTTTTACTCAACCTGTCAGTGTCAGAGCACGATATCATATCTTCCATCACACTCTGACAAGCTTTACAAATCTGAATGGAATCTAAAAAAAAAAAAAAAAATTCTGATTATGCTGCATTATGATATTCAATTATATAAACTACATGAACACATCATTTAAAATATATAATAATTAGATGGAATGAGTTGAGTAATTGTTTTAGAGTGAACAGGAGAGGAAGGGAAGGTGTGCGGAGTGTGTGTGTTTGTGTATGTGTAACGTCAAGTGTTAGAACTTTGACCATGTTTATTATAGATACCCAACATTAAAGAGCATCAGAAGAAACATCACATGTCTCCTATAATGGACATTCTACAGAAGTGCAATTAATGATGTCATTAGTTACATAGATCCAGATGTTTGATACAATTCACTGCTTCCTTGATCTAATCGTCAAATTTAGGGGGTGAAACCTGCTACCATTTCATAATAATGTGTCTATCAAGCAAATTGGTGAAGGCCAGCACCTCTTACCAAAAATCTCTCTACATTGTAACCTAAGAATGTTGTGCTGTAGTGTTTCAAATAGTTAAACCAATAATCAGATGTAAAGGTTCACCTGCTGGTCTCTTCCAAATCCTCTGGACTTGTATTTATCTGTTACAAACATCTTTGTAGTTAGGGAACATTGTTCGGTAGTTTAGCATTGGTATAATTGACTAGTAGAAGTAGTATTCTGCACTGGAAGAACCCATGTTGTGCACAAATAGAGGATTAAGAGTACCAGGTAGAGAATATCTTCCCATTAATCATCTGTAAATTTTGTGCCAAGATGTTCTTGACACGCATTAGAGGATTTGTTTTGAATGGATTGAGTAGGTTTTTGATTGAAATGATACGGTTTTGATGTGGGTGTAGCTCCAGGAGGTCATCCAGGGGAGACTTGGCAGAGGGAGGAAAATGAGGGAAGTGCTTTTGAACACAATGTCTAATCTGGAAGAAATAGCTTGTTTTCATGCAATTCCCATACATCATATGTACATTCAAAGAGTTATTGTCCATACTAGCCATGCTGTGATGCTTTCCTAGCATGACTCTATTGTAATAGATGGTGGGGGACAAAGTCCACAGTTCTTATTCTGTGGAATAATGCATTCTAACGTTCCATCACCTCCTCTACACCACAGCAGTCAAGTACAATCCCTGCATTACTGCTGATAGAGGATTCATCTGCCTGTCAATGGAAAGTCCCACCATACGCTCACTCATTAAAAGAGCCTGAAATACTTAAAAAGTAGTTATAGGCATGATGGATTTTACTGAAGCTCTAGATTACCACTGTATCCAGGTTTCAGTTGAGTTGGTTCAGCATGCCTTCCTGTGGTATGCCAGGCACGTCCAATTTGAAGGAGACCCTGAGGCAAAACCAGAACACACTGTGAGGATTATATAACTCATCAAGTGGCTGAAAATGAAAGGATGGATAGATGGAGTTCAGCTAAAGCTAATATGGGGCTTCCATAGTCTGAGTTAGACTTATCAAGTGGATCTCTTTGTCCTGATAGTTGTGTGTAGATTCATTGCAAAGGTACGTACACCAATAAACCTTTATGCGACTACCAGGATGTATCCATATAGCGTTCCGAAACAAAACACAGACTGTAGCAACACAAAGAGGGTTTTTTTTATAACAAAAAGAGACGTCTAACCCATACTGTGAAGCGTATTAGCTGTAAAGTCCTCTTTGGAAGCCGAGAAAGATTTCATGTTATATTCAACATTGTGTTTCTGAATAAAAGATGCTAACCTGAATCTTTATACCATTGCTAGTATCAGAGCTCTCTTTACCATTCCCAAATGAATTAAATTCATAGAATTTCCCTTAGTAGACATTTTTATTTCTCTTTGGATGATATTCACTGGTGTAGTTAATAATATTAAGGAGGGCATATTATACACATTTGCAGGTCTATATTTTACTGTACTGAAATATGTTTGCATGATTTACAGTTTGAAATAACTATTTTGACCAGAATATAAATTATGTCCAATAATGTAGCAGTCATTTTTCTTGTTCTGTACTAAAATGTCAACTTCTCAAATACATCTGTACATGTTTGAGCCGGAATCCAATCTGAAATATGAGTGCGGACATGAATGAATAAGACATTGAAAAACCTTTGAAACAAACTGACTAACTGTTTACAGGCTTGTGCAATGAGCAGATGTCAGCAAGATAGAAACAAATTGCTGCAAATGAAGCATTCAGAGTGGGTCAAAGCCATGCCAAACTTTTTTACATACAGTAACATCGCGTTTTAGAACTTTGACTATGTTTAGTATATATCCGACATTGTAACAGTATATGAATACCAGCATCACACAAGCCGTAATATGTCTCCTATGATCAACATTCCACCTTTTATTGCAATACAGAAGTGCAATTAATAGTATCATTAGGTACACAATTGTTCAAATTAAAAATGAGGTTGTAAATTCAGACACTATTGAGTGGCCGTTGTAATTATGACATGGAGAAGCAACGCAGTTCGGATGACCCCAAGTCATGGTGCCATGAAAACAAAAGTAGCTTAACTTTTTTTAAAAGTACTAATCATGTTTCAAGTGATCATTTTAATCCAAACTATAATATTTCCCTTACCCTGACCAAGAGTCAGGGTAAGAGTTATTGTGCCTAAACCTAACCACACCATAAAACATCATTATTTTGTTACACTGGTTTGTAATGGTTTTGGAAAATGGCATATTATGCTCTTATTTTGGAAAGCAGCATATTACACTCCAGTGGGTGGTTCTGGAGTGCAGGTACAAACTACCTATTTGCTTTAGATTAGATTTATTGATCCCAATGGGAAATTAATGTTTCCAGCAGCACAATATAAGCATAAAAGTAATAAAGCAAACAACAGACAATAAATAGACAGTAGGTAAGGAGGTGTAAGAGTAAAATAAAACAGTCAATAGAGCTTATTGTAACGTGCAAGATAAAAAACATATGTAATGTCTAAAAATAAATAAGGTTAATAAAATCTGTTGTAAAAACACATTACCTAATAAAGTGGAAGTTTAAAAAAAACATTGTACTGTTTAAAAGTACTGGTTATTTATAGCTTCACACTTAACTAGTACAAAAGCTAAAAGCAAGTAGAAATAGCACACCTATTGTCTCTATCTCAGTATTCAGATATCCACTTTTAGTTTTTAGGTGACATCAATCCTCAACTACCTTCCACTTTCTATGTGTATTTTAGTTTTTCCCTTACTTAAATTTCTCCTTATTCTGTTATATTCTAGTGTGTTAGACGCCTGTCTGTTAGCCAGAGGGCAAGTACTCAGCCTCCCAGCAAACCGCCTCTTCCTCTTCTTTTATGACTACTCTGCAAGGACAGCAATGGTTAGAAGGAGGTCATTACCACTCCAAAATCCCCCCCCCCATCCATCCACCCACCCATCCACCCACCCACAAGCAGTGGAGAGACAACAGCATGTGAGGAGCGGGAGGGAAATGTGCCATCGCCGTAGCTGTCTCATGACAATCGTCAGCAGCAGATATCCACTTTGTGATTCAGGCGATGAATTGATGCCTTCTGACATGACACAGAAAGGCAGAGAGCTGCAGCTGCAGTTCAGACCCTGCTGCAAGAAAAAAAGAAAAACACCCTGTGGAACATGCTTTTCGTCTTCGCCGGCACACATGACCCACGCAAGGGGGAGGAGGGTGAGAGGAGTCGTCTGTCGCTTTGGCAAAACAGTCATTAACATGACAAATGGTGCTCTGTGTGTGCTTTTCACAATGTGTGCCACTTCCATGATCCTGGCTAATCAGCAGTGTCCACTATAGCTTTCATTACATCAGAACATATGACAGCTTTTTCCACACTGATTCAGGTTATTCAGGTTCTTTCTGAGACTGAGATGATCAGATGGGTATCAGTCTGGTGTGTGTTGGGTACAGAGCTGGGGTCAGACATGAGCTACATATCAATCTGAGCGTCTCACTTTTGGAAAGAAAGCAAATGATCTTTAAAAGGGCATTTCTTTGTAGCCACCGGCCCTCATTGCATTGCAGGAGAGTCAAACTGTGGTTCATTTTCTCTGTGGAGCTACTTCTTACTTCACTCTGTTTGCTTTTAGAACTTGTTGGAAAGTTTCTTCTTATATAATCCTGGTCTCTGTGTTTTCTAACCAAACGTGGCTTTTAAAGGTCAAAGTTGTCACAGCCCTTTGCTCAGCTTTCATTGTGATTCTAAACAAAAACCAAACCGTATTGATATTCATGTTGAAGTTGTGTATTTTCTCCGAACTCTCACCGGCTGAAAATAGATAGAAAAAATGTTGGCTAGCAACAAAATGTTGCTCTGAGGAGTCATTGTTGAAATGACTTATGAAATGTTATCATTTCAAGCGGTTAGTTTTCCCAGCCAGCATGTCCATGTGGGCCTCATAAGGTTTAAATTTAGGCTGCAAAATTTGGGTCCCAAGTGGGTTTGTCCGCAGTTTCAATGGTGGCCCCAACATGTGTTTGCCCATACGGGCTTCAAGTGGGTTCTGAATGGGTTTCAGGTGGGGTCCAACTGGGTAAGACCCATGTAGGCCCCATATTTTTGCCCATATTGGGTGAAATTGGGATCAGAATGGATCTTAAATGAGGCCCATTTAACCAGCCCACATGGGCCTAACATGTGGGGCCCATGTTTCTGAAACAATATGGGGCCCATACAATTTGCCCTGTTTATGGCCATGACCAGTTAGCCCATTTACGTCCCTTATGGGGCTCATACAGTCAGCCCACATGGGCTTCACATGGGAGGCCCATGTTACTGAAACCATGTGGGACTCACAAAATGTGCCCAGTTCAAGCCCATGCCCACTCAGTACCCACATAGCTGCGCTTAACCCATGTGGGGCCCCCATGGAAATGCTGGCTGGGTTTAGAGCAGCTATAAGTTGCAACAGATACACTGTAGGGATTTGAGGTTTTGTGTTTCCATGTATATTTTTTTTAGTAAACAGGGTTGTAGCGTGATAGCTTTACAGAGTTGTAAAATCCAGTGTGAGTCCAACCCGACTTTCTGGATTGTATTTCATTGTCTCATCAGCACTTTAAACAACATACCCACTCCAACACAGCTCCTTGTATAGTTTTCTTCTGGGATATTTAAATGCAGTGAGGACTTATTGTATGTTATTGAACAAGATAAAGGTGAAAACTAAAATAAAAAGCTAGAGCTTAATGAGAACAGGAATACAGCACATATACAGTGGGTGAGACACATCCTTGTTGGCTTTTCTAGGACATGCACAGTGCAGTCCACATGGTCACCAATTTTGGGCTGCATGCAGGTAACCACAGAGGGGCTGTGTGAACCCTTGCAGCCATGAAGATGTGGAAAGAATGAATTGGCCTTAAAGCTGCAGTTGGTAAGTCTTATAAAAGTAACTGTTTAGTCATATTTGCTAAGACTGTCACTATGTAAAGACAGTATTACATGAAACTAGTAATCTGTAAAAAAAAAAAAACAGGCTCATTTAGCCCCGCCTACTGCTCCTACTGCAAATTGCCAGAATCCACTGCGACCCACACACAGCCCCCTCCCCCTTCCTCCTCAGCTTGGTCAAGCTCATATCTCTAGTTTCTAGGTAAGGTATAGCCATGTGAAAGTCACTGTAAAGCATTTTATATCTAGCTGTGTGGAGTGTAGTTTATGTATTACCAATCGTGTGCACGTGGTCGCGTGCACCTGGCGCGCATGTCAGCCTCCTCTGGGGGAGAGACTTCGGAGGCAGGGCAGGAGTGCAGCGGAGAGGGAGGGGGAGGGATCTGACAGTTGTACTTCTTCAAATTTGATGCTAAGTCCTCTCTCTCCTCAAAGTTACCAACTGCAGTTTTAATAATGGCTGATAAAATGGTGGAAAGTAGGATGTGGTTTTTTCTGTGTTAGCTGCTGAGTTAATCACCATGATCCAAAGCTATGCTGTTTTCTATCTCCCTGCCCTCCAATGACAGATGATAGCTATAGCTGCAAAAACAACCCTCCGACCCCATTTCCCCCACCTCTACACCTCCGTCCTGCTTTCTCAGAGAATGTGTTAGATGAGTGTGATATACTTTCCTTTTCAGTAAATGCTGTTATAAGCAAAGGATAGTCAAGATAATTGCACGCTGAAAATGAATTTTCAGCAATTACAGTTGACGAGATGGCGGGCTCATTTTGCCTGAATTGAAAAGCAGCGCAGCAGGTCTGGGGGATAATGAAAGGGAACAGCAAATAGCTCATCCAAATGGACGTTTTGACAAAACAAAACACAAAAAAAAAATCCCCAAAACATCTACGTAATTCAGAGATGGTTAAGTGGAGCCCGAATGACAGCGAAGATAGTCACATTAGCTTTTAATCTGTGATAGCAGGGTGACAGAGGGTTGATTTGTTATTCCAGGGCTGGTGTCTTCACTGGTTTAGCAGTTACAGTCACTCATTGGAAATCAGCACGGTCCATTTCCCTTACTACCTCCCGGGACTGTGTGACTCACTTCCTGAGACCCCACCATATTTCACTTCAATCATCGCCTTCAAATGGAAAGCGTAAAATTTCATACAGACGTCCATATGTAATTTCCTCAAAAATGGCACGCTGTGTGTTTGTTAACATAATGGGGTCACCCATTATGTATGTGGTGGGAAATACAGTGGGTAAGTGTCTGCCATTGCTGAAAGTGTTTCCATTTGTAGCATGGTTGGCTTTTGTGTAAAATAGGCTTCTAACTGTGACATTGTTACCTTACTTTAACTGCTGATTTGCAAATGAAAATGCACCAGAACTAAACAGAAAAAATTATAAATTAAATAAGTCTGGGAATGTTCATTATTTGATTATATATCCATGCAGTATCCATATGTGACCAGTACTGTATCTCTAAGGTATGGTTAAGGTTAGAAAGACTGTGGTCATGGTAAAGGAAAACTAGCAACACTGAGCTTAATGCTAACTACAAAGTATTTTATGTTTAGCAGGCACAGTGTTTACCATGTTATTAGCAGGTTGACATTTGCCAATTAATACTAAACACAGAATACAACATTATATAGAAGCAATGTGATGAAACAATAAAAAGAGACCACAGAGAACTTTATTCTGAAGTAGAAAATTAGGATGTAAACCTCAAATCAGCAAGCTGTTACAAATTTTTGGAGCATTAAAAATGACTGTGCTATCATTAGTCTTTGCATGAACTACAGTAACTTGAAGGAGATCGCTATACTTATACCAAATTTTATGGCAGATCCATTCAAAAGTTGTTAGTACATGTGCTCAAAACTGGAAAAGCCAACCTCATGGTGGCACCGAGGGAAAAAGGGATCATTGCCATTAGTAGGTTTCAACCTCTGAGAATCATGGTTATCTATACTAAATGTTGTGCCAATCATCTAGTCGAAGGAAATATTTCATTGAAAAATACAGGGATATTTCAGCATGAGAGAAAGTGACAGTTCTTCAGATGACAGACCAATATCATTGCTAGAGTTTAATTGCCAGTGTGGCTAAGAATACATTTAAATGATCTACTTAACCCACCAAAGTAACATAATAACAGGAAACTCAAGTCAGAAATATACTGTGATGCCACCAGCATAGAAGGAAAAAAGGGCCTTAATTAATACACCAATAACAGCATGGTCCTTTCATATTTACTGTTTTCCAGATAATTGCACTGTATGGCTGATTTCACATCGTAGCTACAGCAGAATCTTTTAGATGAGTACAGTAATGATCATACATGGTGAAGAACCAAATGTTTTGAGGTCATTTAATGAGCCCCCTTGGTAAATGTTAGCCCAGGGTTAGTTCTACTGTATATTTCTACTGCTTAGGGCCCCAAACAGGCTTCTGAAATATATATATATATATATACTGTACAACACTAGTGATACTCAGCAACAGCTCATATCACTGACATGTAAATGGGATGCTAAGCAGCTCAGTTGTGCTTTGATTTCATCAAAGGGTTTTTTGGTTTTTTTCTTGTGGTCAACCTTTATCATCAGTATTTAATTGTCTGTGTCACCATTTAGCCATTATCTAAACATCACTTGATATGTCACATTAGCATTTTATTTTCAAAGCTTATTCATCTGTGCACTCTAAGATGTCATCCAGCCCAGGCCTCGGAAATCTGAGTGACAAGTGAGGGGAAAAAAAGCGGTAATATGAAACAGTAAACAGCATTGAAGACTGGCTCGACAGCTTTGTTCCAGATTACTCAAAGGTGTCTGGGAATATACAGTTGTCATTGTGAGGTTTTTAAAAATCACACTCGCTCTCTGTTATGGCTGAAGAGCAGGATGTCTGCACAAAAGCTCAGTTGTACCTTCACTCAACTCCTGCAGACAGTGACTACATCAAAGACAGCACTTCCTTACACTTGCAGAAAGGAAAAAGCTGCCGTCAGAGGATATTACTAAAGTTCTCTTATCTGCAGGCTGTCATATCCTGTATTAGAATGGAAGAGGTATGGAAATGAATGAGATAGAATGAAAATAAATGTGGATGGGCATTCCTTCTTATAGCCACTGCACAAGGATTATATGTTCAGCCAGTGAAATGTGCACATACTTGGTACAATGGTATAATGTGCATGTACAAGGAATGGCAAAATACTTTAAATCAGCTGTAATGACAGTGTACTTTTCTGAGCCTATTTTGCTGTTTGTTGGTGTGGATTCTTGGTCAGTTGTTGATGATGGAGACAGAGTTTGATAGCTGAAAGGAATTGAAATCATAAGCAGTAAATGTCAGGTTTTGTTGTCAGAATCCAAGAGTTGTGTTTTTTCTAAAACTGTTGTTGTGTACCGACATCCAGCTGTCTAAAAAGGTCGACGCTCCAGCAACATCTGTAGTACTGCAGAATGACTTTATTGTTGGACCAGTGCGTTATCAGGGTCATCATCAAATAACATTACAGATTCCAGCTTGGTTCCCAACAGCTGGTCAGATCCCAGCTTGGTTTCCAATGGCACTACCCCCACAAATCACTTCTCCTGACCTAGAACCATCTGGAGATTCTTTCAGTAGCCTCCGATGTGCTCCACATGGCGATCCTCTTTGCTGTCCCCATGATGCCCATTAGTGTGAATACTCTGCACAGCAAGCAGCCAGCAAGGCCTTTTCATCCCATCTATGACACTGCTCTACCATCTCATGTTATTTGGCCCTTTCTTTCTCTTGTGGGACTCAATCTGATCGTCCCTCGCACAGTCAGTACTCAATGGTATGAAAACAATTTTGCTTCTTAAGGTGTCTTTAGAATGTGTGAGAAGAACTGTGTGAGTTTATCATGTTTCACATTGTGCAAGACACTTCATCTTCAAATCTTCAGACTATATCAGACTGTAAAATATCAGTTTGAATCTGTCAGATTGTGTGGTGAATCATAGTGCCATGATGTAAGTAAAAAAAAGATATGAAGCAGTCATTTCATGTTATTTTCTGATTGGTTGGTTAGTCACATTTTGTGAAATTAGTGTTACATTTCTGGCACTGTCAGAATTTTGTCTCAAAATTCCTTTGGTTGCCAAAGATCCACATTAGTCATCAGTGCATGAGATATACAGTGAGGTTTTGTGCATTGGTTTGGACTGACAAAGATTTCACTACATTTTTCTAATCATTTCAGACTTTCATCTCCTTTAGGCAGGTGGAGGTGCTAACTCCTGTTAATGGCTAGTGCAATATGCTCTGTCACTGTCTTCAAGCCCACTGGGCAGCTTTGTTCCAAGGTTCCTTGACCAGACATTGGTTACAATATAAAAACACTTTCAATTAACCTTTTCAGAGGATTGTCAGGAAGGATTCCTCAGAAGTCATTGGTTCTTGTCGGAACATTGCCTCTATCTGGAGAACCCTGTTAGAACATGTCTTTCTGAAGGTGCATGAATCTGGAAAATTACAGTGTTAATAAGTATCTAAAACAATATGATGTACTTAGTTCATCAACTGTAATGTACCCATTCTAAAGTCTCTGGAAGTTGTGTCCAAACCTTTGACTGGTGGTTTAGATTGAACAAGATTCTGATACCACTGAGTGGTTTAGATACATCACCAGCACCAGCAGAGTTACAGACCTCTTATGTTCAATTGAGATTCACTAAGTTGAACATGGGAGACACCTGCCACAAGACACCAGCCACCAAGTATTTACTGAAAAAGGCTGTGGTGAATGAAGCCAGAAGTAACATGTTCATTGACCCAGGTGCACACCCACAGGTACCTCATGAGCCAAAAGAAAAGCTCACTTTCCAACTCCATCCATCTGGAAGCCCACACAAACAACTAGATTCTTGCCAGAACTCAATTGGGGGTTAAGAGTTAAACTTTTTTGTTCCTGTGAGACTGCTGAAAAAGCAGCGCTGCCTTTTGCTAAGACCTGCAGAAATCCAATCTTATGTAATGACGGAGTATTCCAATGCTGACCACACAGAAGCAGACCACCAGAAAGCATCAGGCCTTAAAAGGCACTGCTCCACCAAAGAGCAGTGGGCTCATTTGCATGATATCTTGGGGCATAGCGTTCCCCAGATGCAAAGCTGATTAAAGAGTGATGTCGCTCAACAACTTGAGGGCAGAGAAAGAGAAGAGTGAGATGGCCGACCACCAAGCGGGCCAACAGTGCTTTGATGTTCTGAAGACACAAGCATTGAGGCGGCGGCTGCTGGTTTTCGCCCTAATTAACCCGTTGGAATCATAATGAATGTGCATGATGAGCGCTCCTCCACTCATATAACCCAAGTTGTGAGGTCTATATTACCCACATTCTTTTTCTACATGCACCATAATCTTTATGCATCAGCACTAATGACACTTTGCTCTACATATATTTGCAATAAAAAGTGGGTTTTGTGACTTTTCTTCAATTTAATCTGCAATATAACGACTATTGTTTGATCTGTTTTCAGTGCATTCTTGTCTTTTTGCCATTTGGTTTGAAAATGTACAGAGACACAGCTCTTCCCAGCTGCAGATATTGTGCTTATGAAGGAGATAACCTGTAAAGACACTGGAATTGCATTTTTAAAATTTGTATAACTTCATTTACTGTTCTCTGCTTTTGCAAAATTGTCCAATATCAACTTTCTTGTCTGGTGACAGGGTGGGGAATTCACATGCTGGATATTATTTTGACAGGGATTAATTGACTTACATTCAGCCGCCAATTTATTACAACCTACTAAGCTTAAAAAGCCTAAAAGTAAAGCAATCCCCTCCCACCATGAAGGTTCACAAGCTCACTTTTTCAGGACCTTGTTGATAAGTTTAGCTGGTACATACTAGAAATAGCAATCCATTTTTTTAAGATCAATTTTTTGGAAGATACCAATGATGACCTGGTGAAAAAGAAAAAGAAATTTAGAAAATAAAATAATAAAAGTGTTGTTCTTGTGCAAATACAAAAAAAAAGGATTTTGTCATTGAACTTTGCATAATCAATTAGCATTGTCACGTAATTGCACCACTTTCTCTAAAGGGCTTGTGTTGTTTACTCTGTTAACTATGCACTCTGGCAGTCAGATGATTGCTGGCTTTTATTTTCATTGTAGAAGATTGTGAAGTTGATTCGTAGAATTTAAAATCAAATGATTCTATTGGCGCCATGAGTGTGCAGAGTTTCAGAACACAGAATATTAGATTTTAAATACAGATGTTATGCTAATGTTCCATAATATCTGAATTAATTCTAGAGATCTGCTGCTTGAGATGACTGATGTCCTGTTCTGTGTTAACACCCGGAGGAGATCACCTGTCACAGCACTGCACTTCACTGCATTCATGTGTGATAATTACAAAAGCAGCCAGTAAACCTCAATCAGCCCAAATAAAACAGCTGCAGAAGACAGCTACATATTCAACTTTAGAAACTTCATTGCATTAAGTAGAGCATAGCTTGCCACCCTGACAATTAAAACCCATTATTTCAGGTTAAACCACTTTGTGAAGGTTTCTCAAAGCCGAAGCAATGACTTGAAGTAACGGCAGTGTAGTGAAACAATTATTTTTGACATGTTTTGCATATTACAATGATAGGACATTGATTTCACACTTTGAGGTTGCCGTTCACTTCCCTGACAGCTTCCCTGCAGTAGCTGCTTCCTGGAAGAGGCTCTTGACAAAGAGGATTAGCAGCTGCTTTGACATGCTTGTATGTTTGCTTAGTATTGATTCCTTGTGTAATTTTTCTCAGCTTTGTGACCCACTTTTGTTGACTTGGCACAATGGTTGAGGTGGTGGGAAAGCAGCCCAACAGCGCTGAATGAGGCCGACGCTGTCATCAGTGGCCTCTGGGAGTTAATCTGATGTGTAATCACAGATATCGATTGTTTATTATATAGAATTTCTCCTCACCGTGCTTCACATAAACCTGTCAATGCTTGAACACTACAGTACGCGGCTGCAGTTTGATTTGGGAACCGCTCAGGTGGTTTAAAACAGCGCTGTGGCTTGACATAACCAATAACTGCAGGCTAATGCTTG
Organism: Scomber japonicus; assembly: GCF_027409825.1. Lineage (NCBI taxonomy): Eukaryota > Metazoa > Chordata > Actinopteri > Scombriformes > Scombridae > Scomber > Scomber japonicus. The sequence goes on from NC_070601.1 coordinate 16,992,194, forward strand.
GTTGAACAGAATGTCTGCTTGCAGTGTAGGTCAGTTTTCTCATCTCCCTTGATTGATTTTTTGAAGTAAGAGTGAACATCAGAACAACTGAAGCATTTTATGATAAAGTTTGACAGTAGATACCGGCTGGAAATACAACAGCTGTGCTGATGTTTTATCTGAAAATTCGGCTAGCATGGTTGTTTTGTGCTTCCCCTGATCTCTGTCAGACAGTCTTTGCTTTCTTATTCCACAGAAAGCATTCCTTCCTCCCTCTCTCTCTTTCTTTCTTTCTCTCTCTCTCTCTCTCTCTCTCTCTCCCTCTCTCTCTCTCTCTCTATCTCTCTCTCTCTCTCTCTCTCTCTCGTAAGTCCTGTTTGTTCTCCTTTTTATGGTCACTTCCATCAGTCGGCCTTTCAGTCTGCCTGACAGGATTCTACAGCAGTCTGACCAAGAATGGTAAGGCTGCACTATCTCCATATTGCATTCCTGTAAGGAGGATCAGTCCTGCCAAGAAAATACATACATAATGAAAATATGTAGGTATTAAGGTAGAAAAAAGCAGCATAGGATTTTGAAAATGAAAAGTGTTTTATCTGTGTTATGTCATACTTATGCAACCATGTATCCTAAAAAATATTTTAGAAACTATTCATTTTCAATCTCAAATATATATACCTCCTTTACAACTTTATTGCTCACTCCCTTTGTTTTATTAACAGAATGAAACGTTTTGAATTTCTCAAAATGTGTTTTTTTCCCTATCATATCCTATATCCTGTTATCATGTGTTGGTAGAGAGAGCATGATTACTATCAACCATCAGACTCCCTTTACCTCCAACCCCCACTAAAAAGACTGAGGCTGTCTTTACTGTTTAATCCCAGGAACATTGCACACTTATGATATAGTATCAGGAATGTATCTATATTGCATATTTATATAATTGCACAATATTTTATTTTAAATTGTTTATTGTATATAGTATTTATTTATTTTGATCACTTTCACCATTAAGAGGCTACTGTTGTGTCAGTTTTTGAATGTCTCCCTATGGGATCAATAAAGATAGCTTAGCTTAGTTTACCTTAGCTTACCTTGCCTTACCTTACCTTACCTTAGCTTAGCTTAGTTTACCTTCCTTGACCTTAGCTTAGCTTAGCTTATCTTAACTTAGCTTAGTTTAGGGAATGCTGAGTTGAACCATGAAACATTATGTCACCTAAATTAATTGCTTTTTTAAAAAATTTGAGAAGGTGTAAGGTCATAAGACAAAATCTGTTGGGTGTTAATGAAAAAAATAATATTTTAAATGAAATTTTGTGATAATGTGAATCTGACTGGTAAGTAATAGAAAATCACTCCTGAGCATATTAGGATAATTCATAATTATTCATCTATTCATTCATTTCCCCCTTTTTCCTGTAAGAAAAGGTCTTCAATAATGGTCACATCACATGGGTTTGGTTTGTTTTTATTTTCAAATGTAGTATACCTCATGAGAAGAGCCAATAATAATAGTAATTTCCTAAATAAATAACCCTGACTGGCCAGAGACACCGTTTCCTTTAGTGGAAATAATTGCTTCCAGCTGCAGTGAATTGAAATATAATGTGTTATTTTGAAACCTTCTTTTAAAACCTTTTTTTTCTAAATTACATTAAAAAAAGGTTTTGGATAACAACATATTTATGCAGTTTTTTATGAGGTGCTGTGCACAATTTTCAGTTTCAAGTCCAACATTAAGCCATGACGTTACTAATGTGACCATCATTGACTATTATAATAAAACAATTCTAATAGTTATGGCAGTTATGTAATGTAATTACAGCATGATAACACATCTTCTTCTATAATGTGCTTTTAATGATGCTAACAAACATCTTCATTACAAGGAGCTTAAACTGTTTCACTTGATAGTTCTTAAAAAATAATAAATATAGATAATAAAATCACCACATTTCCAAAATGATCATATTTACTACAATAGGTCAATTATGAAGATATATGTTCATGCAGAATCTGATACTGACAGATTAAAGAAGCCAAAGTGAAAAAAAGAAACAAAATGAAATTAAAGATGAATCCATCAACATTTCTTTGATGTATTACATATGCACAAAGCAATTAAAAAGAAACGTGATTTCCACTGAATGTTTTCCAGTGTGATATCAGTGTGTGGAAGCAGTGTTGGTGTCTTCCAGTAGAACTTCCTTCCAGGCTGTGTTACTGTGTAAGTTAGCACAGTCGTGGGCCTTTATCAGCTGGCTGCTTCACGTGAGTCTTCCATCTCTGCGGAGGTTGACCTGCTAGACCCCGATGGATTTGATAGCCCAGCTTTTGGAGGACAGATGGTATGCGGTTAGGTGACGGTAGTGGGTTGCAATGTGTGTGTGTGTGTGTGTATGTGTGTGTATGTAAGGGCAGCTGATGAACAAGGGGATTTAATGCCTTGTGACCCAGATCTAGCCTAAGCAGTGATGTGTGTCCAGTGTTCAGTGCTGTTGTAGGGTGAGTGTGTGTAAGGCTGTCACGCTGCAGTGCAGTATGTCTACATACTGTATTATCTTCTTTTTACTGCACAAATCTCCACACACTCCTGGGTTTTTTAGCAGTATAGAAAGCCTACAAAGAATAGTGACTGTAGGGATGCATGGACAGTGTGTGTTGGAGCTGCTCTCCCTCCATCACTGTCACCCAGCTGTCCCCCACCTGGACGAGCTGTCACTCTGATGGAGATCCTCCCTTCCCTTCTATCCACCCCCCCACCCCCCTCCCGGTTACTCCCCTCCGTCCCGCCTGTCCTCCCCACGCTGCTCCTCGCTACAGTCAGTGCATCTGCCGCACACAGGCTTGATACCTGTGACAGCTCTGTCACACATCATACACCCCTGCAATATGTACGCCGTTGCTGGGAGAGGGGGGGGGGGGGGGGGGGGGGCGAGCGCAGCTGGGGTCAGAGCAGAAAGCTTGTTAAGCTTCCCTGAGAGGTCGACTGTCTCTGCCGCAGCCTTGAATTTCCACCAATTTTCCTCTTTGCTGTCGGTGGTTTCCCCAAAAATGACAAGTGCAAAGTCCTGAGATGACAGAGAACTGGCACCTCACTTTCTCCTCATACTGTACACATGCAGTGTGTTGTGCAGCCGTCGAAGAAATATACTGTGATAAAAGTAAAAGTTTTTTTTTGCTGAGGTACAGATGTTAAAATCTGTGTAAAGTAAGAATAAATATGTGTTCTGAGTTTAACATACCACAGAAAAGTGTGTTGTTAACCACCCTGCCAAATTTGAATGATTAAAAAAATCGCCAAATATATGAAATTAGGCTTCAAAGTTGTGTAAAAATCAGCCTCTTTCTCTGCTCCCAAACGCTGTGGGCATGGTCTCCAAGTTCTATGAAACCCCGCCCCCTACCAAGTGTGACGGCCTCTACCCGAAACATGGTAGCTGAGAGCTTTCTACTGCTTAATCGGCTGCTAGCTCGGTGGCTAATTCAGCTAACTGGCTAACTGTAGACTGTAGTAGTAGTAGTGTGTGCTGAATGTATGTATACCTCTACAGCAGCAGGGGAGGGGTTATGCTAACGCAGCAGTGATTTTCAGACCCGCCCACTAAATCCTGAACACAGAAATCTTGAAACACAGTTTGTGAAGCCTAGCTCCACAATTCAAATCTAAATGGTTGAAATGCTTTTTACACCTTTTTTAGAAATACATTTATAACCTATTTAATGTGTTTAGAAGAAAATGTCTGAATTCACTTTACACAGTCTTTAAAGAAGAGTGTTAAACATGCACTTTGGTAGATATGAGCTTTTTACAAGGAGATGTTTTTTTATGTGTATAGGTCAGTAGGAGAAGAAAAGAAAAAGGGAAAATGTCAAGAAAGGGAAAAAAATGAAATGAGGGAGAGAGCAAGATCCAAAAGAAAAGCAAGAAAGGAAGGAGGCAGGGAGGAAGGAAAGGATTTACTGAGAGAGGGGACAAATGAAGCAATGACAACAACAAAAAAAAGTGGGATAAAGCAAGAGGAAATGAAGATTAAAGGAAGGACAGATTGTGAGGATGGAGATGAAAGGCAAAGAGAAGGACGGAAAGCAGTGTAGGAGAGCAGGATGGACAGGAAAAGGAGGACTACAGGAAATTAAGAAAATAATGATACAATCTAGGTTAGTAAAATAAAAGCACAGAAAGAAAGAAGGACAAAAAAACAAGGAAAGAAGAAAGTAAATAAATAAATAAGAAAATAATGATATAATTATCTTATTGAATGTAGAATATGAAAAGTGAGCAGCAGCAGGAAAAAACAGAAACCAAAGTTTTAGAAGCTTTTAAAAAAAGAAGGGAAGAAAGAAAAGGACAATTAGGAAAGAAACATGGGTAGAAATGAGGGAGATAGAAGGAAATACATGAAAAATATATGAAAGGAAAAAAAGTAGAGAGAAGGAAAGAAAATGAGAAGTGAAGACATGCAGATATATAAGGACAGAAGAAAGAAAATAAGGAGCAGGTGAGAAGAAGCAATGAAGTATAGAAGGAAAGAAAGTAAAAATTAGGAAGGAAGTAGATGAGGAAATAAAGGAAATACAGATTGAGTAATAAAAGAGCAGAAGGAACTCAGGAAGTAATGATTATTATAGTAGAAAGTTTAAAAGAAGTCTGTTACAGTTATTTGCTATCACTGATGTGTGTGTGTGTGTGTGTGTGTGTGTGTGTGTGTGTGTGTGTGTGTAACTCATCTCCACACACACACACACACACACACACAAACAGTCATAATCAAATCATTTTCTAATTGCCTCCTCGTCCTTGCATGAGGAGCCTGAAGGTTGGCTTTTATCCGCCGCTATGACTAAGTGACTCCTTCACCCTGTTTTTAAAAAAAGCCTGTTCCCCAGGAGCCATCGCACACACACACAGAAACATCTACATGTTTCATTTTCGGAAACGTTATTCCTCTCCGTGTTGCCCTCATTCCATCCTCTGCCAAAAAAAAACGCAGATCTGCCATGGCTGGATAGGTTTTCGGGAGCAATTTGGGAAACTAAGAGAGGGGGAGACTGACATCCCCACTCAGCTCAGAAGCATGAGGTGAGGGGGAGGGGGCGGGGTGAGAAAAGTGTGGGTGCTGAGAAAAGACGGAATATTTTTAAGGGGAGCACACCCTGTAGCCCCCCGCCCTCCGCCCCCCCTCCCCATCTATCAGACAGGCACATGGGGGCCCATTTGATTCCTCCTAGCTAGCTGTTCAGAGCTCTGTCAGAGACTCTACATCAGGCCTGTCAGTCTCCCAGCTGTGTGTGTGTGTGTGAGGTGTGTGTGTGTTTGTGTGTGTGTGTGTGTGTGTGTGTGAGAGAGAGAGTGTGTGTGTGTGTGTACAGAGATGATAGGGGTTTTAATGATATGGGTGTCGGAGCTGCAGCATCCATGCCGAGCCGCGCTCCGGGTCTGGAAGTTAGAGAGGAGGAAGAGGAGGAAGAAAAGAAGTATAGGCCTGACTCGGACTGACACATGGTCAGAGTCTGACAGCTTCCCTTAACTTTCCATCATAGAACATGAAACACGTTTGAGGATCATTTTTAAGGTCATCTTTTAAACTGATACTAAAAAGTAGGTTTTCGTGTCCAGTGGGCCCCATATGGGTTACATTTGGGCTGCAAATATGGATCCCAAGTGGGTTTGTCTGCAGTTACCATGGTGATCCCACCTGTGTTTGCACATATGGGCTTCAAAATTGTTTCAGGTGGGGCCCAAATGGGTTTGACCCATGTAAGTGGGCCCGGAATGGACCTTAAGTGGGGCCCACATGGGCTTTACATGTGGGGCCCATGTTCTGAAACAATGTGGGGCCCATACAGTATACCCTGTTTTCCCTGTCATGTATGTGATGGATCTATTTTTCATGTGGGTTCAAACAGGGGATATCTATATTTTTTAGAATATAGAGGCGCCTCTTTAAAAAAAAAATCTAACTATATAAATATGACAGCTGTATGGCCTGATGCTCTGGTCCTATCTATATATTGTTCTTGTTTATCACACTTATACAGAAGAGGATTAGGGCCACTGTGGAACAAAAAAAGTGAGAAAAAAGTCAGTTGCCCTAATCCTCTTCTGTACATTTGGGTCATAGTACTATCATTATTTTGTATTTATGTATATAGATATATTTTTGTCTCATTTTTATTTATATATTTTGTATTATTTTTAGTTTGTACATATACTGTATGTACACCTGAAAATGATGAAGTTGGATTTGCATGTCCTGTGACTGTCAGGTGATCTGGGTCTTGGTCTCTGGAGCTTGAGACATCATACTGGTGATAGTCATAATGAATGTACCTGCATTGGGAGCAGCAGCTGTATGCACACTTCTTTCTTCCTTGTAGCATAAAAAGCCTGACTATCTGACTGAGGTTTGATTGGCTCGTGTTCCATGGCTCAGTCTTTACCAGAGAGCCACCAACCGTTCCCTCTGTGTTCTCACTCATTCATTTAAAGAATTGTAATTATACGACAAGACATCCACTGAGAAATACAAATGACAGCAACGTGTAGAACAGTTATACTAGAAGTGGAACACAGTAAGCTTGAGTTTGAAGAAAAGAAAGGCTCACTCTATAGGAAAATAAAAATCTGATATTAATGTGATACCAGAAACATTTTGATAGGGAGGGGGAGGGGGGGGCTGTTTCACAGTCTCAGGAAGGGTGGCACATATTCCTTCCTTCCTTCCTTCCTTCCTCCCTTCCTTCCTTCCTTACTCCTTTCCTCCCTTCCTCCCTTTCTCCCTTCCTTCCTTCCTTCCTTCCTTGACCTGAGGACAACAGGACACACAATTTATATCATGTAAAAGTAATTTGCAAATATAAAAACTTAATAATTATAATTATTTTCTCATAATCATGAGATTCTGATTTTCTTTTATGTATCAGATTAGTTGAAAGTTAGGACACACCTCATTCCAATACTTTGCTTCTGTTTTTAATAGAACACAATAGAAAGCTTTATTGTCATTATATATTCTATATGATGAGAGAACAGGTGTCATTTCATTTGTGCTTCAAAAACAGATAAAAAAAACATGACACGTACATACTGTAACTAAAAAAAGATGACATAGAATAAAGACATGAGCTGCAACTATAATAGCATCATGTGGATCATATAGTAAACAAACACCAACCCAAAATATGCTTCATATTTTTGATTCCTCAAAGCAGCCTCTGTTTGCCTTGATGACAAAATTGGCATTCTCATCAAAGTAAAAGGCTTTTACTTTGAAGATATTCTGCTTTATTTACTACATAATTCTATATATGTGTTATTTAATAGTAAGTATAAGTATATCCAAACTTCTGACTGTGTAATTAATCATTAAGAAACACAGATAGAAGATACGGCTCATGCACTGCTCATATTTTAAAACTCACTTGTGTCTTATTTTGAAATATGAGCCACTTAGAAAGAAGTTTCAGGAGTCAGTGTTTTGTATTTAAAGCAGCCAAACCTTTATATGCACTGTGTCTGTTGATTTATAGTCAGTAGATGAAGTGTAAATGTGTCTTTGTACTTGTACTCATGTTTAACCAAAAAGCCCAGAGAGGGTCAACAGAGGCCTTTGGTTTGGATAACACAATTAAAAAAGTCTATATTAATATAACATTTATCTTATTGGCAGCTTCTCTGTTGACTTTACAGACCTTTCAATGTTACTGTCTTACAATCTAAATCAAGAGGAGATATGAGACTGTACACATACTCTTCCTTCTTTCCTCTGTCCTTCTTTCCTTCCTTCCTTCCTCCCTCCCTCCCTCCCTCTACCGTCCTTCTTTCCTCCGTCCTTCTTTCCTCCGTCCTTCTTTCCTCCCTTCCTTCTTTCCTTTCCTTCCTTCCTTCCTTCTTCCTTCTTCCTCCCTCCTTTCCTCCCTTCCTTCCTCTCTCCTGTCCTTCCTTCTTCCTCCCTCCTTTCCTCCCTTCCTTCCTCCCTTCTTTCCTCCCTTCCTTCCTCCCTCCTGTCCTTCCTTCTTCCTCCCTCCTTTCCTCCCTTCCTTCCTCCTTCCTGTCCTTCCTTCTTCCTTCTTCCTCCCTCCTTTCCTTCATTCTTCCTCCATCATTGCCTCCTTTCCTTCCTCCCTCCTGTCCTTCCTTCCTTGACTTGAGGACAACAGTGATGAATATCTGCTGTCAGCTCTGCTTATAATGTTTAATAAATGAGTAATAGCCAAAAGTGCTTTTATTACATGCACAGCTATGAGTAAAGTAAGTCTGCTTTATTTACTTAGCGTACAATACCTGCATGCTTTAATGGCATTTTTTCCCCATTTGAAATGCCTGCCGTGTGCACGCCTGCTTGTGCCCGTTGAATTGTTTGTGCACTTCTGCAAGCTGTGCAAATGTCTCCCCATGGATGTCAAATAGATTCTAATTAGCTCTGCAGAATTTAATGAACATACGCCCGGTGGATCACTGGGGTAGCGCCCCGGCTCAATGGATGCGGAACCAATCGCACTTTTTCTACAGCTGAAGAGGGGGGCTCGCTGCAGTACAATATCTCTCTGGCACATTCATACTCTGCCTTTTTATCCCCCCCTCCCCCACCCCCCTCTCATATGCCCATGATATTCCCTCTGCATATGTATCCAAGGAAGCAAAGTGAAACCAAAGCGCAGGAAAAGCTTTGTTGGATTCACTCACTTTTATTTTCTTACCTTTGATTTTCACACTGATTTCCTTTAACCCTCCTGTTGTCCTTGAGTCAAGGAAGGAAGAAACGAAGAAAGAAAGAAAGAAACAAACAAACAAACAAACAAACAAACAAACAAAGAAAGAAGGAAGGGATGAAGAAGGAAGGAAAGGAGGAGGAAGGAAGGATAGAAGGGAGGAAGGAAGGATGGAAGGATGGAAAGAAGAGAGGAAGAAGGAAGGAATGGAGGAAGGAAGGATGGAAGGGAGGAGGGAGGAAGGAAAGGAGGGAGGGCGGAAGGAAAGAAGGAAGGAAGGGAAGAAGGAAGGAAAGAAGGAACAGTCAAAACAGATGGGGTCTATTTGACCCAGGAGGACGACATGAAGGTTAATTGAAGCTATTTTCAGCTCTTATAGTCCATCACCTCTCATCCCTGCTGATCACATTATAATCACATCAGATCCACATCTACATGCTGAACATCTCTTCTAAACTCCATCTCTGGAGCCTCTCACAGATTTGGTGGCATTAAAAACAAAAAGAGGTTGCTGCCTTTTTTACGCTCGATGGAGCTCAAGTATATTTACGCTTGCTATCAGAATGCAGCTCTGGTACACACTGAAAATAATCTGATTTCTCTTGGCCCGTCAAATTTCAATTTCAAAAGGAACACACTGACATTTGAGGAAATACGCCTGTTCGTCGTTTTACCACAAGATCAATATGAATCTCATCTCTGTGAGTCCAGCACATACAAGATGTGTTTAGCTTAGCTTAGTTTAACTTAGCTTAGCGTAAAGACTGGAACCAGAGGCAAAATAGAAGCTTTGCAGCATCCATCCCAAACAGCTGTGCATGAAATATAGAATCTTGTTCTAGTTAACATGAGCTCCACATCAGCCAGCTTTTTAATTGTTGCTTTAATCTTCCTGTTGTCCTACCGGGTCAAATTAACCCTGTCTGTTTTGACTGTTCCTTCCTTCCGTCTGTCCTCCCTCCCTCCCTCCCTCCCTCCTTCTCTCTTTCTTTCCTTCCTCTCTCTTTCATCCTTTCCTTCCTTCTTCCTTCTTTCTTCCTCCCTCCTTTCCTTCCTTCTTCCTCCCTCTTTTCCTCCCTTAATTCCTCCCTCCTGTCCTTCCATCCTTGACTCAAGGACAACAGGAGGGTTAATGTTTACAGTAGAAGCGGTTGAGGCAGTCTGCCGCTGCACACAGCATCCTCCTCATCCTCCTCCTCGTCATCCTCCTCATCATCCTCCTCCTCCTCACTGCAACATACATCCAGCGCACTCTTTTGATCTTGATGCTGTCTTTATCTGGATGTGAGATACACAGGACTGGATTACCAGCTGCACAACTGCCGCAACTGCCTCGCTCCCCCAAACTCTCACGGGGCCGAGCTGACATGTGGTAATTCAATTAATTGCACAATTATATGAGTAACACTGTTTGCACCGCTAAAGCACATTATAATGTGAAACAATAGGAGCTGGAAGGGAACACATGAACATGTTATTTTGCATCAATTAATCAATCAATCAAACTTTATTTGTCTAGCACTTTTGCTTTACATAGTCAGAATATAAAAATAGGAACTCAATGAGGAAACACCAGCGGTAGGATAAAAATGTTAAATAGATCAAATAAAATGTAATAAAATATTAATACAAATATTAAACATATATAAAAGGAAATAATAAAATAATGTCACTATAGAATAAAGTGGGTAAAACAGGAAATGTTAGGATTAAAAGAGTAAAAGTAATGAAGTATAATAGACATAAAAGGTGGGTTATAAAGAAGAAAACAATAAAATAGAATAAACAGTGTAATGAAACAGGCTAAAATAGAAAATAAAAGACAGATTAACTCAAAAATTCAATTGAAAGCCAAGTTAAAAATGAAGGTCTTAAGTTTGCTTGTTATTTTCCAAAATAAAAGCGTATTTAATGAAGTTACCACAACTTAACTGCTAATTCTTATACAAAGCATAGAGAGAGGGTCAGACATGTTTGGTCTATAATGGGTTAAATAATGTGTTACTTGATCTAAAGGCAGAGTCACATCATACATACATGTGTGCATCTGGTCACAGATCAGCAAAGCAAACTGGCTGTTGTTGTCTTTGATGCAGTGAAGAACATCTCTCACTGTCAGAATAAACAGCGAGGAGGGATTGTTATTGGGAGAGAAGTCGCATCTCATCAAAGACTTTCTCACTAAAAATGAGGAAAAATCCAGACAACAGATGTATATTGTTTACCTGCTTCCAAAAAAACCCTCCCCAAATAATGAAGCTGGCCAACATCTGTGTATGAACTATTAAGAGAGAAGGATTCACAGGATGGAGGAGCTGAGCTGATGCCTTCAAAGCTCACTGCTCCTCTCACTCTTTGCTTTCAATGTATTTATAGCTTGCTGTTTATAAAATAGACATTTCTCCATTTCGAGCATGTGTGATAAGGTGACTTTAAGGATCACATTTGTCTGTCACTATCAGAACAAACAGTCTTAAACCATCAGAGATAAAGCTGCATTATGTTTATTTACCACAGCTCTGACAAAGCCGCTTTCATTGTTTTTAGAATATGAAAAGAATATTTTAAGCCCTCTTTGTACATAATGTATGTTACTATTTTTTTAACTTTATTTTTACTACAATTGTTTTTATTGCTTTTGTACTTATTATTTAATGTTTTATTGATATTCTTTCTATTTTTGCTCTCCACAGTGGGACTAATAAAGGAATATCTTATCTAATTTAGCATTTATGTACAGTAGACATGCATTTAATCATATTTTATGACAGCCTGTAATATAAATATAATAAAAAATAAGTTTATGTATCACATTCATACAGTATATGTCATTGGTTATAACTTCCCCTGTGAAGACATATTTCATATTACTACAGCTACTTCATATCTTCCTTGTAAATGCTAATTAGGAGCTCTGACGGCTAATTCTGTTATAAAATAGCTTTTAAATCATCATGCTAAGAGACAAATCTGGCAGAAACATAACTGATCAGTTGAAAAAATGAGCAACATACTGTTCATATTCTAACCCGGTTTGATTAACTTGTTTGATAATTAGTGTCTATACCGCATTTTACTATACTATAACTATATTATGATCTTATGTTATGTAAGCCATGTACTCTGTAAATGTAATGAAAGTGAATGATGCAACATTTGAATAGTAAGTTTCACAATTACTTTGTGCTAAAATGTATACCAACTGCAAAAAAAAAAAAAGAAAGAATTTTTTGAATTTTTGTACATTCTGGGCCACTGAATATAATTTATGGTGTTGCTTTCAAATGTGAGAATGGATCAATGGACCCAAACAGTATGTACAGTAAGGGTTAAGTGAATACTATTTCCCACAAACCCAAAACCTTCACTGGTTAAACCTCACCAGCTCAACAAACTGAAGGGGAACACACCCCAGCTTCATTATGACCAACATCAACACATATTACACACAAAGATTAAAATCTGGACAAATAACATGAAGACAGGGTTTGGTTGATATCATGGACACCAGAGAGACTTTTTTGTATTCTAACTAATGAATAATTAAAGCCGTCCTTTCATTCACTGATTTGCATCTGTTGTTTCATTCATGCTTTACAGACTTCTATCAGCTGATGATAGAAAATAATACTGTCTAGTCAAATCCATACAGGTGTATAATGCTGCAATTACAACCCTAACCCTAACCCTAACCCAACCCAACCTCCTGCTTATGTGCTCAGCTTTCGATATTGTTAATTTTTATTTATTAAGATGTGTACCTATGTAGAAACCTATGTAGAAATGCTTTCTGCAAGTTAAAATCCAGGGTTTGTCTGCAATGGGTTTTTTTCTACCTTGTCCCACATATCAATCTGTTCCATAGCCCTGGTTGCTAAGGTTGTTGCTAAGGTCTTTTCATGTGTTCACATTGTCCACTCCCATATTTGGGATCAGATTCAAACATGTACGGATGGATTTGAGAGGCTGATATTTAGAGTAAAGAACAAGTAAAAAAGTGAAATCCTGCTACTACTGTTGCGTGTTTATGTAGCTGTTAGAAATCAGCCAAGACACACAGCTTCCAGGGGCTAACAGAGTGGGAGGAGGAGTTTTATTTTAAACTACTGTTTCCAGTAAAGCCCCAGATTAAAAATATAAACCTAGAAATGTGCAGAATGAGTCTCAACTGTCTTTGAAGTGCAGAGCCTTTTCCATAAAATCTTAGCATTTAACCATTTGTTCAGTTCCTTTTCTCTGGATCAATTTTTTTAAATCATAAAATGTTCAAAGCCTAATTCCCTAGAAATATATTACTGTCTTTATTTTCCCTGAAAGGCAGATGAAATGAACCCTCAATGAGACGCTGCACTGAGTCACAGGAGCATTTTTTAAAAGCAGCTCAACAGAAATTTCACTCTTTATTGTGAAAGGGTGTTAATTGTTTTTCTCTAACATGACTTTATGATGTCATAGTCATAACAACTGCCAGCATGTCCATGTGGGTCCCACATGGGTTAAATGTGGGCTATGTGGGTACTGAGTTGGCATGGGCTTGAACTGGGCAACTTTTGCAGGTCCCGCATGGTTTCAGTAACCTGGGCCCCTCATGTGAAGCCCACATGGGCTGATTGTATGAGCCTAAGGGATGTAAGTGGGCTAAGCAGGCATGGGCATAAACAGGGCAAATTGTATGGGCCCCACACATGAAACCCATGTGGGCTGGCTAAATGGGCCCCATTTAAGACCCATTCTGTTCCCACCGAGACCCCATATGGGGCCAACATAGGTCTCATGCAGTCAGAACCCACTTGAAGCCCATATGTGCAAACACAGGTGGGGCCACCATGGAAACTGTGGACAAACCCATTTGGGACCCATATTTGCAGCCCACATGGACATGCTGGCTGGGTCTGTTAGCAGTCAATGTGCAGACATCACTCTGCTTTCAGTTTGTTTAGCCTCGTCACACAGCAGAAGTAAGTGCACAGTAATGGGAAAAAAAGTTTGAATGCTTCCATTAAATTTGTAATTAGCTGCATAATAAAGTCGCAGCAGGACGCGACTGCAGAGCACGTGTTGTTGAACGTGATGGATGACATCATGGCAGCACTGTGAGCTCGCTCTATTGGATTTGAAGGCTTTTGGGAGGTGTGGTGAACAAGCAGTTTTCCAGGAGGTTTTTTGTCTTTTTAAAATACCCTCAAATACATCTAGGTGTGACCCAGTCAACCCCAGCTAATCTGCAGCTTAAGTGAAAAAAAAGAGAGGTTGTAGAGGAATGTCCACATTTATCTTCCTCAGTCATTATCATAATGTCATTCTGAGCGTGACTCATTGCTGCGATGTCATCCAGAATTTGCCACATGACGTGACCCTCAGATGCACCGGCGTGGGCTTTCTGACAGCTGTGGTGTGTTTGTTTCACTGCTGTACTGTCAGTCAGGGGGGGAGGTTATGTTTATCACCAAGCGTGCCCCCATGTGGGATTGAATATTTTGGCCTAATTACAGACCTCAGCCGCTGCTTTGATTGTCGTCTACTTCGCCTTCCCTTATTTCCTGGTTCCGGTTTCGGCTCAGTTGGGCGACGTTCCATGTGACAGACAGGAGGTTTGAACGTCGCTACGGCTGAGCCTAGCTGACCTTGCTGAGCTTATCCCAAACCATTCCCTTCCCATCATTCCCTTTGATAATTAACATTTCATCTGGGAGCCGCGGGGGAGATTATCTTCTGGACAGAGAGCACAATTAACTACTATTACTGTCATGTTGTCAGTGTGCTCTGCCTGTCTCTATAGAACAGCGTGATAAAGGACCTCTACAGTATGTGGAGAACCTCTACCTTTCCCCTTCCTGCTGTATTAGAAAATATCTGCTAAGTAAAAAAGGTGAAGATTATTTGCTGCTTTCACTAAGGCCCATTTTTGTGATTACAACCATCTGCTTCCCAAAGCCAGACAGTAGAAAAGCACGACTCTGCCTGCTCCATTTGCTATTAATTTGCCACTGACTGTGAGCACGGACTCACAGGATGTTTGTTTGAGCTTTTATACCCAAATTATGATGTCATTAGTGCTGAGTGCTAAAAATGTGTGCATAAAAATCACCAAGTTCAAAAACTGTCAGAAGAGTGTTGTCATGACTTATTTTCTTGTGCCTGTCATGTTCCCAAAAGTGCCCAATTAAATTGTGCTGTTACATGTTGTGCTGCTTGCTGACCTCAATCATCCTGATTCTGAATCCATTTTCCAGAAAGTCAATGAAAAAAAAGAACCCAGAAAGCTTCATCTCACTTATCCACTTCATGACCTGGAATCAAAATCCAGCTGCTCACATGTATTTTCCTCAGATGATTAAAAGGTATAAATTTATCCATCTCTCCAAGATGCATCATAATGTAATCTCCTCTCTCAAATGTGTTCTATCTCCTTATCATAATGGCAGCTGAAGTTACACTTAAATTAGCCGTCTTGTTTCTTATTTCAGTTTAGTTTTAGTTAGTTTAACAAGTGATGAAGTTAGGAATTGACTAGTTTGAGTTTAGTCTTTGTTTAGTCTTAGTTTTTCAGGTATTAGGAGGAAACCTTGATTGGTAGAAGTTGAAAAGGATGACATAATGTGTGACAAACCACAAAGTAAGGTTTGTTGTGTTTATGGTGCAGCTGTCTGACTGTGAGCTTATGTTAGCTGTCTCCTGCTTCTCTGTGAGAGCTTTGAAGGTGGACTCTCACATTAGTGGGATTTTTCCCTTTTAGCTGTATCCTGCACATGTTCCCATCACTCTTCATCACCAAACTTTTACTTTGATCAACTGCAGGGTCGGAGTCTAAATATTCCCATGTTGGGCTGTGACGTTTTCTGCCTGGAACTGGCAACCGGCATCTGTTATGCTGCCACCTACTGGTAGTAAAAATGGAGGGAGAAAACGAATCAACAACAAAAACAAAGCTGATTTTATCTGCAGTTTCCTTTTTTTTAAAAACTTTTATTTTTATTTCAGTTTCTTTTTTCACTGCTAGTTTCTACACATATCATTAAAACTGTAGCATTCACCTGATCCCTCAATAAAATACTGCAAACAGGAAATGACCTGGGTGGGTGAGAGCCTGTGGAGACAAGCACAATTTGTTTTCAGGTTGTCAATCAATATGTGTTAGTCATGTGTTTGTGGAAGGGGGAAGTTAATAAATTAGACCTCACACAGTCTTTATGTGAATGGTGAAGTGTGGTTTTATTTGATTTACGCAGATAGCTTATCATCTCGAATCAATCAGCAAAACTATTGTAACGTTTGAAGAGAAAAACGAGATTTTTAACATGATTTGATTATGTATTTAGCATATTTTAACCATTTAAAGGTACAGTGTGTAGACAAATTTAGTGACATCTAGCATAATAGACTTGGGCGAAATGGAATATAATACTCATAAATATGTTTTAATTGGTTTATAATCACTAAAAATAAGAATTGTTGTGTTTTCCTTACCTTAGAATGAGCCCATCATATCTACATAAGGATCGGTCTTCTTGGAGTCCACCAACTTGCATCGTCATGTTCCTACAGTAGCCCAGACAGGACAAACCAACATCCTACATGCTTGGAAGATGAGGGGAGGCGTATTGAGTTTGTTGCAATCTGCAACCTCACCACTAGATGCCACTAAATCCTACACACTACTCCTTTAACATAGGTTTACAGGACTATATTACTTTTTCTGGCATTTTTAGGCAGTTACTAAGGCTTCAAGTGCATTGCCACCACTGTCAGGAGTCAGGTGGGGCTAGTCCTGACTTTCACAACCACAACAGGCCAAAACCAAAACCAGTTGAAATCATATTTGTGACCAGGCTAATGAAAATGCAAATATGTGGCATCTAGATGTCACACTTGATGAGACACTTGATGAGACACTTGACATGGCATGAGAGAATTGAGAGTGTAAATTGTGCCATGTGCTTCATATGACCATAAATAAGTGTTAGGTAGTCATTTCCCATTGCATTAACTGCATATAATAGCGCAGTGTTTATTTCTATATCACACTGTACTACATGAAATTTTGAGGATATAAAATAGAAATTTCTCCATTTCTAGCATGAGTGATGTAATGAAATTAAACACATGCATTGACTCATATGGCGCTCTGGCCTGTGAACATTTTGTGCTCAAAGCTCTAGCAGTTGGCATTCTGCCGGGTCACCGTCTGTCCACAGTGCTGCGCTGCCATTTCACTCTGTGTCATTTGTGTCACTCATACTGCTCTGCTGTCATCTGATGGTGCTACAACATTAAAACTGTGTACAACGCTGTGGCATTTAGATAACACTCAGATGGTATTTTCAGGACTTGGTTAAAAATTCACTTTTTAAATTTCAACTCTGATGTTTTGTACAGATTAAGTCATTTCAGCTGGTGCAAATGGAACAGAATGACAGTGCTCGTATTTGGCTCTTGCAAACATATTTCGGCTGTCAGGTGGAAATCTCTTGTGTCCCCAAAATGCCAACATTTCATGGACTTGTTCAATTTGATCACATGGATTTTGGAGTTCTTCCAGTTTGAGTTTGAGTACTGCTGCTCAGTCAGAATACTGAATTATTTTCTCAGTTACTATAAATGACATTTTTCACCATTTTGTCATAACCTCATTAACCTTCGTGTCGTCCTCCTGGGTCCAATTGACCCCGTCTGTTTTGACTATTGCTTCTTTCCTCCCACCCTCCTTCTTTCCTTCCTTTCCTCCCTCCCTCCTTCTCTCTTTTCTTCCCTTCCTTCTTTCCTTCCTTCATCCCCCTTCCTTCCTTCCTTCTATCCTTCCTTCCTTCCTCACTTCTTCCTTCCTTCCTTCCTTCCTTCCTCCCTCCCTGCTTCTTTTCTTTGTTTCCTTCCTTGCTCACTCCTTCCTTCCTTCCTTCCTTCCTTCCTTCCTTCCTTTCCTTCCTTCTTCCTTCCTCCCTCCTTTATTCTTTCTTCCTCCTTCCTTCCTTCCTCCTTTCTTCTTTCTTCCTCCTTCCTTCCTTCCTTCCTCCCTTATTCTTTTCTTTCCTTCCCTCCTTCCTTCCTCCCTCCTTCCTTCCTTCCCTCTTTCCTTTCCTCCCTCCTTTCCTTCCTTCTTCCGCCCTCCCTCCTTTCTTCTTTCTTCCTCCTTTCCTTCCTTTTTCCTCCCTTCCTTCCTCCCTTCCTTCGATCCTTCCTCCCTCCTTTCCTTCTTTCTTCCTCCCTTCCTTCCATCCTTCCTCCCTCCTTTTCTTCCTTCTTCCTCCCTTCCTTCCTTGACCTGAGGACAACGGGAGGGTTAAATGACTACCAATTGAATATTTTAATACTAAACAGAAAACATGAACAATTATTCCAGATTATTACTGAGAGTGAGCAGATGTTTCAGTATATACTCCGACTGAGAACATCAGATGTGTAACCTTCACAAAGAAACGAAAGCACAGCATGTGAAAACATCAAATAGCTGGATTAAAATAGGTGAAGAGGAGTCTGTGAGGTCAGTCATTAGACTTCCTCCCACACTGCTGTTTAAACCTTGTGATTGTGTCCACTCTGTGCTTTGTCATGACTGACCTACATTAAGCGGCCAGACCCTGCCAAGGCAGAATTAATACAAATAGCGGAGGGGAGGGATTAATGCTTCCTTCCCCCGAGCGGTTGGGAGAGCTGCTGATGATGAAGAGTTTCCTCGGAGGGCTCAGTGAGAGATCACAGTGTCACTGACAGCACAGAAAAAGCAGTTATTGGTCAAAACTCTTCTTATTTTTATTACATCTTTTGTCTTTTCAAATCTGACTCCATTAGGTCGAGACATGAAACAGGCTAACATAAACACTCCAGATACCCATATTAATAACAACAGAAGAGATTGAACACACTGTAAACTTCATAAAAGCTTTTGGTGATATGAACATCTGTGGAAACATCTGGTACAGGAAGTAGTGTATACCAGGCTGTATTTGATCTTATTAGGAATTTTCAAAAAACTATAGAATTTGATCATAGACTGTATAAAGATATTGTACCTCATTTTTGAAACATTATAGTCAGGTGGCAATATAGGTTTGCAATGTTTTCTTCACATTTTGCTTTTACTCTGCTATGAACAACTAGAACGAGGTTCAGTGTTAACCTTAGAACACAGTATGAGAAAAAAAATTGTTATCACAAGCTCCACTTAATTGTTTTCCCTGAAGCAGTCTGCCATATTTCATAGTGTTACTCAGTCGATGCAGGCTGCTAAGTTGTCATGGAGATGGTTTAGTTGTACAGCATATAACATTTACAGTATATACATAACCTCTCAACACGGCTAGTTAAGTATGACACAGTGTGTATGCAGTCAATCCACTTCTTTACTCTCCTGTGAATATGACATCATGGAGTCAAATGGCTTCTTTCTGAAAAGATCATTTAAACAATTTGATAATTCCTCCAATTATATTCCTTCTGTAACCAAATTCATAACTATTATACACATAACTTTAAACTCAGGCCTCCTATCTGTCCAACATCTCACTTACAGTTTGGTCTAATCTACAGAGGTTCACTGATATGGAATTCGTTACCATCACAATTCTTTTTAATTTAGCACCTCCAAATTTTAAGAAAGCTGTAAAGTTTGTTTGTATCGCTGCATCCTTATGGATTATCTTTATAATCAACCCACTACTCCTAATTTGAGTTTTCTTCGTGCAGTTGTACAGCATATATGTAAATCTGTTATCTGTTATCTGTCTTTTGACCTTCCTTTTAATAATCTTAGTTTTCTCTTTATTCTTTGATTAATGTAACCCTAGCACTGAAGAGTACCTAGAATAAACCCCCCTGTGGGTTTTTTGCCCATCACATTTTATGTACATGATTTGTATTATATATATAAAACTAATACAAATATTTTTTAAAAAATAATAATTTTGTAGAATTTATAAGCAGCTAATTTCTGGAGGAATTTCCTGTTTTGTTCAATTTGTTCAATTGTGGGGTCGTCTATGATTTACACATACAAACAAGACCTTTTTCTATGTAAGATTTTCTTTTATGTAAGTTCTGCCACCCTGCTGTGCACTGACTAAATGACTCTCAGGTATAAGTAGCAACAAATTGCATAGTTCTTTACAGGGCCCTGCCCCCTGCTGGGCCAAGTTGTAGCCTTTATTATTTACCAGAGGGGCTAAGCACTGTACTACATGCATGAATATGTATCATTTGAAAGTTACGTTTCCAAGTATCTATCACAAGCTATTGCTAACACAAAGTTTTTGAGTAAAAAGAACATATTTTACTCTCTGATAGGACAGGAAGTTAGAACACAAGTACAGAATGCAGGCAGATGTAGAAATAAACATTTTTTTTGAGTTTTTTGAAGGTGGCATGTTTTTTTAAAGGCTACCAGCTGGCTAGCATCTGTAACAGCACCACAGGAGCTACTGTTAACTGTCACAGGTGGTCTCTATCACCATCCAACCTCACCCTAACACCGCCTACACTATATCAACCAAACACTTCTTCTGCAATTGTCAAGGAAAGAAAAATTGACATTATTTGTTTGAATTTTGTATTATCAATCCAGCTGTAAGAGCAGGCAGCATTATCTTCACATAATGCACCTCACAGAGTATTTTATTTTCCATTTCAGTATTGACATTTCTCCTCTGGCTTTAATTCCAGCAGTGACTCTTTGATAGACACGGCAGGGGGAAATGTTCCTTGGATTTCCAACAAGTCAAAATTTTAGTGATATTTCATTCTTTGCCTCAGAACATTTTTTTTTAACTCATGAACTTGTCACTGAAATGAATGACTGTCTGAGCGTCATACTGCATTTCTCAGGAGGTAAACAAGGACTTTGAGCAATTATAGCTTCCTATTCATCAAACATCTGTCATGTTTTACATCTTCTTTTATAGGAAACACCAGTGTGATATCAAAGACTATTTGCAGTGTTTATTAAGGAAATGTATCAGAGGATATGTTTTTTTGATGACTAACAACTGAGAGCACAGAAGAAATAATACTGTCTACAAAGTGCTCATTACTATGTATCAGAATATAAAACTCAACAATCTTGGAAAAATATCTAATTGTGTTTCTCTAAGCGATTTTGTGGTTGAAATTGCTGTCATTTATTTATATTAAATAAACCCCCAGGTCTATATTTGTGTTCTACATAGAGTTAAAGATGATACCTTTGCACCAAGCATAGTCTGCAGTTGCTTTTGTTGCCTGTTTGTGTTCTTTTGTAATTTATTCAACTTCTGAGAACATTTTCTATGGAAAAGTTGACTCATTTAGTGCAGATTTAATATTATATGACATAACTCTGTGTCCTTGTGTTAAATGGTAAATGGACTGTACTTACATAACGCCTTTCTAGTCTTTTATGACCACTCAAAGCGCTTTAAATTACATCTCATTCACCCATTCATTCACATTCATACACTGATGACAGGAGCTAGCACACAGTGTACCAACCTGCTCATCAGGAGGAAGTTAACCATTCATTCTCATTCAGCAATGGGAGCAATTTGGGGTTAAGTGTCTTGCCCAAGGACGCAGTGGGGCGTCTGTGGCTCAGTAGGTAGAACGGTCGTCCACCAATTGGAAGATCGGAGGTTCGATCCAGTCCACATGTCGATGCGTCCTTGGGCAAAAGACTGAACCCTGAATCGCTCCCTATGACTATGCCACCAATGTAAGAATGTTAGCTTCCATCTGATGAGCAGGTTGGTACACTGTGTGGTAGCTTCTATCATCAGTGTATGAATGTGTGTGAATGGGTGAATGTGACATGTAGTGTAAAAGTGCTTTAAGTGGTCATAAAGACTAGAAAAGTGCTCTATAAGTACAGTCCTTTTACCATTTAATGATGTATCAACTCAGCTAGTAGTAGCATGGACCACTCCTTAGATGATCACTTTCCACAGCTACTGTTCATCATCTCACTTATATTACATTTTCAGCCTAAAAGTGATTAATGGTTCAGGCCTACACAGGTATAATGTCTCAATATTTTTCTTATTCCTTATTATCTTAGACATAGAAGTTCTTTTAGGGCTCTTTGGTCTCAGATAAGTCTCTGTTTCTTAGACATTTGTCCATGATGTATCTCTAGGCAGTAGGCTTAGTGATATCTGCAGTCTATTTTCAGGACATGGTGCTTTGAAATGAAGCTTTGACTAATCTTCACACATCCTGGGGAGGGCCTGGTAGGCACGCTTCTCTCCACGGTTCCTTTGTGGTGAAGGATGAGAAGGCAGAGGAAAAAAAGTAGGGAACGGAAGAGAAATGACAAAGATGGAGGGAGAGCAGAAGTGAAAAAGGTGGAGTAGAGAGGGGAGAGAAGAGTCAAAGCCAGGGCCTGTGGTCATCCTACAGGGTGTGTAAGGCTGCCAGAGGCCTTGTAATCCTTCCCCCACCCATGCCCTCCATCCCCCTCTCTATCATCCCCTCCACCTCACCATGACAAACCGGATCTGCTCTCTATCAAAGAGCCACAGGCTACCTCTCCTCTTTTTCCTCCTTTCTTACCCAGCGGTCCTCATCCCATTTGTCATTTACACTGCCTGGGTCAGCTCGCAGGGACGGACTGTCGCTGCCAGCCTTGGCCACCGAGCTCCCAGGCCTGGCAAGGAGGAGCCACCAGTTTCCCCAGTGGCAGCATTTAGAAAGCCACTTAATGGGTTTAGGCGCATTTGCTAATTTGTCAACAAGTTTCGGATGTGGAGCTCGCTGCCAGGCCAGTTGGTCTGGCACTTGACTGGAAGGGATCTCTATTGGCTGACCATTTCTGGAGCCATGGGTAAAATCAAATTTAAAGGCCTTTGCATACTTGACTGTGTATGTGTTGGCGCTTGAGGCAGCTGAACTCAATGCTGACTGGCTTTAAAAAGAACAGACTGATGGACTGAATGCTTGTTGTTATTATAGGAGGATGGCTATGGAAGTAAATAGTAACTGTTGTGCATATTTGGATAAGAATATAATGATCCTCATTCATACATAGGTGAGTGAGTTTTTTTTGTGTCTGTGTGGTTTAGTCAAATTTAAAGGGGTGAAAATGTGAAAATAAATATATGAATAACTTGCACACATTCTTTTTTTGTGGACCCAGCATAGAATTTCTGCTTTTAATCCATTGAGAGAATATATTAGAGGATTATAGCAAAAATGTAACCAGTGGTGTAACCATGAAAACTTTGTACCAAATAATTCAACTTGCTTAAAAACACTAAATTCTCAATAAAACACCCTATCAACTAGTTTTTTATATTAAATAAAGCTAATGGAATACAATTGTTCTAAATATTACATTTAATCTGGAGAATCATGGAGATCAGGAAACATTTACATGTTTTAAATGAAGTCATTATTAGTATAAGTCCATTAAATATTTGATCAGCTACAGTGTATTTAGATACACTGTAGCTGATCAAATATTTAATATTTATCATTCTTTTGTGGTTACACTATTTGACATTTTCAGGAGCATTCAGTCTTACTTTTGGTAAAAAATGGTGCAAATGTCATTTCAAATGATATAAAACCAACAAAAATACTAAATGTACATTTTAATAAACCTGATGCTGCTTTTAAAACTATTTTTAAAATTTTTAATTGATCATCAACCCTTATCTTTCACTGACCCACATACAGATTCAAAATAGCAGGTTCTCTCTTGTCTCTGAAGAGCCTAAAGCTTTTGGGTATATTTATGTTGAGTATGTCATTTACATACTCAACATCAGCTCTATTAATGCAGTTATTTTCTCATGTTGTCACTATATGCTGCTGAAAAGAGTTGTCTTTTCCATAGCATGGCTCTCCTTGTTTGACTCCTGGTAGCTTATTAAATTCTATAATAGAGAATTGGGAAGCTGTGACGATCAGCTCTCAAGTCTTTTACATGGTTGAGTGGAGTAGAAAACAACTGTTTCATAAAAGGATCAAAACAAGAGTGGTTGGTTGTCTCCAGATTGGAGCTCCTGCCTGTCAGATGATATTTGCATGAAGTCTCAACTTCCCCATTCTGAACCACTAAACACCTTTTGAGTCAGGAGGCCACCTGCATATATTTTGAGGTTCAGCCAGCATAGCTAACATAGCAATTCATCTCAATGTCCACTGGATGCATTATGGCTGTTGGAGAAGATCTGCTGCCATTGTAGCCAGTGTGCCAAAGTCCACAGACATCTATTATCTCCACTTGTTATCATGACATGCTTTATCTATTTGCCAGAGTATCCAAGATTTTATGAAGCATTTCACTAGGGAATGTATAGAAATGCCTATCTCTACAGTTGACATGAAATGTGTAAATATAATGATGCATTTAATTTGGACTGACTTTATCTTTATGTACATAAAGCATCCTTTGTTTATTGGTTTGTTCATGGTACTTCTTCAGCAAAATCTCTGAAGAAAGAGAAGGACTGCTGTGGTTTCCTGCTGCTTTATAAACATTATTCAGCAAATACAATTACAAAGTGAAGATAAGATTGTGTGCTGCATAAAGTTATTAAAGTTTCGGTTACTGCCTGCAGCAATCACAAATGAGCTGCACTGATGCAGATGTCTTTATACATACTGCAAAACACAAAATTGTCAGCAAATCAACTCCACACTTTTGACGTGTAGTATTCAGTGGGTATTTCAAATATTGTGAAGAGCATCCCGTGGACATGAGCGGTTACTTTTGATTTGGTTACTTTTAGGGACCCCACTTTCTGGATTGTTCTGGACTGTGTTAGTGAATTAGCATCAGTGGTGAGAAATGTTCTTCATCATTGCTTTCTCTTTGTTTTAATACAACACCTTAGAATTAAAATAAATTCAATGAATCTTGGTTTTCTTATTTATAGTATCAAGCTATTGATTATGGCCCCTGGGAGCCTATACAACAGCGTATATTCAAAGTTGGTGAAATTACAGGTAGATTTATGCATATTGCGGCTTGAATTTAGTTATATTGTTAGAGTTTGAACTCCAATTACTAATCTATAATCTGTAATTACAAATCCCATATAAACACCAAAAACTGCAGTGTTAGTGCATTTCTCAATACTATCTGACTTCTATGGCTCTCAGTTCAGAGTTCATTGGTTCATACTTTTTTTTTTTAAAAAAGCTCACATATTTGATTCACTTTTTTTAGTCTCAGTAACTGACTAAAACAGCTGTTCACTGTAGCTTTTAATCCAATGTTACTGAATCAGGTAGAAATAGTGTTATTTGTTGGGGACTATTTTCAGCAGTGGATTAATCCACATTTGGTGTTCCAGTGAGTATTTCTGGCAGCAGTACAGTGTGTGTGTGGGATTGAGTCAAAACCAACAACAGAGAGTGTGTGATCATGATAATGAAGGAGCATGTCACCCAGTGCAGCGATGTGGCTTACTCATGTGTTTTTTAATACTTGTTTTTTTTTGACCACAAAGGAGTTCAATTGCACAGAAGATTAAGATCTATAGGATGTAGTAACCTCTGCTGAATTTTTTTTTACACTGTAGCTGTTCTCTAGTGAAAAAGAGTCATTAAGACTTTCAGCAGCTTTTTTACTGCTCAAAAAAGCAGTTTAAAGTAGGAAAACACAGCACTCAGGCAATAATGAAGGCATTACATGCTGAGAATACAACCTGCTATTTTCATAAAATACTGAAAACCCACTAGATGAATTCAGATGAGTGCTATGATGCCTTCTTAAAGGTGCAGTGTGTATCATTTAGTGATATTTAGCAGCACAGACTTGGCAAAAAAATGGAACATAATATTCATATGTATGTTTTAATCAGTGTCACCTATTTTTTCGATATATATCTACATAGGGTGCAGGTTTCAGTAGTCTAGAACAGACAAACCAGAGAGGGCTTTTCTGTGTATTCATTTGGTTGCTCATTCTACATGAAATCAACATAAAAAGAAGTAAGTTTGATGGGTTTTTTTTCTCTTGTTTTCATCATTTCAGGGTTTTTAAGCACAGGAGACCAGGCAGCCAAGGGTAACTACGGCCTGCTGGATCAAATTCAGGCTCTCAGGTGGATCAAAGAGAACATCCAGGCCTTCAAAGGAGACCCGAAGAGAGTGACCATTTTTGGCTCTGGTGCTGGAGCATCGTGCGTCAGCCTGCTCACCCTCTCGCATTACTCAGAAGGTACTCGCTCACAGGCATGCAGATGAACACAGAGATATGCTCACATGCAAAGGGTTATTAATCATGTTCTTATTTCTTCTATGTGTCATTGGCACTTTGTATCAAAAGTAGTTTCACAGCAAGCTCTGGGTCTTTGGTTTGAGATCTTCCAAATAAATCCAGCAAGGCCCATAAAGTTCAAATACAGTGTTTAATTAATAGTAAGGTAAGCTTATTGCCTGCCTGGTTACATCAGTGTTTATTTTAGCCTCAAGTGGAAGGAGAAAGAGAGCGAGCGATGTTATTAGGCTATCACTGCCTCTAACACCAAAGATTACAAAGTAAAAAGAAATTTGTCTTACTGCATGATTCATTATGTGGAAAAATCTATATAGTAGAGGCTCCAAAGGTGTCCTCACAAAGGTCTGTGAAGCAGGGGAAGGGCTGTAAAGTCTTCACATTTAATGCTTGACAGGAATAATGACAGCCAATCCACACGCAGTAATTATGCAAGTGTTCAGAACCTTGACCGAATGATTGATTCATTCACTGTGTTTATTCAACATAGGGCTTTCTTAACCATGAAAAAACTATGTGAACTAAAAAAGAAGTTTAAGAAGTTACCTATTTGACTTGGCTAACTAAAGATTTACAAGTATGTGATGTCAACTTTTTGTAAATGGTTTCAGCTTGCAAATTGCACACACATTGTAGCTAAGTCCTACAGGGCTTCCTGAAGTTCGTGCACAGGTTGCAAATATGACATGTCACAAAATAATAAAGTAATCAGGTAAATAAAGCAACCACAAATTCTCACAGACGCTTCTTTTGATTAGTTAAATGTGGCAAAAATTCATGCAACGGGTGCAGGAAATGATGTCATGTTGAAGATAATGAGAATTTGGTGAAATGGGCCCATGGTTTTTAGTAAAAATGCATTTTTAGTATTGTTTTCAGATAGTTTGCCTGCATATTTCCTGTTCTGACGTTAGTTTTCTGTTATGACATGTAGTGTTTGGGTACAGGACAGGAAAAATGACAAACTAAACATTGCATTAAGACATACGCCAACAAAGCCCAGAAGCACAAACACCACCAGAGTAGCAGGAAGAATGCACTGGATCAGTTTAGCAGCATCAGTTATTCAAATACCCTCTGTTGCTTTTCATCAGATAACTCATGGAGTCATATTTGATGACCACATGCAGAGAACACAATTTAATAGGTGTTTATTCAACTGTGCTCTCTGCCTCAGCCTCTAATATATCTGTGACCACCCACAGTGGGATGGGAACAGATTCCAGATGTTGTATTTACATCTTTATTTATATGTTTTATTAATGGGAATTTTAAAACCACAGAGCAAAAAAGGTTATTGTTAAAGTTTCCCTTTGGGTTTACACAGAGCTTCACATGGATTTCACAAATGAATAGTTCCTTCCAACTCAAATTTATACAACATCGCCTGACCCATCTTTCATAAAAAAGAGGATTTGGAGGATTGGATCTCAAAAAAAAGAGTAGCTGCAGTTCCCAGGCCATTTTCCTCCCTGCATGGAACAAACAGGCTTAGTGGAAATGGCACCTTCCCAACAAAATCAACATTTTTATCTTGCCAGTAGAAATTCATTAGGTTTACCTTTAATGCAATCAGAGGAAGGGAGACTTTCTATTTGCTCCTGTGGTGCAATTATTAGGCCTTTCATTGTTCCTTTCATTTTGTTCTCATTTTGTAGGGAATACAAAATTGCCTTAATTTAAAGCCTTTATGTGGTTTTTTTTAAATTGGAGAAATAGTGTGACCAAAAAAAAAAACAAAGAAAAAAGAGTGACATAGAAGATACATAAAATAGACATAATAACCGAACATATAGAGAATAACATAAGTCAAACTAGTCCACATTAATCAGTATTGTTTGGTAGTAAAATTTCAGTATCACAGTCACAGTCAAATGGAGAGAAAAAAAAGTTTAGGTGCGTGAGAACATGGATCTTCAGTTTGATATGTGTGTCGTAGTATGTGTCGTGTATATGTGGCAGTGTGGGACTGTACGTGTCACTAGCCAAGCCCCAACAAGGACAAGAATGTGGACCATCATTCTGTGATGTTGCTGTTATCATTAGCAGTGATTTTTATTTATTTCCATATATATGCACTCTGAAAGGAGGTTGGTCCAATGGTTAATATTCATAGAATTTTTTTGATTTCCAATTTAGGAGAATTGTTTTTCTCGGTGACAGACAGAGAAATGAACAAGCTGCTCTACAATCATTTGTTATGTTGATTTCTGAAGTGTCTCCTAGCAGATGGAGCTGTGAGGATGGAGGCATTCTGTAGTCCAAGGTGGTGGAGAGTTAAAGAGTCCCAAAAAGAGTGGGCTGGTTGGCAAACCCAGAATGCATGGAAATGATTATCTATTGTGCATTGTGCCTTTTTGCCAGTCCCATTTTGTACCTTTTGTATTGACTGATAGATGATTTAGTATTGGATTAGCTGTAGGTTTATATTGGGCGTCACAGCAAAAATGTTTTTATTCATTTCTATCCAGAAGTCGGTTGAGTGAGATGGTTAGATCAGTGTTCCAGCTGGCTGCTGGGACTGTTACACAATTATCTGATGTTGATAAAACTTTGAAGTTTTTATTTAAATTTGTAAATTGAATTATGTCATTAATTATTTTGGAAGGTTGAAGTGGGTTATAAATTATGTTAATTTTTGCTCTGATTATGAATTTAAGTCGTAGGTATTTTAGAGCCTGGTGTGTCCCAACTCCATGCTTCTGTATGAGGTCTTTGAAGTTTATGAACCGATTGTTGT
The DNA here is from genome assembly GCF_027409825.1 of Scomber japonicus. Lineage (NCBI taxonomy): Eukaryota > Metazoa > Chordata > Actinopteri > Scombriformes > Scombridae > Scomber > Scomber japonicus. Next base: position 17,020,822 of record NC_070601.1, read on the forward strand.
GGAAAGGATGGGGAAGTTGTATGATACCTTTTAGTACCCATGTGTAATGCGGAGAGGGGTGCTGTGGAGTTGGAATGGTGTTGGAGTAGAATAAAAATCTTAATGACTTTCCACCAGGTTTCAGAATGTGGAGACTACAGTAATTTTAAAGTAGGGATGTTGTTTTATGGCTTTGTAAAGGAAAGTTAAAAATGAGAGTGAGATGTTCTTGCAATATAATTGCTCCAATTCTATCTGTGGGATATTTTGGTTGGTTTGATGGATCCATTTAGAAAGATATTGTATTACATTTCCCAGGCAGTAGAATAAGTCTGTAGCAGCTGAGTGCTTGGTGTTCTTGGTGATGTATAATACAATCATGTTTTTTCCATTCGCTGCTGTAAATTGGAGCTCTGCTGTAAAGCTCTCTCTTGTAAGGCTTGGATGAAGACACAAGTATGATCAGCTCATCAGTGTGTCTGTATGTATAGTTTTGACATTAACATCTGACTTGAAGTTTAACTGATTTCACACACATCTGACTAACAGCAGCAGTAAAATATTGCATGCTGCTAACCAGCCTTGTGGGAAATGTCTACTGTGTGCTCAAAACATACTTTTCAAGTCGGCCTGGTTGAGTCACCACCACTGCATGTTTGCATGAATATAAATAGCACTCTTTGAAACAAGAAAAAATGCATATACACACATAACTTCAGTGCTCCTACTGGATTGTGGCCTACTTGCTGATTGGCAGTCCGTGAAGTTGTGCTACCAATATTCCAGGATGTGGATACTGCCTAAGGTATCGTTGCTGTATAAACAGCAAATATCTTTCATGTTGCGCTTTGTTCATTAGGGACACAAAGATGTAACATCAAAATTCTGAATCATCCCTTTGTTTGCCTTGAAATGTTTTTATGCAGCTATGAAAAGAGGTCGAGTTTGAATTCTGTGTGACAGTGATGTTTGGAATATGCAAGATTGGAATATGCATTTTTTAAAAAAAAGATACTTAAGTATACCCTAACCCATACTAAGTATGGATGCACCAATCTCATTCCTTTAGATTAGTACTGACTCTAATACGGATGCTTAAGCCGATTGGATATCTGCTAAACGTGACCAGTCCAGATGAATACAGTTTTCTATTAGAACACATTCATTTGCTGCTATATGCTAACATTGATACTAAAAGCTACATTTGAATGTGAAGGCAATGGTAGGCCTTAGGGTTAGGGTTAGGATTAGGGTTAGAGTTATACACACGAACACCGATAGAGAGAGCACACAAACACACACATGTTGTTCTAGTTCACTTCTGGGGACATTACATAGACTTAATTCATGTATGAGACTTAACTATAACCATAACCACTACTTGCTTAAACCTTACCCTAATGTCAACCTAACCTTAGCATAACTGCTTTTCACTTTGTCCAAAAATAAAAAAATAAAACGTAAAATAAATGATTTAGAATAAAAAGATGTTAAGTATACAGATACAGTGTTAAATGCATAACTATTCAGCTTTTCCAGGCAGAACTGTAACTATCTAACTATGATAAATGTACTGTGTTACAACATTGATTTCTGAAGGGGACAAAATTTGAGATCTGTTGTAATTTGCCTATGAAATGAACAAATGGCCCCACAGATGTTTTAGGTATACAACCATTCCTGTATTTATTAGAACACCAATATCACCAAGCAGAATCCACACCAAGTGTTATGATACAGTACAAACATACTCATTAAAGATCAGCCCTTTTTTTATTGAACAAATATCTGAAAAATGAATATTATGTATAAATGGTCTGTTGACTAGCAGGAGAGAAATAATGTCTTATGATGACCTGAAGCATGAACTCTTTGCTGCCATCATCTCTGTGTGTGTTTGTTTCACTAATACCACCTCCAATGTCAGATCTGTTCCAGAAAGCCATCATCCAGAGTGGCACAGCACTGTCCAGCTGGGCAGTCAACTACCAGCCTGCCAAGTACACACGAGCCCTGGCTGAGAAGGTGGGCTGCAACATGCTGGACACCATCGACTTGGTGGAGTGCCTGCAGAACAAGAACTACAAAGAGCTGATCGAACAGTACATCACGCCCGCAAAGTACCACATCGCTTTCGGCCCTGTGATCGATGGCGACGTGATTCCGGATGACCCTCAGATCCTCATGGAGCAAGGGGAGTTCCTCAACTATGACATCATGCTGGGGGTCAATCAGGGCGAGGGATTCAAGTTTGTAGATGGCATTGTGGACAGCGAGGACGGGGTGTCAGCCAATGATTTTGACTTTGCGGTGTCGGATTTTGTGGATCATCTCTACGGCTACCCAGAGGGTAAAGACACTTTGCGTGAGACCATCAAATTCATGTACACAGACTGGGCGGACAAGGAAAACCCAGAAACACGGCGCAAGACCCTGGTGGCTCTGTTCACTGACCACCAGTGGGTGGCGCCAGCTGTCGCTACAGCTGACCTCCACGCCCAGTATGGCTCCCCTACTTACTTCTATGCTTTCTACCACCACTGTCAGAGTGACATGAAGCCCAGCTGGGCCGACTCAGCCCACGGCGATGAAGTACCATATGTGTTCGGAATCCCCATGATCGGTCCCACAGATCTCTTCAACTGCAACTTCTCGAAGAATGACGTGATGCTGAGTGCTGTCGTCATGACCTACTGGACTAACTTTGCTAAAACAGGGTGAGTGTTCCTTTTTTTCCCCCTTTCATTTCTACTCATGCTACATTCATAATTCAATATAGAACCTCTTTAGGAATTTCTGGTTGTGCTGTCATACACTCAACATTTTTCCTCCCTCATGTATGAGGACAAAATATTGGGAACACTCAATATAACACACTCCAGTATAACCACTACGACCTCAATAATAAACATGAAGTGGAATTATCACCTTTCTGGCAATGTCAAGAAAAACTTGAAATGTATGAGCTTCGTAAAAGTAGAATTGATGGCAGAGTTGTTGTATTGGATTGCATTAGGTTGCATATGTTCCTTATAAAGTGCACAGGGAGTGCATGTCCTGAGGGATAAACAGAGTTTTACCTTTGAGCCTGAGTCCTACTGATACTCTGAGGAACTTTGAAATACAGACATTGTTTCTAAATTACCTCAAACATATATTTGATGTCTCTGAACTCCATTTTCTTGTTCCTTTCGTGGCTGATATGTATTCTGATGCCGATGATGCAACATTGGCTGATACTTTGATCCAACTTCTTATCAGCTTATCACCAGCTTATCAGTCTAGCTCTACTTCAAGTGTCTGTAACTAAAAAGGAAGTTCTGGTTGCTGATGTGGCATGTTGCAGATTAAAAACTTTCAGGAGGGAAAAAATTGCCCCAATGTATTGAAATTCTGATCTCAATAGCCGTCCTGCATTTGTGCTGTCTGATTCTAACAAATAAACCAACTTTCAAGCATGCAGAGCGTTTGATACTCCAAAGATACTTCAGGTGGGGTATCAACAAAAAGTTTATTTATGATTTAATGTTTTAATAATTGACTCACTAGTATAAGAGATCAAGTGAAGGTTAATAAGACAAGTCAAATCCTCCCCTGGTACTGTTGCACTGCTGGATTTGATGAGAGGATTTGCAGGCTGTTTATATTTGGATCACGTTTTTGTTTCACACACCTTGAGATTAGCTAACAGGGTGTTTGCAGCCCAGTCATACTGAAAATTCACTTTCAGGTGAATAAATAAAGTGTTGATCAGCTTCATAGGCTGTACCGTTCACTCCCCTGCTCTCTGTTTGGCTCCCATCCAGTTGTTGCCTGAGCAGTGGGGGGTAGGCTGCCTTATAGACGTTTTTGGGAAGGCTCTTTTCTATTGCTGTTTTTTTTTTAGTGTGCTTCCAATAAAGCAGTGACTGAAAGCAAATTCATCACTGCGATTGGGGCCAGTTTTCAACAGTTTCCCATTCTCTTTGCAAAGATGCCTGCTGTGAGAATCATATGATGTTTTGAAACTTTCCTGATGTACAAAATACTGCTGAGTATGGCTACAAAGTATGTATCAGCAGAATATGAGTGTTTTGCTGCTGTTATTCTACACACAGAAATACAGACAATTGCTATTTCTATTTTATTGCTATCAAAATACAGGTCTGTCATACTCAAAATTATCTGCTATATGGACACTCACTAAATGGTGGGACTATTTTGGAAGCCAAAAGCTTAAAAGGTGAAACTGATTATTACAGTTTGACACAAAAGTAATGGGGAATGCCATCAATTTCATACATTGAAATCAGAGTCTTCTGTAACAGAGCATTATTTTTTCTTGTTGTAATGATTCCTCCTGTTCATACTGACCATTAGAAGATCCCTTCATAATACACTTACAATGGAAGTGATGGAGGACTAAATCCACAGTCCTCCTTCTGTGTAAACATGGATTTAAAAGTTGATCTGAAACTAATATGAAGCTGCAGTGTCCAAATGAGTCAAATCTTCATCTTCTATGTTTCAACGTTACAGTGTTTTTAGTAGCAAAGTCTTTTTGTTACTATACTTCCACCACAGCTCAACAGGAAAAACTAAGAGGGAATTTGATGCTAAAAAGACTGTAAATGTGTCAGATATCACTGATATGACTAACTCACACTCACACTGCTGAAGCTCAATAGAAGCTGATCATATACTTTTAAATGACACACTGTGGATTTAGTCCTCCATCACTTCCATTGAAAACACATTTGAAGGAGATCTTTTAATAGCCAGTATGAACAGGAGGAATGATTGCAGTGACGAGCACCTCTTAATGTTCATATAAACACCTGACAGTGAAAGATTGTAAACCTATCCTTTAAACTAATGGAAGTCTAAAGGCTAAGAACTTAAGTGTCTCTTTGGCAATATGCAAAAAACATTTTTTCTCTTAAAATAACCATCACAAGGGTTGAGTATAGGTCAGTGGATAGAGCGCCCGCCCCATGTGTTGAGGCTAGAGTCCTTGCTGCAGGTGACTCAGGTTCGAATTCCCCACCGAGCAGTCCTATCCTGCATGTCATTTTCCCCCTATCTGCCTCCAATTTCCTGTCTCTCTCTACTAACCTGTACATTAAAGGCAAAAAGCCCCAAAAATATACTTTAAAATAACCATCACAAGTTTCAACAGTTCAATCTTATTTATAGCACCTGTTTTACACTAGACAGACTTCAGAGTGAAGAATAATATTTCAAAAGTACTCTAGATGTAAAACAGAGAGAGGTCCGTCATTCTTATTAGGCATCACATTTTCACAATACTGCTAATCAAAGTTTTCAGTAAAGATAGTTTTGTGGAGTTTGAAAAATACGGCCGATACTAGATACTAGATAGCAAAGGTAGAAAGGAGGTGAGATTTTGAGAAATGAAGTTGTTTTGAGGGTTTGATGCACTCTAGGGCTTAGTTTCTACATTCCTTATTGACAGTACCAGTATGTGGGATCAAAAACTCTTGACTGAAGAGACCGACGAATCCTGAACACTGTCGATAACGCGCTCCCTTTATGAATGTTTCAGTCCTCAGACCTTCCATCAGGTCAGGGTCTCGCTTACCAAACTGTCTAGCAGAGATAGCACAACACAACAGCACCTAACTTTTACATTTAAGACTGAAAAAGTCAGCAGTCCATGCTTTTTTTTCCACAAACATTTACAGCTGATCTGGTGTCAATTGGCACGAGGTAACACTGAATCCATTACAGCTCATCCAAGTGCACAAAAGCATCTGTTCCATCACCCTGGTGACACATATTTCTTCTGTGAATTCTCAGTTTTCATACACCTGTCAGACTGAGAGGAGGAGTACAGATTTAGAAGTTCCACCTATGGCAAGAGTCATTGCTATTATCAACAGCTTGGATGCTTGATGGAAACATATGCATGTATTTTTGCAGTTCAGTGAGCATAAAAAGGCCTCGATCGTTGTCTTTTTCAAGGCAAATTCAGGAGCCGAGAAGTGGCATATTGTTCCAGCATATGTTAGTGCTGAGATGACAGGCCTTAAGTGAAACCCTACCACATGCTTGCAGTGCCTTATGTATGGCTCCATATGTAGCCACCAGTTGGAGGGCAGACCTTGTATTATAAAATCCAACCTTTTGTAATTAGAGAGCTACATCAGACTAAGGCACAGGTGTAGCAGTGTGCATTTTCGGACTCTATTATACACTTTGATCTATATTAACAAAATAGACTAGTACAGTATTATAATGTCACTGTTAAAGGGGTTTATGATGCTTTGTGGGATGTTCCCCAGAGTTATAAATTCATGTTTTTGCTTTTGCAGTTTTAAAATATTCTAAATAAGAAACCCTGAATATTTCAATATTTAAAATCCCCCTCCATTCAAACATGTGCTTAGCTAATTGTTACATCACTCTGATGTTTGGCCGTCATTGTGCAGAGGTTGAGACTAGAAGACTGTTTTCAAATGTTGAAGGGGAAATGTATTAATACGATCATCTTAAATCTGATGTACATAAGCAGGATCATCACAACTACAGATGGGGGACAAATTGAAGGAAAAACTGGTTGAGGTCTGACCCCTACACGTCTGTTATGATGTGGGGGTTAGGGTTTAGGGTTAGGGAAGGGTCACTAAAAATCAATACAAAGTAGTTGTGAGTGATCACCTTTATCTTATGATGAAACATTTCCTGATGGGCGTGGTCTCCTCCATTCATAGGACACAAGGAATCACTGAATGGTTTGATGTTGAAGTAGGTCAAGGTAACTTTTTAGTAAAAAAAAAAAGAAAAAAGAAACCATTTCTCAGTTCAGAGCACTCTCGCTACTACAACTTGACCACTAGCTTATGCTGCCTAATTGACAGCCACAGAGGCTGCTGTTTATTAAGATGTTGTAGTTTTATAGGATATACATTTATACGTTGCTTACATTTTTACCTTTTAAAATGATATATACTTCAATCATGAGAAGAATGAACCACTGGATCAATAGACACTGTGAGTATGAAAAGTGTGTCCAAAAAGACTTCCAAGAATATTTCAGGATATATGTAAAGTATATCTATATAAAGATATATCTTCAGTAATCATAATGTTAATCACAGAGAGCATGCATAGTAAGATACAAAGCCCAAAAATAAAGAAATATAAAGGTCCACTTCCACTGCAGGAACTTTTCTCTGGGCTGGGAACCAATCTGCAATTTCAGCCAGAGAAAATAAGGTCTAAGTTTATTTCCTCAGTCATAATTCCTGGTGTCAAAAAGTCCCAGATTTGCAGGTGGTACTATCAATAGCCTGTAAAACAATCAGGACAGCAGCAACTTATGCAGCTTCATTCACACAATAAACAGTACTGAGTAATGACTATTCCTTGTAATTTCAGTCATGGTAAAAAGTTGAACGATAAAGCTTCTGTAGACATGGTGGAAATACAAACAGAAATGCACAAAATGTCCCTGAGTTCTTTGGCTTCATCGCTCTAGGAGCTATCTGGCCATGATGACTATAAAAGGTGCACATAGTCACTGCAGGATGATGTCGTCTTAGCCCACAGTGAAGGAATGTGGAGCAATATGAGTTTCAGTGGAGTGTTATTGAGTCTGTATTGACTGGTTGACTAGCCAACTGACACACTGACATAATCACATAACTGCTGGTATAGCAGCGTGTTAAGTTACAATGGATTGTTTCATTCTACTATTTAAAGTCAATATATTATTTGGTTATAGAATATCACATTTCTAATCTAATTCTTATCTAATTGATTTTTTATCAGATATTTTGAAATGGTACAATAAAGTTTGTTACAATGAAGGGTTTGAGTTATGTTATTGCTAGTAACACTGCCCAATCACATTGTGCAATAAAATATGATAGTGTCCACAACATAAAAGCGACACTTATCAAAACAGATAAGCTAACCTACCACCAATCAGCCTTGTTAGTAGTGGTATGGTTATGGTAATGGTTATGGAAAGTAATCAAGTAAAGCTTTGTGTGTTTGTGTATGTGTTGTGTTCCACTCTGCAACAACCATCCACAATCTATGATTACTTTGTTTCAGAGCTCATTGATCAGCTTTGTCTCCCAATAGACTTCTATTGCTTGGACAATCTCCTGTTCTATGCCTGGTTTAGATTCTATCAAACCAACATCAGCCAGTTTAACAGTGTCTATAGGGAGTCTTAACTCAGCTGATTCCTAACCCTAACCCAAACCCTCTAACCCTTTAATGTGAGACACAGACCCTAACCATAATCCTGTTCTGTGGGTGATTGTTCTGGAGGAATGAGTGGTTTGACCCTGATGGAACTGCTGTTTGAACACTGCCTTATGTACATACTATAAAATAAATAAAAAAGTAGGTATTTTGTCACTTTCAAGGTAAGTTTAGGTGTTAGTCGGTTCACAAAATGTATCTTATGACTATGATTATGACTCGCTGGAGAAACTGGTGTGTTTGATTGTTGTGGTTTTCCAGTCTGTTAAAAAAATGAGGACATGGAGTTTTGGTTAAATATGAACAGCTATGTTTTACTGTTGACCATAATGAAATGAACACCTCAGTCCCTGAATGTTGTGTTTAATCAGAAATAGCTTACACACATCAAAATCACTACTTCAGCAAATTTTCAATCCAGACTCTATTTTACCATCATTTTGTTACGAGGTGACTAATGGGGACAATTTTTGAAATTGGTCCTGTATTGAACAAGAGCGTTGCTGATGTAATGTAATCCAGAGCAATAGCACCCTGTCAACGTATGTCCATTAAGAGTGTTTGTTTTTGCTACTGGCTCAGATTGTCTTTTTAAGTGTCTGACACCATTGTGGAAAGACACATACAGATAAATCAGTTGTTTTTCTTTACATTTCACTTGGTTTGATCTGTTTGTTATTGTGTCTAACCAAGTCTGGCTCGTTCTGAAATGACACTTCTGTCATTCAGCTACCAAATAAACTCCAAAGGAACCAGAGCTGCATGTCACACAAGTTATGCTTGTTTTGCACATACATAACACATTCTTATTCCTATGTTTATAATAGATAGAACCCACACAACAATGCACATACACATAACCACACACAACCTTTTCAGGCCCAAACACAAACACACCCTCAGTGATTGTCTCTCATACAGAGGCAAGGAGTTCATCAGTGTTCCTTGATGGCCCCCAAGATGCAATGCGTGACTCAAGATGAGTCCTTCCTATTCAGTATTCAGATATACACCCACCGCCCACCACTCACACACACACACACACACACACACAAACACTGCAGTGTGTCGGCTCCAAGGTTGTTGTCTAGCCTTCACTCCCCCTACCTCTCTAAAGTTAATGAAATCTCTCCCACCAAGTTGCTAGAGAAGCAGCTCTATTCCAAACCCCCCCCCCAAAAAAAAAAAGGAATACACAGACTAACAATGAATATTAAGAAAATGTGACAACAGACCTAGAAATGTGTCATTTGTGTATGAAAGACTGAGAACATGTAGTCAGCTCGAGCATTCAAATTCTGAGTCACCTCGAAATGCATTAGCTTTGAACAGAGGGAGCGGAAAAATGGAGTAATGACTCATTTGGAAATGTCACAAAATTAGTGCTAAGTGAATCTAATGGACAGTTACATTGTTGGGTTGTATTATCGTGCTGCTTTAAAGTGATTTGAAGCAAAAGACAATTTATAGTGTCACATAAAAATCTACTTTTTAAATGGGGTCATTATGTTTTAAATGTTGATGAAGGTGCATGTAATATTTAGTGTGAGTTCTGATATCTTTTGCCAAGCATGTTAAATCTCAACAAATTTGAGTGAGATATAATGTATTTTACATTATATTGTCTTGCTCTACACTATCTCCTCATTTGATTTCATCTTCTCTTATATGTTTTGTCTCTTCCAGGGATCCGAACCAACCAGTTCCACAGGATACAAAGTTCATTCACACGAAGCCCAACCGGTTTGAGGAGGTAGCCTGGACCAAGTACAACCCCAAGGACCAGCTCTACCTTCACATTGGCCTCAAACCTCGAGTCCGAGACCACTATCGCGCCACTAAGGTCGCCTTCTGGCTGGAACTGGTTCCGCATCTCCACAACATAAATGAGTTTTTTCAATACGTATCCACTACCACCAAGATACCTCCGCAGGACACCACGCCGTACCCCTACACCAAGCGATTCCCGGGCAAAAACAACTGGCCCTCCACCACCCGCCACCCAGGAGTCCCACCTGCCAACACCAAGCAGACCACCGACCAACGCAAGAGCGGCGACCTCACCGACGAGTCGACGGTGGTGATCGAGACCAAGCGGGACTACTCCACCGAGCTGAGCGTCACCATCGCTGTGGGAGCCTCCTTGCTCTTCCTGAATATCTTAGCCTTTGCTGCACTCTACTACAAAAAAGACAAGCGGCGGCATGAGTCTAACCGGCGGGTCCCCACTCCTCAACGCAACTCGGCTCCAACCAACACGCCGTCCACCGCCAACGACGTGGCCCATCTGCAAAGCGAGGAGCTGATGTCGCTGCAGATGAAGCAGCAGCAGCTGGAGCACGAGCACCACCATGAGTGCGAGTCGCTGCAGACCCACGATACGCTGCGTCTCACCTGCCCACCCGACTACACCCTCACCCTGCGCCGATCGCCTGACGACATACCCCTGATGACGCCCAGCACCATCACCATGATCCCCAACTCGCTGGCTGGCATGCAGCCTCTGCACAACTTCAATACTTTTGGTGGCAGCCAGAACAGTACCAACTTGCCCCACGGTCACTCCACCACACGGGTATAGCTCCGCTGGGAAAAGGACGGAGCCGGATTCCCTCTGGATCAGCCGGGTCACTTTGCAAAAGGCAAATATGAGTGACTTGACTGTGTGTGAAGCACAGACTCCAAAGTCTCAGCAGATGTTATTTTGCTACCTTGCCTTCTTGAAAAGTATATACATTATAAGTGATTATGAACCCATGAAAATATAAAAGTGAATGTTACTACAGTAATAACTCTATCAGGAGCTAAGTTTCATGGAAGGTTTTCGCGGAGTTTTACCAAAAGAAAAGGCAACCAGGGGATGACTGTTAATATTCTTACAATTCAAAATGAACTGTTTCAGTGTGACAAAGAAGCCTTTGCTGAGGCTTTTGTGCCATAAATACACAATAGGAAGACAGTGGCATCAGTTGTTGAAAAGCAACAATTGAACGTCTGGAACATCTTTTCATCATTCATGCATCAGACACCTGACTTGGGCACAGAATTCTACACCCCAGCCTGAAATGTATTTATGAAAACTTTGTTTATAAAACAAAAGAAAAAAACGTATATAGTTGTGCGTGGAAATTTAAAAAAAAAGAACAAAAAAAGATATTAAAAAAGCTCCTTCTATTATTGTTTTTATTTTGGCTGAGATCTTTTTGTTTTTTCCAGCTTGTGCTTTCTATTGAGGTGTGTGTAAATATATCCGAAACATTATTCATTCTTTTACAGATTACGACTTGTGTTTCATTATTTTGTCACAGAATGACCAAAATGCAAACACGATCTCATCCTCTTGAGAGTTGCGCAATGTGCGTCTGCAGGCCATTCTATACACTACTGTCTTGTGCGTTGCTTTGTGTCCACTCTTTAGACATTGCATGTCCAGGAAGAGCTTTACTTTCCATTTTCAGACACGTTTTCTGTCTGAGAATGAGAACTGACTGGATCCCATCTCCCACTGTCATCCTGTTATGCTTCCAATAGTTTTCTTTGTGGGCTTTTTTCTGTCTTGCAATCTCAGCACTGCCTGAGCTTACAATGTGACCAGCAATGTATTATTTAGAAATAAAAAAGGCAGTGACTTTTTTGTATCAATATTAGTTGGATATGTTTGTAAAGAAATATATGTTAGATATTTCAAATTGTCATATGCTAGCAATATGTAAAGTATTGTGCCAGACTTGTGATATTTTGGGTTACAAAAGCAAGTGAATGAGTGTAAATATTAATGATATTAATTATTATAAAATTACAACAAAAGTAATCATTAACTCTCTTTCCGTTTTGCATCCTATTACAAAAAAATGGAAGTACATCCAGAAGATTTTAAGCTACATTTGTAAATTCTATAAAAAGATATATTCTTGCCATTTGGTCCCTAAACTGGTCAAGATAACAAGGGTTTTAATGTAGAGTTTTAAAATCCTTAGTTTGTCTTATATTTGTTTGCAGTTTTGCCTTAAGTGATAATAGAGATATTTCTGGCTGGACACCTGTATAAACTTTTTCTGCAACATTTTTAATAAAATATCACAGTATTTTCTAAAAAAAGAAAAAAAAAGAAACATGTAAGGCTTAATTGAATTTGATTGGATGGTTGAGTGTAATGCGAGTGACGATGTGATTTCATGTGTATGCGTGTCAGTTTGGTTTTACTGTAAATTCTCATAGGAGTGTCTTTATTCATCTGAGCTGCAAAACCAGGGCCTATAATTTATTTTCAAACTAGTGAACAAAGGGTCAGTTTTTTCTTATTTTATCATTTTTTATTTTTTTTTTTCAAATTTCTTTATTGAGTTTTTGCAGACAGTACAGAATAAAATCTAAGTTACATATTGTGTTGGAAAGCGTCTGCATTACAGTGAAGTACAAAAAAAAAAAGAGAGAGAACAAGACAAAAAGAGGACCCCAACATGAATTTTATCATATTTTAACAAGATGTCTCCCAGCTGTTTTGCTATTGTTCTGATTGAGGCTACTAATTAATTTCATAGCGTAATAGTTTCCAATTTCTACTTCTTTCAATCCTCATTTGAGCTCAGTGAAACTCAGTACTGCATACAGGGGCGCAAAGTTAGGATGATTCTAACAGGGGCCCTAATATTAGAAAATGAGTTGATTCTTGGTTGGTGTGACCTGTGCATTGGTGGGGCCCAATGTGATATCGTTTCATGGGGCCCAAAATCCCCAGCAGCACCCCTAAACTCATATGTATCACATTAACAACCCTACAATAGCTAAATGGGCATAATCTCTCTAACCTAACAGGTGTTTATTGTGCTTCCCAAAAACAAATGAATAAATTACTTCATTAAATTTTGAAAATGGATCAGTAATGACAAAAAACTAAGGAAGCGAGAGTGAATAGTAGCAGAAAAGTGAAATTAATCGTACATGCTCATTCAGGCCCCCAGTATTATTTCAGTAGTGGCAATTATATGAGAATTTACAGTAAACAGAATAACTCATGTGGGATCTTCCTGAGTTAAACAGGTTTTCCATGGTACAATGAAAAAAAAGCCAATTTCAGAAGTATATCTATCAGTACAACACCAGATGTTACGCCAATACTCACCACTCTGTTCTAATTCCAACTGCTGCCAACACACCAACATAACCGCTCCCATTCCTTTCAGTATTTTAATGTGAAACATCTACAGGAAGAGTTTTCCACAGCAGAGGCAATTTCCAGTTGATTAGTAAATGAAAAACAGTTTTCATCAGAGTGCTGAATATCAGATGACTGTTGCACTGATGAAATTAAGCAGTGGAAATTACACATTATACTGTTTTCCATGTGAGCTATTGGAGTGAAGGTAATTTCAACCCTAGTCAATGGCCATTATTTGCTCATACCAGCCAATATTTGAGACTTTAATTTAAATACTGTACAGTATTCAGTATAAATAACCAACATCAGTTGTGTGTAGAGTCTTGCTCACAGTGAATGCAGCTTTTTTTTCCTATGATATAAATGAAACTCGCCCATTTTCAAGCAAGGTAGATTGACTCTTCTAGCTGCAGTGATGCAGCTATATGGCGCTTATTGAGTTCGACTCAATCAATAATGGCAATCTAGCACTTGAAACTTTTGAAACATTGAATTGCATCTGCAAACAGTTTGAGCCCTGCCAGCTAAGCTAAATTCTCTGACTGTTTCAGCCTTTGTGAATTGCAGTTGTGCTCTTGTAAGGGAAAACAAGACGTGCTTCTGAGCTGAATAGCTAAGAGTGCTGCTGCCGTGGTTACGAGGCCTCCCCTGACACTCACATCCAGCTTTTTAAGCATCCCATATTCAGTAAAACTGTCTTGAAACCACCACTGCTACACCTTACCTCCCTTTTCACTATTCAATCTATTGATCCCTTTTGCAACAAGCCAAGCAAATTAGCTTTTGACTTAAAACTGAAGTGACAGGGGGAAAATTGAAATCTTTAATAGTAATCTGCAGTTACTGAGGCGCAGTGGATGTCTCCATACAATCTCCTGTGACATTTGCAACCCCCCCCCCCCCCCCATAAGTAAAGGCTGAATTATTTTGTATGAGGGGGAAAAAAACTTTCTTTCATTAGCAAGATTGTTTGATCCATAATATATGATCCAGCAAACAAGCCTCATACATTCACAGATGAATATTTATTTTCAGACTAGTGCGCAAACAAAGCAGCGCTAATGTGCAGGCACCCTTTTAATTGGCATGTTGTTTATGCTTAGGGTAATGGGGTGGAGGTGGTGGGTGGATGGGGAGGGAAGGAGTGGGAGACGCGGGCGAGGGGGGGGGGGGGGCTGCTGAATGTGAATACTGGAGACTCGACTGGAAGTTAATTAAGCTGACAACAGCACTCCATCACTCAACCCACGGTCCCAGAACTGTCATTCAAGCGCACCGCTCTCCAGGCAGCCATTACCAAGGCATATCGATCGCCACGGTGACAAGGTAGTGCACGAAATGGGAATGGGCAGAGATGATGGTTGTGTGTGTATGTATGTGTGTGTAAGGTATAAGAAAGAGAGCTGAGGTGTTTCTAGATCCTACAAATGCCACAGAAAACACAGCTGCGACCCGCTGCACCGCTGTGTTCCCCAAACATGAATTAAAATGCAGGTAAATACCTCAGCAGCAAAGCTAGTTGATTGCATTCCCTTCCCTGGGTAGCTGGAACCTTAATAGATGAATATGAAAGCTTCTGAGTCAATATATATGCAGTTAAGTGGTGAGGAACCGAGGTAGCGATAACAGCCTCCAGAAATCCCCTTCAACAATCTTTTTTCACTTTGGAAAATATTGTCCTCGATCTCACATTCAGACTCCTCGATAGTTTCCTCATCAGTTGCGGCACGAGGTAAGTGACCTGAGGAGTTTTCTTCATCACTTGTTGTCAATGTAAATGAGTGACTCAGAGGTGATGGCAGCAAAAGATCATGGGACTCATGCCAGCTGAATTTCTAAATCCCCTGCCACGAAATGCGCCTCCACACTATTTCTAAAACTGGCTGCATGGCATTAATTAATCACAAGTCTGTATGTGTGTGTGTGCCTCCTTGTATATGCCATTAGAATTTACTCTGCTGTAAAGCCATGTGACACCAGGTTATTTGTCATATCCACATATTTCTAAAACACCTTCATTTCTCCAGAGGTATGTTGACACAGCGGGCGGACTGTGGTTTCAGAGTTGTCATAGGTACATGTGTGTGTGTGTGTGTTTGTGTGTGTGCATACTGTAGAATGCAAAATCTAAATGATATAAAAGAAATACAACTACTCTAGGCTCTGAAAACTAAAACGCCAAAGTACATACATTACATAAGAGTACATACATATTACATTACATAAGAGAAGAATACCATGAATATGAATGTTTTTTTTTCTCTATATATTACCATTTTTATTTCCAATCCAAAATCTAATTTCTGCTTTTGTTCTTACTTCATAACCAAAGCTCGACACTGAAACTGGTCTGTGTTGCATTCAGAGAAACAGACAGTAATCTTACCTGGCAGCATACGGACTGAACACAGCAGGGAGGTGGTGTGTTATACTTTATGTCCCTGTTTGTAAAACTGAACATTTATTAACAGCAAAAGGAACAGTCTGCTGCATGTAAACTGAGCTGGTTTTTCTCATATGTGTGTCTATAGATAGATAGATAGATAGATAGATAGATAGATAGATAGATAGGGTTAGAGTTAGGGTTAGATAGATAGCTAATCAGTAGTATGCAATATTTTTTTTAGACACGGTTGTAATTTACCCCCATGATATTTCCAGTCGTGGTTACTGGGAGACGATGATGACTATTTGTCATGGAGACAGCTGTTGGACAAAATCAAATTCATGGCATAATGTTGCAGGTGGTACAGTACATGCTGGCTTCTGGCCTGTTTCATTCATTCATTTGTGCTGACTTCAATTGGAGAAATATGTTCTTTGCAATTTGCTGCACTAAAATTGGACTTTGATCCAGCCCATTGTATAGGCTTCATTTGTGTGTAATGGACTGGCCAGCAGCACCCTGGTGATCCCGGATGGACTAATGCTGTAAGCTGAGGGCATCTGGGGGAAGCAGCTGGCCTGCTCTAATGTCCTCATTTCTCTTTACTCTCTTATTGTCTCGTCACAACATCCAACTGATGCCATCCAAATGTTTACAGTGGATGATGTGAACTGGGAGAGCAGAGGGAAGAGATGAATGCAAAAGTGTCCTTTTGTTTGAAGGAGGGATGCAATGTGATTACACTAGTGGATGAGTCTATGTGACCGCTGAGCAGATGTACTACCATCGTGTGTGCTAAGCTGTTGTACAGTGGATTCCATCCAACTCCACAACTCCAGACATGTGTGGACCAGTTCAATTACTAACATTACATCACATTATTATTATTGTATTGTTGAAATATCTGTGTTTCTATGAATGTGAATGTGAGTTAAAAGACACATTAAATGAGTTTTTGAGTTTAGGGAACATGGTAAAAAGTCATGGTCAAGTGACAGTATCAGAAGAAGCAGTGCAGATGAGGTTTGCTCAACAACCAGAAAAAGCTTCAGTAAATTACTATTATTATTATAATAGGTGTTCAGCTTTGACAGGAGCAAGTATTAAGAAATTCTGAGTGAGGGGACAGTCCTTGGGTTTGATTTTGCAGAGGGCCCTTTTTCCTTAGAGGGAATAGTCTAAGGAGTTTTATAATTGATAAGAATCATTTGTGGCAAGGATCTTCTGCACCACATGAAACACAGAAGCTGTTTAAGTTGCTAACTCCATGGAAGCTGTCACACAAACATTATTGTTCCAAGCAGAATATTTTTATGTATCTTAATACATGTCTGGAGGGGAATTTTAAGTAAGAATCATTGACAAAAAATAGGCAATATAGCTGAATATACATGTAAATTCAATTCAAGTCAGTTTAATTTTACATATAAATAGAAAAACATTTGCCTCAAGCATTTACAATCTGTACAGCAACACCCTCTACTTCAACACCCTTGATTGGTACAAGAAACAACTGAAGACAGTCTGCCTCAAACTTACATATAAATAACATGTCATCACAATGTAAAAACCAAACATGCACATATATACATATATGTAATATAACAGAAGACAACTAAACACCTTTATCAAATCATTCTAGGTGCTTCAGGGTGGAGTCAGCTAAAAATGTACCATCATGTAGATAAGGTTGGAGCGTCATAGCCCTTTAAAATTTCATATCCAATCACAATAAATGATTTTACATTGCTGCTACAACACTAGCAGACATGTAACAATAGTTTTGATTGGTCTGAGGTTGATAAGGTGGGTTAGTGTTAGGGTTAGTGTTTGTATCATAAGGATGATGCACTTGTTAACAGTTAATTATGCTTTTTGCAGCTACCGGATCTAAAGCGAGAACAATGCCTTATTAAGGCTAATAAATATTTTATTATGCATTTATTAATGATTAACAATGACTTTCACAGTTTCTGGAATGAACACTACATGTGGTCAAGGTTGATGAAATGGGAAGAAAAAAATTGCACAATAATACAAATATTTAAGCCCAAAATTGTTTTATTGATTGCTGCATGTGGCTTTCAAGTAAAAAGGCCATTTGACTAAAAATGTATAAAAATAAAAATCATCTAAAACAGACATTTGAAAAAAAGACTACACTTTCTAGCACATTTAAACATTGAGAAATATTATGCAATCAAACACAGTCTGAAAATATTATACAAAACATCAATAAACACAAAAAAGTGCAATTTTGCCAAATGCAACATAAAACTGAGCCAATTATTATAATTTTCCAGTGTACAATTATTGTTTAAACATTTTGCAAAGCAACCGCTCCTTTGCATTATTTGAACATGGTCTATTTGCATTTAAAGCAATTCAAAAGTTCCCCTTCCCAACAGGCAACAGTTTCCCTGATTTCTTAAAGGCCTGAACTGTGCTGTCAATATCTGGACTGTCACGGATGGCATCAAGACATTTTCCAGCAAAATCACCAAGCTTGTGCTTTCTTGTATGCTCATCTTTGAACTCTGCAAACTTTTCAGGGGCGGGAATGGCAAGCTCTGCAACTGGTGCATTCAAGGCAATTGTGTTGCGATCCACTCCCACCATTTTGCAAGCAGCAGTGATGCTATTCTTCTTCTTGTAGGCCTCATCTGGACCACGTGCTGATGTTGAAGAAGAAGGAGAATAGATATTAGTCTCAGTGACATATTTTCCATTCAATAACCTTTCATGAAATAAACTAATTATGCAACACTAACTAACTTACAGCATTTAGCAGGCATAGCCTAACAGTCACAACAGCTTTCTTGCACATAGCTGGACTACATAAAGTGTTTGTCACTTTTGCCTTTTACCTGAAAATTCACTCACCTTCATTCAAACTGACATTAAACACCAACAAAAAATAGCCAGTAGCTATCTTCTAAATCTTAGTTTTAACTGATTTGCATGAATTATCCCTTGAAACACAGCTCCGTCTGATCGTTTTGCTTCATTTCTCCCTTATTCCTTTCTTTCCCTTTTTTCTTCTGTATGTTCTTCTTTGACTTCTTCCTCTTCTTCTTCTTGCCATCATCTGAAGTTGAGGAGCTTGAGGAGAATGAGGAGTCTGAGAAGGGGTTGGTAGAGGATGAGTAACTTGACTCAGAGGACCCTGATAAATCAGAAGCTGATGCAGCAGATGCCTCAGGGGGGGGGCTCATCATTTCTCATGTTGGTGTTTCTTGATGCTGTATAAAGAACACCAATAGATGGTTAGGAGACAGGTTCAAATAAAGCTTTAGGCAGTTTACAAATAGACTGTGTTGTGTCCTACTGTACTATTAGAAGGATGGTATCCCTGATGCTTAGGACACAAAGTGTACATATTTATGAGATGAAATATACTTTTCTTTATAACATTTTTCTTGGGCTCAGTGCTGCATAACAACATAAGAGTAGTCATGTCATTGATACATAGGTTAAAAGGACAAAGTAAAAGATAAGAAATATAAAATAAAGGGAGCACATACATTCATTCACACATAATATAAAATCACTTAAGAAAAAACAATCAAACAAATAAAAACACCATTATTTGTGTAACAAAATATATTAACTCAACTTATTGGTGAAAGACAGTAATGATTTACTTACCCAGAGACAGTTGTTCTTTTAAGAAATCTCTCTCCTTGGTTAGCTCTTTGATCATGTCTTCCTGACATGCTATTTTCACTTTAGCCAGCTCCAGCTCTTGTTTGTGCTTTTGGTTTTGGAGTTTGGCAGTGGGGGCCATTTGGGCAGCACCTGGCATTGGTTCAGAAAAAAAAAAACATTTCAAGATTAATACTAATCATGGATTATGCCAGGTTTATTATTCCAGGGGTCCAGGAGGGGTATATACAGTACAGGTGCAATTAAAGACACAGATAAAAATCATAACACAAACCAAATCACAGAAAGTTAATAATTGGTGACAAATGATGGACAAGCTGGCAAAATAACCAACAATAATGAGCTAACTTTGCATCACTAGTACTTCTAGGACAGGACTGGGCAACATTAGCTAATATTATTGTTAACCCTCCTATTGTGTTCTGGTTGAACTGGACTGATTTTGCTCTGATGGGTGAGACTACAATTAGTATATAACATTGAATTCAGGCCCATGCCCATTGATCAGATGGACACACGTCCTTTCCCATACCCCCATGTGTATATATGTTTGAGTGTGAAAACATACACACACACCACCTTGGCTTCCATGGCAATCCCCACAGCAAATATCCTATTTTAGAATTTGAAATGGTTTCAAAACACATTTTCTTGGAATCTGTGAAAAAAAGTTAGGGTTAGTTCAATATTTATTTAATCATTATGGATTTATATAATCAGCTATAATGGAGTTGTCATTTTAGACCAGGAGCACAGATTTAATTAACATGAAATAATCTTTTTGTCTCCAGCTACTTGCATAGATAAAATATATGATGCCGTTTACCTTGCAAATGAAATATCCTCCAAAAACACTACAGTTGAAATGTTGAATGTTCAAGCATTTTAATGAGTGTTGATGTAGCACATTTCATTATTTGACTCAAATCACTGTTCTGTACTAAAACGCTGTATTAAAATGTAAACAGCAGCAAGTACCATGTACAGAAATGTGTAACATATCAGACTGTGCACAACTAAAGAGAGAAGCTATATATTTCCACAATGTAAACTGCATATGTGTATTAGCATATAATTAGCTGGAGACAAAATATAATAATATAATATATACTATGTTTTATAGTCATTACTGTTACTATCTGCATATATTAGGGTATTTTAATATGAACACAGCGTTATATCATAGCCACATATCTGATGTTTGTAACAAAGAAAACCGTGTGAAAATCGGTTGAGAATTAAGTGAGTTTGATTATTTTAATTGGGCTAGCTACATAGCTAGCTGCGTGTTTGGGTTTGCACTAGCTAATTAGCACCAGTTAAACTTACCAGAACAAAAAAATAATAATAATAATTACCAGAAGAGTCATTCTCCGTCTCACAACTTCCTCTTTTCAGCTACTTCTTTTCGAACCCTAACCCCAGCTCAGGTTCCAACTGTACTCAGGGCGAAGATGTTGGAACAAACTCCATTTTGCGTGTAGGAACAGAGTCACGTTCACGTTCACGTCAGCCGCTAGCTTAAACTCGAACTTCCGGTTTTACTATCTTAAAATAAACGCTCTTAAATGAATGATGTATTGTGAGAAGCGCAAGAAGACGTAGAAGAATCACTCAGGATGTCAATAGACTGAAAAAAAAGCAGAAAAAGAAGTGGCCCGCCAAAAACATCAGAAGGAGAAGGAGGAAGAAGAAAAAGAAGTAACTTTACCAGGATGGCGCTGCATAGGCATGGGCCGGTTAGCGGTTTCAAGGTATACCACGGTATGAAAAAGTCACGGTTTCAAAACCACTAAAATTTTCCGTCATACCGTTCCTGCGGTATGAGCAGGTTTTTTTTTTAATGTGACTTCTCATCAGAGAGAAAGTGGAGGTCCCTCAGGTCGCGTGCAGCTGCAGCGTAAAGTACCCCTCCCCCCACGCACCTCCGGTTGCTGTTACAAGCAGGTAGCTCTGCAGGCTGTATGATGGCTGAAGGAGGCGAGCCCCTCGAACTTTCCCCCCGTCTAAACGGACCAAGTCAGCTGTATTTATACTTCGGCTACCGTAAAAAGACAGACTGCATTTATTTATATTTATCTTAGATGTGTTTTTACTTTTTTCAATTGTGATTACATTTATTTGCATTTTGTATAATACTTCATTTATGTCGTGACTTGAGTTGCAGGTTTAGCCTCAGTTAAAGGATTGCACTTATTTTTTTTATTATTTATTTAGAAATAATTCAGTTATTTTTATTATTATTTATTTTAAATACATATTTACTAAAAATAAAAGACTGTTCAATGGGGAAAAAAATCTCTTTTTTTTTTGTTTTAAACACAGACATTTCAAAATATCACATTTCATAGCCGTAATCATAATACCGTGAAACCGTGATATTTTTACCAAAGGTTATCATACCGTCAGAATCTTATACCGGCCCATGCCTAGCGCTGCAAATCCAATACAGAAAACTGATTTTTGAAGGTAGTTCAACTAGAAAAATGTTAAAGCTAATTAAATACCTTCAGAGAAAAAAACTTCTTGTGAAAAAAATCAAATGCCATCTGTCACCAGAGGATGAAACTGACAAAGAAGACAGGCAGAGACCATTACAGCTGGTAATAACTTTTTCCTTAGGCTAATGTCAGTTAGTTAGCCTCTAGGTAACTGTCCTTCAACAATGTGTGCCTAACAGCACTATTGACTAAGCAGTTTGTTGCCTATACATGCATTATTTAGCTGCCATCAGAAGGGATGCTAAATGTATTTGGAAGATGGATCCTAAACCAACCTTTTTGACAGATGCATTTGTAGGGCACAAAATGCACAAAAATGTAACGTTAACAGTGATTGATGCACAGTAATGGTATTTAGCCAGTTTCATATTTTCACCAATTAAACATTACTGTATGCTTTTATTAAGGACATGCCAGCGAGCAGTGCACCGAGGGACCAGGACAGTGAAATCAGTTAGGGACAAATCTCTTTTCAACAAGTCCAGACTATCACTCTTTCAGTGGATGCAGTTCATTTATAGGTAACACATTTGAACAGGGCCTACGTCTCAGACAGGTTGATATGATGGAAGACAATATTGCTGCAAGTACTGCAACCCTCTCCAAGATGGCCAAAAAACTAAGGAAGGTCTGTAGAAGGGCTGTTGACCGAATGAGACGACAATGAGGACAGCTCATTGGTGGACGGCAGGAATTCGTTGTAATTGATGAGAGTCATTTCCGCCATAAGAGAAAGGTGTGTAGAGCTGAAATAAAGGGCTTACTGTTAATGGTTTGTGGTGCGCAGTGAGTGATTGGTGTAGAATATTCATTAAAAATAAGAATCTGTTGGCCTTAGATGTTGGTATTGGTTACTTGTACCATAAAGCTTAAACACTCTCAGCCTACTGTCAGATACTGGTGTGTCTGCAGTTACCGAAGTATTATCATATTGAATGTTTTAATAATCTTAATGCAGGTTTTTTTTACATATATGAATGGTAGAATGATGATAATTGTCGTTATCGTGTAATTTGCTAATTATCACACTCTAAAAAGTGAAAAAACTTTGAAAAGATCCTATTTCTTAAATTAAATGTATTTCATTATAGTTCATCATTTAATTTACCTGAAAGTTGTTCATTACACCACATGAGCTGTTTGTGTTACTTTTTTTCTTTTTTTTTGCTTCATTGGTCATCATCGCAACAGTATGGGAGAGGAAGAATGGGTGGCACTTGGAGAAGACGGAAATGGGTCTTCAGCATGCTTGGTGTGCAGCAACAGAGGAGCAAGAGAGCAAAGCGAGTGCTACGCCTTGTAGAAAGAAGAGGACGACAAGACCTCATCCCACTGATTTGCACATCATGTCAGGATAGGATCAAACATCATTAGTGATGAATGGCGTGCTTATCGTTCCCATTTTGGCCTTAAATATTTGTATTATTGTGCAATTTTTTCTTCCCATTTCATCAACCTTGACCACATGTAGTGTTCATTCCAGAAACTGTGAAAGTCATTGTTAATCATTAATAAATGCATAATAAAAGATTTATTAGCCTTAATGAGGCATTGTTCTCGCTTTAGATCCGGTAGCTGCAAAAAGCATAATTAACTGTTAACAAGTGCATAGTTAACTGATAATAGATGCACAATAAAGTATATTTTAATATTAATAAAGCAAACAAAAAAAGATTAGTAAAGGCATGACAATAACATAATGGGTGGGTTAGTTGACTCAATATATGTGTTTGTAATGCTATTATGAACAATTATAAGATACTCATGAGGCTTTTATTAATATTCTTAAGCATCTACAAACTGTTAAATTTCTTATAAGTTCTTATAAATGTCTTATAATCTGATATTAACTATGTTATAATGGTGTTATTAACACTTATATAGTCTTATAAACACATACTAATGTTAATAAGCATCTTATAAGGGACTTATTACCTATTAACTAATGCTTATTACAAGGAACTTAATATAAAGCGTTACCCAAAAATGTTTATGAATAATGTTTTGACAGGTTGTTTCAAATAAAAAAAGTTGAAATTTAAAAAGAAACGTAATCAGCAACTGAAAGGCTGCTGTCGACAATTTTCTGTCAAAATGAGCCAAAGTTACACAGACATTGAGGGAGAAACAGATTCATAGGTCTAGAAATGTATCCATACAAAATCATAGTAGTTTCTGACTGTGGCTATGCATCTAAGGAGAAAATACCTGCCAGAGGAACCTGAGAAACACCTGGCCAGTCTTATGAAGCTCTTCTCCAAAAGAGGTTTCCCCCTCACCAAAAGAGATGTCTAGGTAATTGCATTTAGCTATGCAAAGGCCAATAATATCAAAGGCTTCTCTGAAGTAAAAGGCACTGCTGGGTATTACTGGTTTCAGAATTTTTTTAAATGGAGCCAAGACCTCAGCATTAAGAGAGCAGAGGCTCTTTCAGCAACAAGAGCAGCAGGGCTGAACCCTGAGGTGGTAGGAAAGTGGTTTCAACGGTATGAAGACCTGCTGGAGGAACTTGAAATCAAAGGTGCTCTATGACATCTTTGGAATTGCGATGAGTCTGGCCTGCAAGACTAGTTTTGCATGTGGCTGGGGAGGTGGGTAACTGCTACGGAGAAAGCGAGAGACCTTGACAGTCCTGACAGCCTTCGTCGCACAATGGTAATCGACTAAGTTGTTACTGGCTTTTTGTTTGCCCAGAAAATGTTGTTAGTCTCTGAGAGTGGTTGGATAAACAGTGACCTGTTCCTGTAGTGGGGTCAGATGTTTACAGAGCATGTGCTAAGAGATGAACCAAGGCCCCACGCCTTCCTGTTACAAAAATTCCACATAAAGTGGTACAGAGTCGCTTATTCTTCTTGCAGCAAGGAGACAAGTCATACATAGCGGTACAGAGTTGTCTGACTAAATACATGAAGCGATAGTTCTCATACTGTATATGAAGCTGTGACAGGCTAATACAATGCTACTGTAATTTATGACCTATGCGGCCATACTATATTTAATAAAGGTAAACTCCAGCTGGTCCTGTGACGAAGCGCATGTTTCAGTACTTTTCCCATCTTGATAAGTGTAAGTTCATACATAGGTCAAACAGTCCAAACAGAGTACAAATTGTAAAGTGGTGAGTTCACACATAGTGCAGACAGTGCTTTCTTAAGTGTAACAGACATATCAAAACATAATAGCAATATTTTTCTAACACTTCCTGTTGGAAGGCCACAATAGCCATGTAGACAATTTGGCCTTCATAGAACTGATGAGAGCCAAAAACATGCAAGTGATAGCCTGTTCATCTCATACCACACATGACCTCTAGCCTGCTGACAATGCACAAGGAAGATAGCAGGATAAAAGCTCCCTAAAACAGAGTCATTTTTGTTTCACCAGGCCTGGCAGAAGTCTGCAACAGATGACAACATCCTGGCTGGATTCAAGGACACAGTGATGTTCCTTGTTAACAAGAAAATAATCCCTGATGATGTCTATACATCAAGCATCATGACTGAGAGGGCCATGCTAGACACCAATCTCTACTTTAAGTGAGGATGCGGTCTCTGAAGTGGTGATCGTCACATCTCAAAAGGATATGGAGAGGTCCTTATTCCATGTCTTCCCTCCCGAACAAGACGCCTCAAACTATCAGGAGGATAAACAACCCTCAACCTCTGGGTCTTTTTATAGAAGTCAGCACATCAGTCAGTTTAGTGATATAATATCTATTCCACAACAGGAAAGAAGCATCAGAACACATGCCAAGACCCCTTTCTATGAGCACATACCATATCAATTACATTACTACCAAAGAGAGACAACAAAAACAACTAGCTAACCGACTAAAGCAAAAAGAGCACAAAGCAAGAGTGATAAATGATCCTGCACAGCCTGCCAGAGAGCGTATGGTGATGTGAGTGACGCAAAGGCCACTGAGGACTGGGTGTGCTGTTGTCAGAGCAACTCATAGTACAATGAGAGCTGAAGAGAGGATAATGGCATCTGTGATGACGATGGTTACCTCTGCAAAGACTGTGGTTCGAAAGGACTACAGGACAAGACTTAACAAGACTTGACTGACCGAGAGGTCAAGACCTGGTTAGAGGAAACGTTAATGCTTTTTGGTGCTGTGGTTTGTTTTTTACACACACACATATACACACACACACACACACACACTAGACACTATCCAGCCTGTGTCATTATATTGCACCACATGACCCTGAACATGATAAGCAGTTTAGAAGATACATAGATGAATATCATTTTGCCAAAGCGTGCACACTTTTTAAAGAATATATTTGGTTGATCTTAGCTTGAAATGTCAAAAGTTAAATGTTAATCGGTGCATACTGCATGGGTACTGTAGTAATTACTTAACATTATTCACTAGAGATCAATTGGGGCCAAATTATGGTAACTTGTTGGCGAAATGAGTTTTAAAAACAAATAAAACAAATACTGACTGAAGCGTCTCACAAGGAGATTCCAACCCTCACAGAAACACCAGCCCTCAGATACAAAGAGATGTACGGTGGCTAGTAGCTACTTAGCATGTCAAGCATTGTGCTGTGTGTAGCCCATAGATAATAATAGTAAGGTGTAGCCAGAGTGTCTCCAGTTTAACAACACCATGACCGATAGATGATGAGTGTGTTAATGGCATTTGTGTGCTTAAGACTTCATGGCTGAAGGACTGTTAGCCGAGCATGCTAAACCTACAGCCCATCTGTTACTAGTTACTACAATTGTTGTGCTGAATGTTTAAGACCAATACATTGACAATCATTGTGGTAGAGGACAAGAGATGTAAAGAGCTAGTTTGGTATCTCAACCATGGAGAGCTACTGTGCCTAAATGCTAGCGACCCCCTATGGGGGCCCTGCACGGGCTAAAAACCTATATCTCAAGGCCACATTGTACTACATAAATGCTATCACCTGCACACAAGATATAATTCGTTCCCTCATTTTAGTTAATTTGTGTGCAGGAGATATAATTCGTTCCCACATTTAAATGAATTCATGCTCACAAGATTAGTGTATGTACAGCGAGCCAGCACAACAAACCCTAACCAACTTCATGCTTTTACTGGTCTGAACAACAGTGCTGCCTCTGTGGATCTATACGCACATATATCACCACATTTACTTAAACATAAATGTAACAGTATGCAACAGTGTCACACACATTTGTAATGCACTTTTTGTCCCTGACACTTTATTAGGCCTGCAGTATGACAGAACTATGATGGTATCTGAATGCTATTTAAGGGTTATAAAGCATAAACCTTTTAATACCCTAGGGTGTTTCTGCTGCTTTTTAATTTCCTTCATATATTGGCTTATGGCAGAGTCACTATATGTGTCATCCAGGCATGTCGCATATTGTTTGTTTTTTCCAGGCAAGTTAGGCTATAATTTTGCACATGGGTAGACCTGTAGTCCTGAATAAGTCATATTTGATGATGAGATCTCAAGTTATAGTGAAAAAGTATTTTTTTCAGTGAGCTCAAAGTGGATTTACTGGTGGAGAAACCATCTTTTTAAAAGGTACTGTTCCATAGACTTTGACACTGTTATGATTTTGAGATTAAAGGAGAATTTTGATGCAAATAGCATCCCTTAGGCACAAAATGATAGAACTGCTGAAAGAGTAATTTCAGAATTTCTCCTTAGATGGTTCAGACACACATTCTGGATCGTTTTCCCTCATGAACCAGTCAGCTTTCATTCATGGATGATATGGATAGCTGTGGAATCCCTATTAAGCCTACTAATTCCTGTAAAATCTAGAGTTAGTCAAGCAACAAATGCATGAAAAGTGTAATAACAATGAAAATACTTCTAAACCTGACTTGCACAGGGCTATAACTGCATGTTGTGGGTAGTATGCTTGTATATTAATGTTTGTCTTTATAACAGGTACAATGTCCAAGACTGTTCATGGAATGTATGTTGGTGGACTGATACATACAGCACAGGTCTGTATATAGCACAGTGTTAGTGTGCCTGGGAGACAGGAGGGAGTGTGTCTCCCTCTGATGGAAGCCATAGCATGTAGGACGTGGAGGTCAGCACCGGATGATATTTTGCCCTGCCGCTCCGTCGCCAGATGAAACAGCACGGATGATTTATGGTGGCTGGCCAGATGGCAGCAGCGCAGGGAGGAGTGTTTTTCAGTGGCCCCGGCAGACACAGGCAAAATTGGGTTACTCACAAAATGTAAAGGGTCTGTCTCAGACTAACAAATTTAATCATGGTCTTCCTCCCCTACAGGTTGTTTTAATACTGCTGGATTACAGAGGTCTCTCATCTCTCCCTGCCTCTTCACGGCAGACACAGATGTAGTTCTGTAAAAGTGGCTCCAGACAAACATGTAGGATCCTCTGGGGATATGTGGAGGGGTTTTTTTTTAGCCAGGCTGGAACATAAATCACAAACATTAAAGGCACATCCCATCAGGTCAATGTAAAGAAACACACACACAGCAGACTCCTGCTACCTGCTCTGATTACTCAACACTCTAATAATGCTTTAATAAGCCAAAAGGCAAACATCATCCTTTGTGTCTGAGAGATCAAATCAATAAAATCAGATTAGTTTGGCACTAAAAATACATTTTCTGACAAAGCTTAGAACGGTCATTCCCAACCTGTGGTATTGCAAGTGGGCCGTCAAATCATTTTCAAAATAGTATGAATAAAAAGGTAATTATTTAAAAATAAAATAATATAAGAATAATGGTTCAGATGTTAAAACAAAATTACTTTTAAAAGATATTAAAATGTTTAAATTCTCTATGCCCTTGTGTTATTGTCTCTGTCTGTTTACTTGAGAGAAAACATAACATTGTGCTGTGGTTCCTGTACGCAGTGTTTCCCCTCTGTACATTCAGCAGCAGCGGTGCTTGAAGTAACGTGATGTTAACTCTGTCACTTGCTCGATTTCATTAGAAGTTGCTAGCAGCTAGTTAACCATATAACTTCACTTTTGGCTTCGGATCATTAACCTTGTTGCAGTGTGCTCCCTGGTTCTAGTTAGTGAACTATCAGCTTCTACCTGCTCAGATCTCACAGTCAGCAGCAGGAGAGGAGAGCAGCAGCTAGTAGATAGTAGCTATGTATGGAAGACTAATGATGGAAAAAGTAAAACTGGTTACTACAAAAATAAACCATTATTATTATTTTTTATTTATTGTTAACAGCTCAGGTTGACTGAACAACAGCAAATATCTATTTTTGTGTAGCATACATGTGTATGTTATTTTGTTAAAGCTATCAGACATTAACTATTAATTAATTTAGTTGTTTTGTTTAAATTATTATTTATAATTTAATATTACTTGAACAACTCAGAGACCTCCAAGCAGCAACATGTTGTTTGAGCACTTTGTTGCATTGTCAATTTGAAATAATGTTTTGTTTTTGAATGAAGGTGTGAGAAACTTTTTTTTTTTTTATCCGATTCATCGAAAATAATCGACTGAATAATCGATTATCAAAATAATCGTTAGTTGCAGCCCTATTGTTTTTCAAAGTCACAAAAAGTATCCTCCCCCGGACCCCCATGATGTTGCTAGGTTACCGACACACAACACCGCTGCTACAAATATTTCTAGGAGAAACACTGCTTTAGGTTTAACATTACACTTCAACAAGTGCTCCCTGCACTGTGGAGCTTCCTGCATGTTCCATATTTATCATCAAAATAAAAAAAGTGGTCTGATAACGCATTATTTAGCCTCTGTTACGTTTATTGGGTCAGAGGTGGGCCGCAAACATTTTTGAGATTTTCAAGTGGGCCCTGAGTTGGAAAAGGTTGGGAACCCCTGGCTTAGAATATCCCACCAACATTGTTCTTAAATCCCTGAACTCCTGCTTGATTGAAAACTTCTCCACATACAGACACAGATCAGGATAACCATTATGTCTCTGTATAGATCCTTTGCAGTAGTACTGTAGTAATAAATCAAATTCAAGTTATCTGCAATGGGATGAACACAGGTCAAACAAGGACAAAGCTGTAATAACTGCTTTACTTGCAAAGTACATTTGGTTTAGTTTTATAAATGATAAAACAGCTTTAAGAGTTCTGTGATGTTATTTCAACCACCACATTTCTATTATTACTCACAGTGATACCACATATCACTCTGACCAGTCACTGTAACTATGCACCACTGTTAATGTATTTATGGGGAATGAAATGCACCATAATTTAAATATATGACTCATTTGGTTAGCCCTTCTACATTTTAATGCTACGTTGTCATAACAACACAAATGAAACAAACAGACACAATGAAATGTATAGACAACAAGCACACATCCTGCATCCAGCTGGGATTAGCCTGCTAACACACATGGTTAAGGGGGCAAGTGTATGATTATATTGTAACAAAAATCCCTTATTTAAGATATTTAAGGAGGACAAAATGCTTTCACCCCATTAAAAAGGGGTACTGCACACTAAAACTTGTTTTTTTTAGTTATAAACTAAATGATATGAGTGTACTGTACTGGAACACAGTGATGGTATTAATATTGACATTGACACCCAATGTATATATCAGTATTCAATCTGTCATCTGCTGTTTAAAATCAGGCCTGAAAAAGCAGGGCCAGTGCTGATGTACAATTCACCAATCGGGCGTTTTTCTACGACATTGAATATATATAATTGGTTGAATGTTAATGCGTTTGAGTCTGTGCAACAGCTGAAAGTCATTTTCAAATAAATGTCGTTCGAAACAGTTTTAGTTTAAGCAGCAAACAGTGACGTTGACCTGCTGAGGGGAATCTTTCCATCTGCAGCTGTTTGCAGGAGGAAGAGCTGACGGCAGTCAGAGGAACAGAAATCCTCCTCACACCTCGCTCTGCAACTCTTCAACTCTCCGCCTGTCTGTTCCTGCACTTATCAGCTGCTAAAATCTTGTTTTAAAAGGTTTAATTCGCAGGGTAACTGTCTGTCCTGTCTGTCAGCTGATCCTCTCTGAACTGATCTTCTGCAGCAACAGGTTCAGTAGACAGATGTGCTGCTGGAGCAGTGCTGCACAGCTGGACAGCATCAGTCTCGTTGCACTGTTTGTCTTCTTCTCATTATTGTGATTTCACACATAAATGGTATTGTTGAGTTACAGGGACATGTCTGTGTTTTTATATTGAAAAAAAATGGAGGGTGTCATTAAAATAAGCAGAGGAACATCAGCTACTCTCTGAAAGAACATCATCAAGCAGTTGCATAGATACCACAAACACAATGATACAAACTACATGCAACCTATGTGTTTCCTGTTTGAAATGTCATAAAAACATGTTTTAAAGTTGAAACTGTATTTTCTATTCTTACTAACTCTCATATTCTATTGCCTGATAGGTGATGAACACTATTTGTATTAACCCTGGTGTTCATCAATTAGTCAGATTGATCTTTCAAGTCCTCCCATTGGATGATTCTAGTTATATTAAAGTATGGAAATACAGTGATATGCCTGATGGAGGTGACAGTGAGCAAGACAGTGTGCTGGAGCCTTTTTCCATTTTTTGAGTGTGCTTTCCTCCTACACACCTGTCACTACTCAGGTGTGCTGAGATTCTGTTCTTGTTACTGTTATTTTTAGATAGAATAGACTGTATATTGCATTTTCTACTGAGAATCATGTTTTTACAGACAGAAACTATAGAATAGATACAAAAGAATAAGCTGAAAAATGTAGGCACCT
The DNA here is from genome assembly GCF_027409825.1 of Scomber japonicus. Lineage (NCBI taxonomy): Eukaryota > Metazoa > Chordata > Actinopteri > Scombriformes > Scombridae > Scomber > Scomber japonicus. The sequence goes on from NC_070601.1 coordinate 17,052,440, forward strand.
CAAAATGTTAGAGCCATTATTGTAAAACTAATATGTTTGCCATTGTGGATCATTGTGAGGCTGGATAGCTGTGCATTGTCTGCATCCTGCTCAGACTCTTCTCTTATCTGCTATGTGGGATCATGGAAACTTAATATTTGCTTAATTTGAGCCTCGGCGCTGTGGGACGTTGTTCTTTTCACTACAAATCAGCTTTAGCAGTAAAAAAAGAAGAAAGGAAATAAGGCAACTCCTCTGCATTAGGCTGACCACACTGTGTGTTTACAGAAAGGCCTTATTCAGATTAATGATGGGCTTGTGGGTGGAATAAAGCCCTTATCTATAGCGTTACATTGGTTCCAGGTTTTAGAATTAGATTTAAATGCCACTGTTTGTTATTTTCTTTATGAAAAGTTCTATAGACATAATATAGGATGTCTTAATGTTGTACCTCACACTGTGCTTCTCAGGCTGCTTTGAATATAATATTTAACACAGCTCACACAGCTTTGTTTAAACAATGTACCATCATTATATATACATGCTGTCCATTATACATATCTGAAAGATCTGAGAGCAGCTGTTTCATCAAGCAGCATGATCACTGTTACATTCAGCTAGTTAAAACTCATAATCTTTCATTTAGTGGTGAGTTTAACAGCTCTGTACACAGTAGATGTTTAGGCCTGAAAGGAAAATCATTAGTTTGAATTCTTAAAGCTGCACAGATCAATATGTCTATATCACAGTAACAATTGATGAGGATGTGTCATATGAAGGCTCACACTTACTACACTTGGTAATTAAACTCCATAGACGAACCCATACATAAACCCAGACACAGATTGCTCCTCTCCTTAAAAGAAAATGTCCATATAATTATAGATTTTGGTCAAATTTTCCTTCATGTAAGATTAACAGTCAAAGCCTTACCTGTGTTTTATTAATCAAATGATCCACATAAGGATAGCTGCTCAGGTTGAAGGATTGAATAAGAACAAATTGTTGAAATAACTTATTTACTACATGGAAAAAATCTAGTGGAGAGTGGCTGATAACATGGAGAGGTCATTTAAACTGGAGATAACAACTTTTACATTGAAGTTCTGTAGTCAATAAAACATTTAGGCCTGAAAGGTTAATGGGTTCATATAAAACACCTTAAAGGGTGACATATCCTGCATGTGTCCAGGTCTATATTTTAACCTGGAACTCTTTTATGAACTCATCCTGACCCTGTTTGCAGCCCCTCAGTTCAGCCTCTGTATGAAACAAGAAGATAAAAATCCTCCACAGTTCCTGACCCATCCCAATATAGACATATGAGTATTTAAACAGTATGTCTATATTTATCTCTGATCACTTTATACCTAACAAGTCATCAGCTGATATGAGTTTGACATTTTAATTTATGGTTTTTATCAAGAGTAATGATATAGCAGAAAATAGTTCATACATCTGGATGAAAAACTTCAGATTTCAGCATCTCCCACAAATGCTGATGATTGTGTCTTTTGATATTTTTAATACATACAATGAACACATGTGCAGTATGTCTTTGGCTACATACATGTAATTTAACAAAGAAGCAGGAATAACAATAATGATGGGAACACCTTAATAAAATACATTGATTTTGTTGCTAAGCAAAGCCTCCATCTGTACAGTTAGTGAACTTGGTCCTTGGTAAACTGGCAGTATTATGCTTGGGCATTTGTATTTAAACACCTAAAAACTCAAACTGAGACATACAGTATGTACATAATTGTGAGAATACTCAGGACAGCAGGACATGTGATCTAAAGCTAGCGAGCTGTACAATATAAAAATGCTATTTAATGTGTAAATGCTTTGATGGCATTATGTTATGGATAGTGTCCTTTTAGAGCCGCATTACTTTTCAGTGAAGCATTGTAGTGACACAACTTATACACACAGCTGGAGAATAGCTTCATTGTCCTTCTAATGAAACAAGTCAAGACAACCCTAACCCTAACCCCTAACCCTAATAAAGATCCTCGAGGTCTGAATATTGTTTAAAGAGTGTTGATAACTTGACTTGACTTTCTAAAGCATTGAATTCAATAACTGTGATGTCTGAACAATGCCTGTATTTATGTTTTTCTTCCATACTGCATCTCTTTTTCTTAAGCATAGGGTTAGAGGTAATATTACGTGTGTTATCCTGCTGACTGTTTTTATTCTGTCCTTATCAGTGAAAGCAAATACTTTGAAGACAGACTGGAAAGGAGATTAAAACAAGAAGGGTAGCAGCCGTAAAGGAAGCGCCTGGAGATGTTCCTGTAGTGTTAGCATGAGTTGAAACTTTTTAAAAAGAAATCATTTTCAAAACATCAGTCCAGTTGTATTCTTTAGTTCTGCGTGTGATTCCATCTTCTCATTCATCATTACAGCCTTGTCATGACACACCTGGGCTGCTACCTGCTAGTGTCACAACCCAGTTAGAATAAAAGTAATTAAAGTAAATAATTAAAGATAAAATTAATTTTTTATCTGTATGCAGAATGTTGCATGCATGTCTACACAGTGTTATATTATCACAGCTCATTATCAGTAGATATTGTACAGTTACAGGTAGAGGTGTGGTTACAGTAATTGCACATGGTTGGTGTGACCTGTTTGTGGTGGTGGGTTAGGGTTAGGGTTAGGGCTCCCTGGTGGTGCCCCTGTGTGGGGCGTTGAAAAGAGATCATTTACTAAAAGTCCCACATGTGTGTAAATATGTCCATCTATGTGTGTTTGGAACATTTATTTTCTAGGCTGTGCACACACACTGGCAGGGAAATGCAGAGGCACGTGTGTGTGCTGCGTGACTCCTAAAACACACAGCAGAGCGTGCATGCATACGTTTGTGTGTGTGCATCCTGTGACTGAGTTCTGAGAGCTGCAGTATTATCAGCATGTCCCTGGTGCTCCATGCCGACACTGCATTTGCATAAATTCATTCATGACAACATCAGGGATAATGTAATCAGATCATTTTGGAGTTTGATAAAAAATGTTAACGTCGTGTTTCAATCAGCAAACTTCTGTATTTCAATTAACGGTTGTTTCTGAAGTGAGGGCATGTTTATTTAAATGCGGTAACATTTGTCCCTTTGAAACCAAGCGGATGATACAAGTGAAGGTATTTTATCCAGCAGAATTTGTCAAAAGCTTACAGGCGTTTTAATTAGATCGTTTCCTATTTTGACCTGTAGGAATATAGTTGGTTAGATCTTTATTTGTCATTGTACAAAAATACATGAAAATCTATTTAGCACAAACAAAGTATATTTAACCCTCCTGTTGTCCTCGAGTCAAGGAAGAAAGGGAGGAAGAGGGAAGGAAGGGAGGGAGGAAGAAAGGATGGAAGGGAGGAAGAAGGAAGGGAAGGAGGGAGGGAGAAAGAAGGGAGGAAGAAGGAAGGAAAGGAGGAAGAAGGATGGAAAGGAGGGAGGGAGGAAGGGAGGAAAGGAAAGGAAAGGAAAGGAAAGGAAAGGAAAGGAAAGGAAAGGAAAGGAAAGAAGGACAGGAGGAAGGAAAGGAAGGAAGGAAAGAAGGAAGAAAGAAAGATAGGAGGGAGGGAGGAAAGAAGGAAGGCAGGAGGGAGAAAGGAAAAGAGGAAGGGAGGAAGGAAAAAAGGACAGAGGAAAGAAGGAAGGGAGGAAGGAATGAAAGGGAAGGAAAGAAGGAGGGAGGGAGGAAGGAAGGAAAGGAGAATAGAAGGGAGGAAGAAGGACGGAAAGGAGGGATGGAGGAAGGAAGTGAGGAAGGAAGAAGGAAGGAAAAGAGGGAGGAAGGAAAGGAGAGAGGAAGGAAGGGAGGAAAGGAAAGAAGGAAGGGAGGAAGGAAAGGAAGGAAGGAAAGAAGGAAGGGAGAAAGGAAAAGAGGAAGGGAGGAAGGAAGGAAAGAAGGACAGAGGAAAGAAGGAAGGGGGAGGAAAGAAAGAGAGAAAGAGGGAGGGAGGAAGGAATGAAAGGAAAGGAAGGAAGGTGAGAAGGAAAGAAGGGAGGGAGGGAGGAAGGAAGGACAGAAGCAAGGAAGAAAGGGGAAGGAGGAAGGAAAGAAAGAGAGAAGGAGCGAGGGATTGAGGACAGATGGAAGGGAGGACAGAAGGAACAGAAAACAGATGGGGTCAGTTTGACCCCGGAGGACGACAGGAAGGTTAATAAATAGAAAAGATAAAAGACACTAAAACACTAAAAATAACAGTTTAAAAGGGTCAAACAGCAGGAATGTGAATAGAAATGGAATGTAGCCTAGATCCTTTTGAAGTAAAGTGTTTGCATATTGTTAAATGAATAATAGATTTATTATATAGGGGCATTAATGCTAATCCTTTATCTAACAGTATGCCACCTGAATCCACAAACAGTCATAAATGAGCCTGCTTACCCTGAAGGGAAATGTTGATAATTGTCCTCTTGTGCATGTAGCATGATGAATACTCTCCAGACTAATATGATGGACATTTGGTACGGATGAAGACAACATGTTGACTGCCAGTCTGCTACTTTACCAGTAATCTACTGTGACCTGCTGAGACATCAGCCAACAGCCTGAGTATTACATAGGACTCTATATGACTGATCTGTACTAGTCACATATACACATGTGGGACCGTTTCCATCCCCCATAGTGTGTTTTATAGGCATGTATCAACATCAGTCTGTGGGCAAAGTAGAAGAAACGGACATAAAAAAAGCTGATTTTTGACTTAGAGAGCATTTCTACATTTATTAACCTCAAGTTTTGAAGTTTGACCATGTGTACCAGAGATACCACATCATAACAGAATATCAACAGAAAACCACAACATGTATACTATGCCCCCTTTAACCCTCCTGTTGTCCTCAGGTCAAGGAAAGGAGGAAGGAAGGAAGAAAAGAAGTAAGGAAGGAAGGAAGGAAGGAAGGAAGTGAGGAAATGGAATGTAGGTGTGAAAGGAGGGGAAGAACAAAGGAAAAATTAAAGAAAGAGGGAGGAAGGAAAGAAAGAAAGAAGGAACAGTCAAAACAGATGGGGTCAATTTGACCCGGGAGGACGACAGGAAGGTGACCAGACTCTAACCAATTCACCTCACACCTGGACCTGAACTCATTGAACTCATCTATGTGCCTGTGATTAAATTTCACAGGCTGTTGGAGTGCTGATGATGCAACTGAAGTCATACCAGCTCAATCAATCATCTTAAAAATAACTACAGTATTTAGAGTTCTTGATGCATTGTCATGAATCTAAGAAGTGGCTCCATTCAAAACATAACAGCGTCTATAAGCCCTTTGAGAAGATGTGCATATGAGAGGCCACATCTGCCTCTATTTCCATCCCTAATACATAATACACACTGCTCTGTGTACAGTAACTGCTGTGGAAGTGGCAGGCTGGAAATCAATATAATCTCTTCCAGTTGTCACTGCAGAGCATCTTCTTCCTGCCTGACAGATGAGCGACGCTCTCCTCTGCTCTTTATGTAATACTGATTAGATCCAGAGGCTTCCTGTGGCATCAGCACCTGCATGGTGACACCATCCAAATTTAAATCGAGCTCAGTGACAGATGAGAAATGATTCGTTCCTCTTTAAATTGTGAAGCTATATTTTGCCATTTTAGAAAAAATAAATAAAAGCCAGTAACTCCATCCAGACTAGCCTCGGCTTCAGTTTTAGAACCCAAAAATATTCTTTAAAGGCACAGTGAGATTTGACATACAGTCATTCAACAGGCTTTGGAGGGAGGAGGGGCTTTGCATAGGTGCATTTCATGAGACTGAAGGGGGATGGGTCAAATTCAGGATTGAATATTTTACTTTTAAATATGTGTTATTGATTCATTTGCCAGTTTCTACTTTGCAAGGGAGATGGAGGTGAATTCTGTAGTTTTTTTGCCACCTGATCAGATTCAGAGAAGGGAACCAGTGAGGAAGATGAGGAAGATGAGGAAGATGAGCTGTAAACAGAGGGCCAGCGTGAGGATGGTAACAGCAGAAAGGGACAATTTCACTGGTAGTTATAGTGAGGCAGATGTAAAGTGTTGTGTAACAGATCTGTTGCCGTATATAATATAGCATGTGTCTGTCTGCATTAGTACACATGATGTGTAGTGTGGTGATGTGTCTCTCCCACACACACACACACACACACACACACACACACACACACACACACACACACACACACACACACACACACACACACACACAGGTGTTTGTGTAATAGTAAAGTTGGAGAAACACAGCAGTCTACTGCTACACCAAGCTGCTTCACTGCAGCTCTCCACATGTCTCCAAATGAAAGAGTACCCTCTAGACCTGCTCTATGTGTAAAGAGCCTTGAGATGACTTTTGTTGTGATAAGACTCTTATTAATGGCACTGATCTAGGGCTAGGCGATATTGGAAGAATCAAATATCACACCTCAATATCAATATATTGACTATATTGTAGGGATGAGATTTTTGATAATAATCATGAGTAATGTAGATATAATGACTAAGTGGATAAAGGCAGATAAATTACATGTTACTGTAATACAGCCTTTAAAAGCGGGAAAAGACACTTATTCCATATCACCATATTACCATATTCAAATCTAACCTCAACCTATCTTGTATTCTTTTTATCCATCATTTTTGTTACGTCCAAAACATGGCCTGCAGAGCTGTGATGAATCAGCCCAGCCTCATACAGCTGCAAGCTCTGACCTTATCACACAGTGTAATGCTTTATCATCATTAAATAAAAGGTTATAATGCGTATGCAACGGGGCACAATGACAGAAACAAGAGTTGTAACCTCTCCTCCTCGCCTATCTCTACGGCTTTCAAAGTGTTTTAGTGTCACATGGTGTTCTTCACAGGCCCTTTGAAGTCTACCATTATAGCAAACATTTCATGTGTGGAGAAATGAGGTACTCGATATGAAAATGGTCATATTCAAACACATTGAAAAGATCCTCCAAACACTGACTAGCTGCTGAAATCCAAAGGTTTTACTGGGTTTCACAGCGTTTGAGTCCTTTACTGTGGAACCCGACTGTGGACACTTTGTAGAAATCAGTTGAAGATATATTTCTGTATATATACTGTATATATGTGCAATTGAAATGAGTTATATCTCTGTTTTTGCATGCTTCCTCAATATAGGGATTTGGAACTTTTGAAGAATGTAATGCATTCCTCTCCACAAACTGTATCTCACTCAAAAATACCTTGCCTTAAAAATCTTTGAAAAGCATTGACAACTGACCAAGCTTTTATGTTCCTCAGTTTTTTCCACAACTCTGAAGAATGTGACAGACTGCCTTAGATCAGAAACCATGCTGGTGGTATTTTTATTTTTTTTTCTATTTGCTGTGAAATTCACTAAGTTGTTGATCCCATAAGTCGACTTGGTTTCTGCCACTGTTGCACTGGCTCTAGCTACAGTCATGCAAATACCATGATAATCCAATTTCAAAGTCTAACAGTGACGTTAATGGCACAAAAACAAGCAGTGAATAGCTGAAGAATATTGCAGTAAGCTGCTCAGAAAAATCAATATATGGCATACCCAATTTACCATGCAATACTGTGAGGTGTTACTGAATTTAGAGATACAGTACATGCTATATACAGTATATGGTTCATGGATCCAGATGTTTCCTATATGATTGAGACAGCCTTCAGAGCAAATTCAATCTGACCACATTCATTTGTACTTTGCTTTCATCCATGGTTGGTTGTAAGTTTCAGATGTCAGCCTGAACTATTTCTTTATGGCAAATTCACATCATGTGGGAAGAAAGGCAATGATGGTATAGATTCCTATGTTTACAACCTGTGAGTCTTCATGTCATCAATCAACCCCAAGATGGAAGCTGTCAATCCTCTTGTGCTATCGTTTCTAACTCATCACTGGAAATTCCAGCTGTTTTCTACCTTCTGTTGCAGATGGAGAGGAGGTAATGATGTGGGCGTGTTCGAGCTGCACAATCTCAATTCCATCACCTGCAGCCACAGCGGGACATATGATATCATGCCGATTTATTTCACTGGAAAACTGAAACTTCATCGGAGGCTTTCCTTATTGTTACCAAAAACCTGTATACATCTTCCAGAGTGAGCCATTTCACGGCTACTTTTTGGGATGAAATTGCTGTTGAAACCTGGTAGATAATAAATAAGCTGTATCCATCCACAGTAGCTTCTTCCTGCTCCTTGCCAATTCTGCCGTTCAGCTCTGCAAAGGATTTCATCCCCACCTCACCTCGGACTCCAAGTGCTGTCGCATGAGATCAATCAAGTAGAGAGTCTGGTCTCTTGTGAAAATGTCAGAGGGGCGCAAAGAGGGTGTCAAGATTGACTCCCTTGAAGGAGGGCTGGAGCTCAGGGGGTCCTGATTACCTTCCTCTGCCTGACTCTCTCTATCACATGCCTGCTCACAAACTTGTATTGATCGACAAATCAGACTCATTATATTAATAATATTAAATGGTTCTCATATCAAGCATTCATTTTAATGTTTAGATGCCAATTGTCCAGGTTACTGCAGGTTATTTTCCTTTTTTTCCCTCTCTCTGCTGCACACAGACTGACCAGGACTCATGTGCTCATCTCCATCTACCAGGGCTGCATCCAGCTAATATCTACGGTCTCCTGGTGCCTGGTGGAGTGTATTTGAGAGGGGCCTAACCCTAACCCTAACCCAACCCTAACCCTAAATACATTTTGGTCCCAAAAGAGACCCATACTGCCTGTCAATAAACACTAACAAAGACAAAAACATTAGCAAATCATCCTCAAAGAACATACAGAAAAACACCATTAATGGCTACTATATAGGAGTGTAACAATATTGAGGGACAGTTGCAGATTTAGACGTGTAAGGGTTAAAAAAAAAAAAAAGATTGTTTAGCATAGCACTGTATCTGTTACATTTCAGCTTTTTATTATATTTAACAACAGACTTGCTTTTCTTTGTTCTCTGCAGTACTTATCCAGTCAAAAATACACTTCGATGTTGATATGAAAGCTTTTTAAAAAATGTAATCAATATGAAAGCAACACTGGTCTAGAAGTCTCAACAGTAACCGTATTTTGCATGAACATTAATTTAGAAAGAAGCATGAACTTGTGTTATCATAAATGGGTAAATGAAGTATGAAATTATAATTTAAAACAATCACAACAAGCTGAAATAACAAACATATTGTACTGCTGATGCTGTTTATTCACAATCAAAAAGAAAATACACCTACAGTACCAGCATCTCTAAAGATCACAAGATTAATTAACATGCTGTATCTTGTCTGTTTAAGATGCACATAAACAGACATAAAATTCAGTTTGTGCTTTTAGAGGGAACTGCATACTGGAGCTATTTCTCAAACAGAAATTGTGGTGGTGCTACTGTAGATGTAAGTTAAGTTATTTGTTGCTCTGTACTTCCAGCTAGGCTAACATAACCCTGGCTAATGGTGCTGTGGACAAGTGTTCTATATGACATTTTATATATGTTTTCTGTGTCCATATGGCTTAGTCAAATTGAAAGGGGTTAAAATGTGAAAATAAACGTATGAAACTAACTGTGAAAAAAATAGTTTTTTATGCTTTTAATCCATTTTCAGAGAATATATTAGAGGATTATGGGTTTAGGCACATTTGCTAATTTGTCAACAAGTTTCGGATGTGGAGCTCGCTGCCAGGCCAGTTGGTCTGGCACTTGACTGGAAGGGATCTCTATTGGCTGACCATTTCTGGAGCCATGGGTAAAATCAAATTTAAAGGCCTTTGCATACTTGACTGTGTATGTGTTGGCGCTTGAGGCAGCTGAACTCAATGCTGACTGGCTTTAAAAAGAACAGACTGATGGACTGAATGCTTGTTGTTATTATAGGAGGATGGCTATGGAAGTAAATAGTAACTGTTGTGCATATTTGGATAAGAATATAATGATCCTCATTCATACATAGGTGAGTGAGGTTTTTTTGTGTCTATGTGGTTTAGTCAAATTTAAAGGGGTGAAAATGTGAAAATAAATATATGAATAACTTGCACACATTCTTTTTTTGTGGACTCAGCATAGAATTTCTGCTTTTTGATAGAATATGTTAGAGGATTATGGTAAAAATGTCTAAGTGGTGTAATCATAAAAACTTTGTAATAAATAATTCAACTTGCTTAAAAACACTAAATTCTCAATAAAACACCATATCAACTAGTTTGGCATGATCTTACATTATAACTTTTATATTACACAAAGGTAATATAATACAATTGTTCTAAATATTACATTTAATCTGGGGAATCATGGAGATCAGGAACCATTTTGTGGTTACACCATTTGACATTTTCAGGAGCATTCTGTCCTACTTTTTGTAAAAAATGGTGTACTGTAAATGTCATTTCAAATGACATAAAACCAACAAAAATACTACATGTACATTTTAACAAACGTGATGCTGTGTTTGAAAACAATTTTTAAGATAGTTTTTGAATTGCTCATTTTTGCCAACTTTCATTTGTCATTGACCCAAATACAGGAAGTGTACAGTATCTACTGTACATGTAATTCAAATCAAGGGAAAGTATTACAAGCGTCCCTACATAGACAGATTTGGGTTAGATGGCTTCTATCAGTTCTATCTTAAATATCTCATCAGTAGTTTCCACAGTGATTGTACTATTGTATTTTTTAATATTGTTTTGTTTGTGTTTTTTTATGCTAATCCTGACTAAACAAGAGCATGGAGGTTATCTGATAATCCATGTCTGTCTCTAAAGCAGCATTTGCCTCTTTTCAATTCACAGGCTTTTGCTTCTAGTTGAAAACCCTCAGTATCCTGCATGTAGTGCACAATTAACAGAAACAAAGAAATGAGGCACAGTGGGGGTCAAATGCAGAATTATGAAGAGCTCAGGTTCTGTGCTAATTGCTGCATGGTAGCACAATATGTGTCCTAATCAACGCCAGTCAGAGTGACAGAGCCAACTCGTGCACGGAAAATGTATCAACACACAGATGTTTTTGTCTTCTCTGAGCTCCACAACACTTTGCTTAGCACTGTGAGTTATCAGAGGAGCGGCAGAAAAAGGTTAACAGTGGTCATCAGTGGGATATGTAGTGAAGGTTTTGCCTCAATCGTGAGATCAATGATCTCCCCCTACTCCAGGACACTGGTTCTTGCCTCAAACAAGCTCTACACAATAGAAAGCAAGTATCCCGCTGTAATTTTCAATTGACCAGTGGGTTGTGATTGAGTTGGGGTGTTTTTTTATGGCACTGAATCCTCAAATCCGCCTCCCAACCATGTATGCCAATTACCAATTAGCCCATATACCTTCAACTGATTGTTTTCACCTTTGGTGGGACGTAAGGCCATAATGAGCTCCTTCCATTGTTCCTAATGCTTGGCAACATGTTGAACTTCCTCCGAAATTAAGCTCATCACAGCTAGCTTATCTGTCACAGTTCTGGAGCATTTTTGGTCTTCCAGGGTGTATTTTCGTCTAGACGATTCCATCTCAGCACAACCTTCAAGATTGGATTGCCCAACTATCAAAGTCATCTCTTTCTTAATGGTCTTGACTCATTCCTTGACAATGCCTGAACAAAGTCTTAACATGGCACTGTAGCAGTGAAGATGCATTTGTGATGTACTCCTGGGCTGCCTTGACAGAAGAGTAAATTAGACATACATAAGAGAAACCTTGGAAATAAATACAAATACAAACAATCTCTGAGAAAATGATCTCTAAACCTTAACAGAAATCAAATACTGTTTTCCTGTATACCATTGACACACTATTGTGCTCAGCCACCTGAAGGATTTACCTGAACAGGCTAAACAAAAGAAATGGGAGAAAAATAATTACCTGCATTTCTTTTTTTCCCCCAAGCTAAGAGATGTTTAAATCTCTTTTAAGAACAGTTTCTTTTTCTCTGTCTTCTGACATTCATAGATTCATTAACAACTTATGCAGTCCTTTCCCTGGAGGTTCCTAGTGGTTGTTTTTTTGCCAGTGGACCAGGCACAAGAAGGCTGAAAGAGGGAGCTGCAGAATGCAACGAAAATGTCTGACATATCCACTGGTTAAGCATTCCAAACAGAAGAATATTACTCTTAGAGTTGTGGACTGAATAGATCGATACATACTGTGAATTTTCAGTTGGCAGAGAGAACCAGGCTTTTATTTGTGATAGGCTTCTATTTAACACGTCCTCATACCAAAAGACAGAATAGGTCTGATGTTGCCCTGTGCAATATGAGGAAGATCAGATCCTACCTGTCTGAGCATGCAGCACAGTTCCTGGTACAGGGTTTTGTAATATCACGCATTGACTACAGCGACTACTTACAGGCAGGCCTCCCCATTTAAACCACAGCAGATGATCCAGAAAGTGGCAACACGACTGGTCCTCAACCAGTCTAAAAAAGCACGACACCCTACGGTTCATATCCTAGTTTCTGCCAGCAATAAATCAATACCATGACACTCGAACACCTCATTCAGGTCTACGCTCCCTCCTGACACCTGATATTACCACCACAACAGGACCATAAGTTGATAGCCAGACTCTTCTCTTCTTTGCGAACACGTCTGCACTAGAAATGAATGAATGTGATGGTTTTTGTACATGAAAATTACTCCAGTTAGTGTATGGATGTATGCGAGTGAATGGATCAATGAATGTTTGTGATAGAGTGCTGGGATGTGTAATGAACCTATATTTATGACAGAATGAATGATTTGGTAGGTTGACATGGTGATGTGGTGAGGGTGAGGTGCGGTGATGTCCGCAGGATCGTCCAGTGTCAGTCTGTGTTAATTCCACCACTTTCTTTTTACCTGATGTATGTTTGTACTGCATGTTGTTTTTATGTGCTACAACTTTTCCCTATCTCCGAGACAAATTTCTCCCTGGTGGAGACCAATAAAATAACCTAACCTAACCTAACCTAACTTGATTGACAGAACCTAAATATATATATATATATTCTATGCATTCTAACCACCCTATGCATTGCCTATGTGCACTGCATGTTGGCACCTACATCCTATCAGACTCAAACTTACTCATGTTGTTCTCTTCTGACTAGATCCTTGCTGGCATTGTATCAGCTTGCAGATGTACATCACTTTGTATAAAAGTATCTGCTCAATTTAATTGTAGCAGTTCCCAAACATAGATGAGTGTTTTCAGCAACCCCTTTAGGACTGATGGGGAGCAGACTATATAGGTCAATTGTACCTGCACTCAAAAATGACCCATAGGACCATTTGCAGAACGACCCATAGGAGAGTGATATTATACTTTCCAAAACCATTGCAAATCACTGTTAAAAGATAATTGATGTTTTATGATATGACAGTGCTGTGGTTAATTAAGGTCTGGTTAGGTTTAGGTACAAAACCGCTGTTTAGGGTTTGGGAAATATCATGGTTTGGGTTAATATGATTCTGAAAGTTATACAAGGCAAGGCAAGGTAACTTTATTTATAACGCATTACACAGGGGGAAATAATGTGCTTTAGATAAAAACAAAAATCAGGATGACTAAATAGTAAATACTGGAAACATTAAAACATACATGAAAACAAACAATTAAAACCCAATTATAATAAAAAGGGAAAAAAAGTCCAAAAAGCTAGCTTAAAATAGAGCATAACATATGAGAGTGCAGGTTAAAGTAATGATTTGCTTTCAAATTATTAACAGATCATACAGTGCAACCTTTGTTGCATTGCAACAGTAAACAGCTTGATGCATCTCAGGGTCATAATTACTGTGTCTGCTACTGTAGATGGCATAAACATAATTATAGGCCACTTTTGCTTACCTGAATTTTTGACCTATACTGTTTTTTTTCTTGTGAAGGCTGGCTGTTATATTAGAGACAGGCCTCTATTTATAATTTCTCTTGTTTCTCAGTTCATACAAACTCAGCACTTCAGTCCATTTCCACACTAGCACTATCATGTCAGTCATATTTCCCCACAGAGTTGTGTCTTTCTTTTGATAATATTAACAATAAACCTAAACATTGACTAAATCTTTGACTGCACAAATAATTAAATGTGATTTCAGTTGGATTTTTAGACATGTCCCTGGGTCCCTCTAGCTAATGGAGTGAATACAACCCCTCTTCATCAGAGGGCATCTGTATCTTTCACAGTAAACAAAAGATGAATGTGACTCCACCCTCTAGCTGCTGGTCTAAATGTGTCTCCCATGAAGACTTGTGCCCATTGTTATCACTGACCAGAGGCACAGACTGAGCAGAGAACGACATCTGAATCTCTCAAGGAGAATGCTAATTTCCCCAGACTTATCCAAGCGCCTTTGGCTAAAAGGGAAATCACTGCAGACTGAAAAATGACACAGCTGTGTGAGATCGCTCCAAATAATTGCCAGGTCAGAGCCAAATTTATATTTACTTATGATTATGAGTAACAAATGCATTTAGGCTCCTAGAACCTAAAAATGATTCATTCTAATGTAACACAAATGACAAAGAAATACATCAAGAACTAAAAAGTAGATTTTGTGTTTGTAGTTTGGGTTGTAGTTCCTGCTAAATGATAGCAGTGACAACTAGCATACATCCTCAGATTAACATAATCATATTAATATTAAGATGTAAAATCAAAAGCACTTTTTTGGAAATAAAGGGCAATAAAGGCAGATATTTTAAAAAACTCATAACCTAAACTGTCTTTAGTTTAGTCTGCCTCCTTGGACTTGGACATTTACAGAAACTGGGGCTGTCCAGTCTTTAAGAGGACTCATGCAGACTGTATGTGGACCACATGCAGCCTCAGTCACGGACAAGTGACAGCTACCACGATGTAGCTGAAGCCAGAGCAGAAGTATTTTAATGTGCAATACTACTGATGGCCACTAGATGCTCCATGAGATGCCGATTTTTAAAAAATGACAGTTTCTCTCTTAAAGCAACTTTTTTAATTTTTTTAATGAGTCATTATATTCTTAATCTCTTAATTAATTTCATAGTCATTTTGGAAGTGATTGCTCTGTTAATAAGATTTGAACACTTATATTAGCTTTCATGTCTGTGGGCGTTGATTGACAGCTGTGATTGACAACAGTGATGGCTCACTTGCTGCTCTCCCCGGCTCCAGAACTTGCTCCAGACTATTGTGACAATTTTTCACCAAGTTTAATGTTACCTGATTACAATACCTGCCATGTTGGATAGGACTGGGTATCGGTACTCAATACCTTTAAGGTATGGACTGAAATAAATCCATACCAACTAGTATCAAAATGTCTACCGTCAAATGATACCTGCAATCAATCCTTTTTGCACTGATTATTTGCATTTTTATTGTTGTATCTGCCACAGCAGCTACAACACATTTGTGGTGCTGAAGTTGTGGTGAATTTGAGTTAGCACGCTTAACAGTTCAGCAAAAAGATGAATGTACAATAATAATAATAATAATAACAAACAATAGCCGGCCCTAATGTTGGCACATGTCACAGTTCAGGCCCTCTAGAGAGTAACAACCACAGACAAACAGATGCTCTGGCTCTTGATGTTGGTGTGGGACAGTAAATATGGTGAATGAAAGGGGTGAATAAAGGGCACCCAATTAGCACTGAGGGTCTTTTCTGGGTGCCCCAGCATAACCATAAAGGATGTATTTGATGGAAATAAAGCAATCCAGAGCCACATCACTGATGCCAACATAGTTTTTCACTTCACTGTTCACTAAAATATGAAGCATGTTTTTCTTTCAGATTTATCCATTCTGTTTAGAGGAAAATGTTTTGAGTGAAATGTTGGCTTCGAGTAAACAGATGTCAGATGTGAGGACAAGCACAGCAGTGACCAGCTGCAAGCAACTGACACAGTTACACTGCTGCACCTTTAACCAGACAGACATCACTGCAGCTGCCTGCTGAGAGACCAGTCCAACACCACCTCCTCTTCTCTGACCAACTGACCCAAAGTCGGCCACCTGGGTAGGGTCAGCGATGAGGTGGGATAGAAACAAATCTTCAAAAATATGAAGAAACAAAAATACTCTGCTCTACTGGCTTTTAAAGTTTTTGTTGTTGTTGTTGTATTTTTAAGTTGAATTTGATTTGCAACCCACAGCAGGTCTGTCATGACCCTGTGCAGGTATCTGCCTTCCTCTCTGGGATCATTAAACTCTCTGTAAGAAGCTGAAAAGCAAAGCAGCATTCATTAACAATATTCCCCAGTGATTTTCTTTTTTTTCTGATATTATGCAACATGGAACCACAACAGAAAGCAAATCTGAAAATGAGACAGAATTATTTTGATGTCTTAAATAATTAAGGGAGCTCTGACATGAAACTAGTTTATTATTTGAAGGAAGTGAACTACTATCCTCGATGAATCCACAACAGGAGGAGCTGTACTGGATTCAGTTAAGATTACACATCTTCACTAAAGTTGGAAATGATACTTTACTTCACCATTATCAGACCATAGCAGTAGTTCAGAGCACTGAAGTCAAATTGTTTTAGCTGATTGGTCTCCCTTGTTTTCAATATATGTTTCATTAATGACTGACACATTTCTCTCTAATGTCTTTAATGTCCTTGTTATACAATATTTCCCTTGTATCAAGATGCTGTTAGTATCTTGCTGTGAAAAGGGTTTTTGCCAGCATTGAATAGAAATTGCAACATGCTTATTTGTCCAAATGGGCTTCAGGTGGGTTCTGACTGGGTTTCAGGTGGGGCCCATGTGGGTGAGACCCATGTAGACCCCATATGTTTGCCCATATGGGGTCTAAATGGGATCAGAATGGACCTTAAAGCTAGTTTCATATGCACCATGAGGTCTATCTAAACACCACCTCAGCCATTCATTTTCATTTGGTCGGAAAATAGTGGAGTTAGATCAGCCAAATGGCTTAGTACAGGCGCTAACGGGACCACCAGTGTATCTGGTAAATGACCCCACTAATAATGCCTGGATTGTTATCAAACTTGTACAGTAGTACAAATAGGCTCTTTACTCATAAATCGATACATTGGAAAGTTTGTAAGTACACCAGGAGTTTATTAAAATAAACACTTACCTGATGGCTTTTACTCTGCTGCTACTGCTAAAGCTGTAAACATCGTCGAAATATCGGGTGTCTCGTGAGACGACACAGTATTTCAGTGATTGCGCGATATTTTGACGATGTTTGGTGGTCCCGTTAGCGCCTGTACTAACCATTCGGCTGATGGCTCTAACTCCACTATTGAAAGTGAATGGCTGAGGTGGTGTTTATATAGACATCATGGTGTATATGAGGCGAGGTCGAGGGCCTCATTTAACCAGCCCACATGGGCTTCACATGTGGGGCCCATGTTTCTGAAACAATATGGGGCCCAAATAATTTGCCCTGATTATGCCCATGCCTGCTTAGCCCACTTACATCCCTTATGAGACTCATAGAGTCAACCCATGTGGGCTTCACATGTTGGGCCCATGTTACTGAAACCATGTGGGACCCACAAAATTTGCCCAGTTCAATCCCATGCCCACTCAGCCCCCACATATCCCACATGGACATGCTGGCTGGGTTTATTTCACATTTTCACATTTTAAACCAGTAAATACCCCCAAAGTGTCATTATTTAAGTCTGAAATGTAATGACTTTTCTTAAAATGGCCTAGAATATATAAAAAAAGGAAATATTTCAAAAGGACTTTTTTTTTTGCACCTGGTTTAAATACGTGTACATAGAGGGTGTGCTGGGTTCAATATGACCTGCATGTATTCAAAGGGATAACTAGAGGCAGTTAAATCAAGGTAGAGTGAGTGGGTGGAATGGTTTTGTGGAATCTTAAAATAAAGTAGGGATTGGCATGTCTGTGTAATGATAGGACAATGGGGACAGACTGTTGACAGTTAATTGCTACAATGGATCACAATAATAATAATTTTTTTAAAAGACTGTAAAAGTAATGTTTTTTTCTTGTTAGATTGAAATTTGCAAACCAGTTTATTATTTTGTTTTATGACTTACACACTCAATACAGAGCTGATTGTGTACAATTAACAGAAAATGAGGGTTTGTTGTTTGCAGCTAGTGTTGACTGATAGTTTTAATTATATATAATCAAACCTAACAATTTACAAATGTTGTAGCATCCTTCACTTTCAATTAAATGTTGTTCTCTAATTTTAGATAATAAGATCATAATATAGTGTAAAAAATGACCCACACCATACTGTGAAGGATCAGAATATAAATACTATGTCAGGGTTAAGTACCTTGCCCTATGCTCATGTGAGATTAGTCTACTCATACTGAGTACGTCTCAGCTGAGAAGGGCTTTGCTAGCATTCTGCTTCACACAGGTCATGTACATTATAATTTAGAGTATTTCTCTTTGATCAGATACTGCTATTATCTTGCTGGATGCTCATGTGAAGTTGACCAGGATGTCACCTCAGATGAGAAGGGCTTCAACAGCATGAAAGCAAATTAAAACATGCCATTGCTTACATTTTGGATGGCACAGGCTCTTATTGTTTTGGGTTTTCTAAAGTCCATGTTAATACTTTTTAAACAGAGAGCTGTCATTTTATTTTGAAGGATTAGCTCCCCTTGTCACTGCTGGGATTCTTTGAGAGCTCCTTCAACTGTGTCTCAATATAACTGTATAACCATTTGCTATAAATGTTCATTCCTTGATGTTAATGTCTCTGACTGAAATACATAATGGAGTCATATGGAGATACAGTGGCACTTCTGGCAGTTGACCAATCTGATTCTTGTGCTTTAATAACTTAATAACTCATCAAAACATAAAGTGGAGATTGATTCTTTTAAACCTGTGGGTACAATGTAATAATAATAATAGAGTATTAAAAATAGAGTAAAAAAAAAAAAGTTTCATATTCAAGTGCTTCACTACTGGGCACTAATCAGCCATGTGTAATAGTTTATTTCTTACTTTCTTTTCTTTCTTTTTTTTGATTAAGCTTCATTCATTAATTCATTACTTTAATATTTAACTTAATATTTGTAATCTTCTTGGAACTGCTGACAGCAATTTGTTAATATTTTCATTGTTTTATACACCGAAGAACAAATGAATTCATCAGAAGTAAATAATAAACAAATAAATAATCATTAAAAAAAATGTTGGTTGTAGCCTGACCAAATGTTGGTTAAGAATAATACAATTATTGTTATTGTGGACTAAAGTGGAACTTTTATTTAGACTAAAACCTTTTCAGAATACAAAACACATTGAACATTAGACAAATGCTGCTGGTATACATTTACATTTGCAGTGTCAGCAGCAGACTTATTCCCTCATTATTTTTCACTGTCTGAATTGAGTCTGTAGTTAAAACTGTCTAAACCAGACATATCCAAACTATTCCATCTCTGGTCTAAACCTATGAGTAACAAATATAGAGAATACTTGCCACCAATTCAAATCCTTAGAAGCAGCTTATTTCAGCACCACGGACAGTGACCATCCTAACTGAAACTGGCTGACTCATATCACATTACCAGCAGCTTTATTTCTTACCACTGCTCTTTGTAGTTGATACAAAAAGTTACACAGGTCAGTTTTTTGTGTGTTTACTGTATTTTTCAGTGTCATACATAATTAACAATACAGTGGAGGTCACAAGTTCATAATGAACAGATAGTGTGAGACGTGTTATTTAAATCGCCGCCACCTAGGTCAAATTATGATGAGGCACACAAGGAAAAACTGTAATATAATACAATAATGTAAAAATAAATGTGTTTTAAACACAGTCTGGCACAGTCAGAGTAGACTGACACATTCATAGAGATAGGAGCGTATCTGTTATATGAGACAGAGACAGACAACTAATAAATAAGAACACAATCAGTGAAGCTTGGCAGTGAGTTTGATTTATTGTTTCATCTTGTCTTCAACGTTGTTTTCATTATGACCATAACATATTCATCTTGTATATTTAAATAGTATTGCATTCAGACTCAGTGGTTGTTTTGCTGTTTGGTTTCAGATAACATTTAACACTGATGCATTTGAAAGGTATGGCATTCTTGTATTCAGGAAATAATTTTATTTATCAAACTAAGCAGTCTAGCTTATCTAAAATATATATTTATGTACAGAAATCATTGTTGCACCTGTATTAACCTTCCTATTGTATTTCTTTTGTCCTTTAGGGTCAATTTCAAATGACTGGTTTGACTCTTAGTAAATATAAATCATCACCTAATTCTGTGTTGGACATTTTTAGCCAACTTCACTTTGACTATACACTTATTTTTGGAAATGATGGTCAATAGACTTCCTTTAAATTATACCTCATTTAGTTAAAAAAAGCAGAAATTATAAATTATTTTAACCACATTTATGATTTAAATTAAATATGGTATATGTGAAATTTCAGTCAGGATACAGTTTTGAATGGTCTGGTTTGACTGTTTTTATAAAGCACAACAAAGTACATATTGTCACACAATTCTATGAATGTAGTGATGATTATACATGTAAAGAATGTCGTGTTGGAACATCTGTGTGATTTTCAGTCAATTAGAGAAATTCAATCCATATTTCTGAAAAAAAGACAAAACAACAGGTCAAATTTGACCAAAGGACAACAGGAGGATAAAAAAAATGATCAGGACTTTTGTTTTCCTGCTGAGGCATGACTGAAATATAGAATATGTCTCCCACAGGATATCAATAATTGAAGTTAGTGACGTTTCTAGTG
Source organism: Scomber japonicus (assembly GCF_027409825.1). Lineage (NCBI taxonomy): Eukaryota > Metazoa > Chordata > Actinopteri > Scombriformes > Scombridae > Scomber > Scomber japonicus. The sequence goes on from NC_070601.1 coordinate 17,073,133, forward strand.
TTATATCATTGATATTATTCACAAACATACAATGCAACTGAAAATATGTCTTTTAATGTTGTAATTTTATACATTATTTAGGGTAGTTTTGTTTTAGTGCCAGAAAGCTTTTGATTCAAAATAGCTCAGTTAAAGGCTCAGAGTAGGTGTAAAGTGATAATGATGTTCCTTTTCCTGTTATGTGTGTATGGAATGTTATACAAGCTAACATTATTTACAAAGAAAGACAATAAATCAGTAGATTCCCCTCTGCTGCTCACTATGTGGCTCTACAAAGAGACACAATGCTCTCTGCACCACAGCATGCTGCTTCAGCTGCACGACGCTTTAATAGCACACATTTCCCACAGCTAACAATGACCTTGATGCTCCGTTTACAGGGAGAACCTGGCCAGCACTGTGTTTCAAAAGACCCTCAGGGGCCACATAAAGAGACAGAGAAACATGGAGAGGCCTGAACACATAGCAAACACTGACAGACAGGGGGACATACGATGAGAAGAACACAAGGCAAAATCAATACTAATCACATCTTCTGCACCACCTCAACATAGCAACTACTAGGGGGGAGGAGGGAGTGGGGACATGGGTAAAAAAAGGAAATGTTAACCCAGTGAAAGAAAGACATCTTCCCTGTGTATATTCATGTGTCATGCTTTCTTACAACGCAAATGCTTTGCTGCATTCTTCTGCTGGTGTTCTTGTTCTGTGAGAAATTACGAGCAATGACCTAACCTAACCCTAACTCTAACCCTATACCTATAAATCAGTAGGACTGTAATTCTTTGTAGATATAGTAGGCTATATGCCATATTTCAACATTTTTATGACCTTCTCAGTACTACATGACTGAGGCTTTACCAACAGCACAAGTCTGTAATGCAAACTGGAAATGTGGTACTCAGCTGAAGCTGAAAGTCATTGGTTAGAAGTGAATGGACGATGTGGGAGTGATACCACTTTACCATGGACTCAAAAGAGTGGAGCCTCATGCCACTATGACCTGGTCCAAGATAAGTAGCAGAAAATGGATGGGTGGATGGAAGTTGCAGGACCCTGGATCTCCATCTGATAACCCAGATAACCTCTCATCTTCACACAGCAGGGTAAAGACTGAGAGTAAATCAGAAAAAGCCAATGACTGGACCTCTGACTTTGCTGTTAGGAAGCATGTACAGCATCATACTCTGCTTCACTAAGCAACTGGTCTGTTACATGACTGAGAGAATCCTGCATATCGTGACTGTATATCCAAATGTGAAAACCATCATAGTCCACATAAGGACCAATGATATTGTGAAACAGCCTGGTGTGCGGAAACAAGACTTTATTGATTTGTCGAACACAGTCAGCGATTTGAATACTGGGGTGTTTATAAGTGGCTATTCTCTACCACCAGTTAGAAATGGAATCGAGAGATTCAGCAAAACTGCATTTAATGTCCATTTATTGACAATGTCAGCTTTTCGAGGCAGATGGACTTTGCCTTAACAAGTCAGGAGTAAAAATCTTTTATCTTTAATCTGTTTTTACTTCCTGAGTCATCCATCTGTTCATTCTGCAGAGGTCAAGAGACAAGAGGAGTCAAAACAAGAAGAAGACATAATACAGCAAAGCAGAAATCTTAAAAGAGTCACCTCAGCCAGAAGAAGAGGAGTCTCCACCCACCTCACCAATACACCGCCTATGAGGATTTACCCTGTTGACCCCAACAAACCCCATCCAGGTCATCCTTTCTCCCTACTACATTTTCTTGGACTTCACTGATCATATAAAAGAGATGGTCACTGCTGGGGCCGACCGAACCGCCCACAATGCCATCAAAATCATTGTTTGTCTCCCCAGCTTGATAAAAAGCACAGCCGTCCAGTTATTTGTGTACAAAATACAGCAAGCTGTAACTGATATCTGCTGGTTCCAGGCTGATGGCACTCATGACTCTTCCCAGGACAAGCCGGGGGCCCTGTGTGCTGGCAAATTCTTCATTCCTGTCCTGATAGATACTAGAAAAAGGATGGTCAATCTGCTAAGAAACAGGAAGAACCCAAACAATTCTGCAAATGTGTCACATTTAGCATCCATTCCTCAACAGCAACAGCAAAAAGTTGCAAAAAAACTAGTCAGAGAATGCTTTTAACACATAATCGAACTATTACATGTCAGGTGTTTGGCAGGAAAATGGTTTTAATGAATTTTATTGTCAAGCACATTTTGGATTTTATGTGTAAAACTGAAACTTGGTTAGACCAAGATAACAGCTGTTCTTATCAAGTCAAGCACTCCTAACTCCAGACTTATGAGTGCTAGAGTACATAACAAAGGAGTCGCCACTTTGTCTAATGATTTCCTCCAATACAAGCAGAGATCATATGGAAAAATTGCTTCTTTTGAATATGTGGCTCTTCAGATGAATTCCTCTTCTCAAGCTGTGTTCTTAAATATTTACAGGACACCTAAATGCTGTGCAAACCTTTTGATGACTTTGCTGAAGCTCTGTCTCTAATCTGTATTGACTTTGTGTAGTTTGTGTAGGTGATTTTCACATCACCCAGCACAAAGGGACTAAAGAACTGTGTTGTGGCTCAGATGGTAGAGCAGTCGGAAGATTGGCGGTTTGGTTTGGATCCTTCAGTTCATATGTTGATGTCTTCTTGAACAAGATACTTAACTGAACCCTGATGGTTGTGCCAACAGTATGTGAATGGTTAATTTCCTCCTGATGAGCAGGTTGGCACTCTGTGTGGTAGCTTCTATCATCAGTGTATGAATGTGTGTGAATAGGTGAATGTGACATGTAGTGTAAAAGTGCTTTGAGTGTTCAAAATACTAGAAAAGTACTCTATAAGTACAGTCCCATTTAGCATAAGTATGTGGCAGACTCTGTATGTGATTGGCACAAAGGAGACACTCATCATCACTTCATCATCATATTAAAAGTCAGTGCTCAACTTTAAACGGTGATGTCAAAACACTAACCCTAACCCTAACCCTCAAGCCAGAAATCTTAGTGTACTTATGGACTCAGACTTAAATTTCAACAGCCACATTAAGATAATTACAAAGTCAGCCTGCTATCACCTGAAGAATATATGAGAAGAATATAAGGATATATGTGTGAGCAGGATTTGGAACAACTCATCCATGCATTTAACTAAAGCACACTTGACTACTGTATAGGTGTCTTCACAGGTCTCTCTAAAAAGCTACAGCTAATTTCACCTCAAGACCAAGAAACTCACATCACTCCAGTATCCTTACACTGGCTTCCTCTCTGTCAAAGAATCGATTAAAATAGGACTGTTGGTTTATAAAGCACTAAATGGTTTGGAGCTAAAACACATTTCTCATCTTCTGCTATGTTAAGCATCCAGACGTCTCAGGTCATCTGGGACAGGTCTGCTTTCTGTTTCTGGACCCAAAACTAAATATAAAAAGAAGCAGTGTTCAGTTTTAAACCTCCATATATCTGAAACAAACTCCCAGAGAACTAAAGGTCTGCTGCAACTCTACTTTCTTGTAGATCAAGGCTGAAGACTTCTCTGTGTGCTTACCTTTTTATTGAATCTAATTTGAGACTTTTGATTCATTTTTTTGCACTGGACTATAACTTTTATCTTTGTATTTTATCTGTTTTATTCTATTTGAGTTTGTTTTCATGTTGTGTTCTTTTTGCTTTTTAATAACTATTTATAATTGAATGGAAATATATTATAATGTGTTTCTTTTGCAGTTTGTCTTAATGCTTTTAATGTTTATGTAAAGCATTCTGAATTGCCTTGTTGAAGTGTGCTTTGCAAAAAAAAACTTTGCCTTAAAAAGGTAAATGATTTATTCCATAAGTGTGATTGTGCATAATTTAAAAAAATGATGATGTGTGTAGTTATTGTGCAGTCTTTGTATGACACTAGAGATTGAATGTGTGTGTGTGTGTGTGTGTGTGTGTGTGTGTGTGGAAATGGATGCATCCTCATCACAGTCTCAAATCAAGAATAGCTGACATGATGGATGGATGTGAGTCATCCTACGTAAAGCATACGTAAAGCAATAAAGCAGGATAAAAATATAATCACAACTCCTACACTAAATGTGATACTTCAAGTGTGTATTAATAACAAAATGAACTTAAAGTATCAAAAATAAAATGATTCAAAGCAGTCTGTTGGAATAATATATTATATATAGCATTTCTGGAGAATTTTACTTTTACTAGTTTATCAACATGGAGGTAATTTTAGCTGCTTTACATATTATTATGCCAGTAAGTTTGTGGTCCACTGTTGGTCAATATATTGGTAATAATAAGGTTTTAACCCTCACACACTGTTCATATTCAAAGCATTCCCAGAATTCCTGCTTAACCCTCCTGTTGTCCTCGAGTCGAGGTAGGAAGGGAGGAAGAAGGAAGGAAAGGAGGGAGGAAGAAGGAAGGAAGGGAGGAGGGAAGGAAAGAAGGAGGAAGGGAGGAAGGAAGCAAGGAAGGAAGGAAGGAAAGAAGGCGGGCGGCAGGAAGGAAGGAGAGAAGGAAGGAAGAAAGGGGGATGGAGGAAGGAAGGAAGAAAGGAAGGAAGGGAGGAGGGAAGGAAAGAAGGAGGAAGGGAGGAAGGAAGCAAGGAAGGAAGGAAGGAAAGAAGGCGGGCGGCAGGAAGGAAGGAGAGAAGGAAGGAAGAAAGGGGGATGGAGGAAGGAAGGAAGAAAGGAAGGAAGGAAGGAGGGAAGGAAAGAAGGTGGGAGGCAGGAAGGAAGGAAGGAAGCAAGAAAGGGGGATGGAGGAAGGAAGGAGGGAAGGAAGGGAGAAGAGAAGGAACCGTCAAAACAGATGGGGTCAATTTGACCCGGGAGGACGACACAGAGGTTAATTAGTCTCTCATGACAACAACAACAAAAATTATTGATGAATACCTCATCAGTCAGAGATAAACAGCAAAGATCAATCCTTATTAATGAAGAGAGCAGAGAGAGTTTACTCTTCAGTTTGTACACTGAAAAAGTGTAAATGTGAAGAATGTAACAGCATTTTTTTTATTTTTTGAATAAATATGGATTAAACACTATAAAAATGTATCAGCTGCACACAAATGTTGAAATATTTAATTTAGTTTATTCTGGATCACACTGAGAGAGGTAATCAAATGCCAAGCTAAATGTTAAGAAATACTGAGAGTGTTTAACAGCTCTGCTAATGTAAAAATGAACAGTACGGTATGTAAGGGTTAAGCTCACTAAATGTTATTGTCGAATAAGTTCTGATGTATTCAACATTTAACTCAGCTGTTTCTGTCTTTGTCTCCAGGCAGCATGAATCATTGCCAGTATGAGCTGACATAAAAGAACATTTACAGCTCGCCTGATTGAAAGAAATTACTGAAGACCTTTCTTTCTGTTTTTCCCTCGTAGATGGTCAAGGTGACTGTTTTTCTTTATGTGATGGCAACCTCTACTTCTTCAACTCCTTCTGTATTACAGTCATATGTTGCCATAGTGATCTATTGTTGTGTTTATGGACACTAATACTGTTATGACCAAATCTATTACTGATTGTATCACCACAAAATGTTTAACAACAATAGTACATCCATCATCTGTGGTCCACCTATACAGCTGAGCTCACCAGTCTATCACAGAGCTAACACGTGACGACAGACAGCCAATCACAGCTGCAGCTCCATTCACCTGACCTACAAGTGCTCAGACTGTCAGAGGGGAAAAAGATCCACAAAGAATCCAGCCAGCTGTCGGGTTCTGACTCCAGATCCATCTCGTTATCCACACTGCTGCCCCAGAATGAATATTGGTTATAACAGATTAGTAATAATAATAAACCAAAATGAATAATTGATTTACTCTCTCAGCCTCTTTACAGCTTATGGCACAGGATCTATAATAAACCCTTGTTTATCTAATTGCTCTCCCATGACTCTTTAATCATGTTGCAGGTTTAACCCTTAAACAGGCCTTACTAGTTATGTCATTTGCACCTAAAGGAAGGAAGGAAAGGAGGAAGGAAGGGAAGCAAGGGAGGAAGAAGGAAGGAAGGGAAGGAGGGAAGAAGGAAGGAAAGGAGGGAGGAAGGGAAGGAAGGGAGGAAGAATGAAGGAAAGGAGGAAGGAAGGGAAGCAAGGGAGGAAGAAGGAAGGAAGGGAAGGAGGTAGGAAGGAGGGAGGAAGGGAAGCAAGGGAGGAAGAAGGAAGGAAGGGAAGGAGGTAGGAAGGAGGGAAGAAGGAAGGAAAGGAGGGAAGAAGGGAGGAAGGAAGGGAGGGAGGAAGGGAGGAAGAATGAAGGAAGGGAAGGAAGGGAGGAAGAAGGAAGGGAAGGAGGTAGGAAGGAGGGAGGAAGGAAGAAAGGAAGGACAGATGAATGAAGGAAGAAAGGACAGAAGGAGGGAACATTTACCCTAACAGCTGAACTTAGATCTGAGGAAGGAAGGAAGGAAGGAAGGAAGGAAGGACAGACAGAGGAAGGACAACACGAAAGTTAAAGAGTCTGTATCTCCGGGTGCACGTTGTCTGTTTAAGGGTTAAGAAGCATGTAATGAAATGCTACAATATGTGCATGCTGTTTATTCCAAAATCTTATGTAATATAAGACTTCACTACCTGACATTCATTAATGGAGTTAATAGCTAGTGTAAGACATTGCTGATTGTTTATTGATTTTACATGACAACATTTATCCTCCTAGATCATGGGTGCAAATATCATGTTACCTCCCTCCTATCACATTTACTACCAGCAGTGGTGTAATAAGTACTCAGATCCTTTTGCCTATTATCTGCCAAATTTACTTAACCCTCCTGTTGTGCTCCCGGGTCAAATTGACCCATCTGTTTTGACTTTTCCTTCCTTCCTTTCTCCTTTCCTTCCTTCCTTCCCTCCTTCTTTCCTCCTTTCCTTCCTTCCCTTCTTCCCTCCTTCCCTTCCTTCCTTCCTTCCTTCCTCCTTTCCTTCCTTCCTTCCCTCCTTCTTTCCTCCTTTCCTTCCTTCCCTTCTTCCCTCCTTCCCTTCCTTCCTTCCTCCCTTCCTTCCCTCCTTCTTTCCTCCTTTCCTTCCTCCCTTCCTTCCTCCCTTCCTCCTTTCCTTCCTTCCTTCTTTCCTCCTTTCCTTCCTTCCTTCCTTCCTCCTTTCCTTCCTTCCTTCCTTCCTTCCTTCCCTCCTTCTTTCCTCCTTTCCTTCCTTCCCTTCTTTCCCTCCTCCTTTCCTTCCTTCCTTCCTCCCTCCTTTCCTTCCTTCCTTCTTCCTTCCTTTCTTCCATCTCCCTTTCTTCCTTCCCTCCTTCCTCCCTCCCTCCCTCCTTTCCTTCCTTCTTCCTCCCTTCCTTGACTCGAACACAACAGGAGGGTTAAAATATTCAAACTAAACTACAACTACACACTGGTGTTTTGTACAAAGAACTACTGCTTTAATTTTTAATATTATGTGCTGTATGTCCAGTGAGTGTCTAGTGTTGAGTAATGGGAAACATTTATTCTGAAGGACTACGAGTTAACAGTTAGAATCAAGCATGAGGCTGTATTATGTATAGCCTGGGAAATTGTAATACAGGGCACTGAATTGTTCATTCTTTCTCGTCAGATCTCTTTTTCTGGGACTGCTGCTGCTGCTGCATTGAGGGGCCGCTCCACCATACACCAGTCACAACACACTGCAGGACTCATAGACATGTTGCCAAGATCTGCCGTTTGTAGTTTTAGAGAAATTTTGGTTGTTTTTCACTGTCCAAAAATAAAAAAAGAATCACAGTACCCAACACTAACTGTAGCTCTGTTAAGTGTTAACAGTATCATAATCAGCTAACATTAAACTTATTGAAATATTGCAACAACAGTCCCAGAACCAGTGAGAGCAGCAAGTGGGCCAGCTTTCAATCAACACCCACATGGTAGGCATGGAAGCTACTGTATGGCTCAGTGACATTTAGTATTTAGTATTTTTGTTGGTTTTACACATAGACTGTATAGAAGAAATGGACGTAACATCCATGATGTCACCCATTGGTTTGTGAACTGCTGCCAATATTTCCGAATCTAGGCAGCGCCATCTTGAAAATTTCAGGTGCATGCTGGGAAAAATAAAAACACGCATTCTACTTATATGGGCATGAGGCGGGGCCATGGGCGGAGCCATGGGCGGAGTGGGGAGGTTGCAATTGGTTGCGGGCTGGATCTCGAGGACATTGGGCAATCAACCTGTCAATCACGACGTAGCCACGCCCCGATGCATACCCTGCTTTATGGTCAAATATAAAATCAGGGAGGCCAAAATGTCCCAAATGAACATCATACTGCATTGAAGAAGGCTTTAAACTAGCGATTGAGACCATAAACACATTTTGAAAATGTTTACTGAGGTTAGAAATCAAGTGAGAAGTTGATGAATTCTCCATTGACTTGTATAGAGACAGAAGTCCTTTTGACACCAAAACGGTCGCCCCCTGGTGGCCTTTTGATAGATATGCAGTTCTAAGTTACTTCTGCGTTGGCCTCATTTCAGAGGACCAGAACTCCCCGCCTAGTTTTATATCATTTGAAATGACATTTGCACCATTTTTTACCAAAAGTAAGACTGAATGCTCCTGAAAATGTCAAATGGTGTAACCACAAAAGAATGATAAATATTCAATATTTTATCCTCCTACAGTGTATTAAAACATCAGAAAAAAGGCATTATTAATGGGTAAAAGCCTCATTGTAAGACAGTAATTGGACTGAATTTTTCTGCTCATTTTATTAAAATATTGTGTGTTGTGTAATATATTTTGTAGTATTAATAGCGGTGTTTTGTAGTGAAATAAACATCTACATACTATCACTGAATTCTTTGAGTAATGTCTTCATTAAATGAGTTATTACCAGTTAGACAGATAAACTCTGTGTTGGAATTATTGTATATAAGTTATCCCATATTTACCCCTTTTCTATAATCATTAGTCCTTATGGTGTACAAGCATGCTGTTTTTTAAGGTTGTTTTTCAGGACTCTTTGAAGACCTGTGACCCTGCACAGGACGACTATCTGAAGATCTGTGACCAACCTGTGATCCTGCATAGGACGTCTATCTGAAGTTTTATGGCCAAACTGTAACCCTTATAAAAAGGTCTTTGAAGTGTGTGTGTCCACCCGAGGCAGACCAGCGACCGATCAGTGACCTATTTGTGACCGATGTGTGACCCCCACCCTTTAGAGCAAAAATGACTATGTAAATTAGGGACTCCCTGAAAGCAATAAAAACAAAGGGTTCGGCAAGATTTGCTCAGAGCGGGTTGGAGATCTTAACTGAGCAGATCTCTGTCCGTTCTCCTTGCTCCTTGCAAGTAAAAACTCTAATCCTGTTGTCTTCTCTCCTTTGTTTGATATTTTAAAGTGTTTTAGGTTGCCTGAACCTGACATTAACTTGGTCCATTCGAGCCGGAGACCAACACACCTAAGGATCCCAGCGGGCTGGTAAACTCCAGGAAGACTGTGGCCACAGCAAAATCTAAAGATCCTTTTCCAGGACTGGTTTTTTGCCCGCCTGTTGGGATCTGAAGGTTGACGGTAGTCCGAGAGGAGAAAGACAACAGTGGTGAGTTAGAGTTTGTTAAAAACAAGCGATTGACTGAGAGTCTTTGCGCGTTGTGATAAAAAACCCTGAGAATACTAGTCACTATCAGGTAAACGAGGGACTACGGAGTCCGACAAATTCCGTGTAAAGAAAAATAGGCCTAGTGGACAACGGTGTCCTGTAAGACTCAGTGAAACGTACGTGAGTGAATGAGAGTGTGAGTGGAAATGAAATACCATTAGGTATCTTCATTTCATACCAAAATAGTAGGATTGTAAACAGCAAACCTCTTGTGGATGCAAAGGCAAGAATTCTCCACTCGAAAGAGTTGAAGTGAGAATTACCACAACAGGTAATTTTCTTGCTGTCCTACTAACAAGAAACCAGTTCTTAGAACACCCTAGGTGTTGAATAACTGGACTAAAATTACTAAAATGGGGAAAAAGTGAGTAAACTAAAAAATAAAGTAAGAAATAGACTCAAAAGATTGGAAATATGTTAAAACCCAGGATCCTGGTAAAATTAAGGACGTACGGATAGAAATACTAAGAGAAGCAACTAAAAGATACTAAAATGTAATAAATATTAAAACTTGGGGAGACGTCCCTAGAACATAGAAAATAGAGAAGTATAACCTTTGTACAAAGTAATGAGTATACATAAGGAAGGAGAATAATATAATAATGAAATAAACTAGTTGGAATTTGTTAAAACTCAGTAATGATATATATCATTTTTTAAGAAATAAGCCTGTCAAGAAAAGTACAAATAGGAAGTTACCATGAAAAAGTAAGAATGAAGGAAGAGTGAAGTAGAGAAAGAGAAGAGAAAAGAAGGAGACAGAAAGTGTGAGAAAGAGAGGCAAGAGAGAAAGGAATAAGAAAGAAATAGACAGTTGATGTTTCAAAGAAAAGATGATGATGAAGCAGGGCCAGTGAAGTGAAGGGAAGTTAAAGATAAGGAAGAAGGTGAAGATGTACAGCAGATTTGGATGACTGTGTTGGGGCCTGATTGGCATTATGTGAGAGGGGATTGGAGTCCCCTAAATAACAATAATGTGGTGTTGGCACATGCTGATAGTGAATTGACTACTCGGGTAAGACACCTTATTGATAGAGTTACTCAACGTTTTAGGTGAAGAGCAAATTATGTGGAGATAGGAAGAAGTTGAGCAGAAGGAGGATGAGCCGTTCAAAGAATAAAAAATAATAATGACCTCTGCTTTTAAGACTCATAGTGGGTTTCAAGATGATAATCAACCAAATGGGCCTTTCCAGCAAACAGTTAAAAAAAAAAAAAAAAGAAAAAGTTCTTCATGCAGGATCTAAAGATGCAATCCGTAGTTGGGTGACTAAGCATTACATAGGACTTCCAACGGGAACTCTTGATAAATATGTTAATCACGCTTTGCATGCAGAGAAAGTTGTAAAGGAAAAGAACAAGAGTAAGAAGGCTGTAGAGACCTTTTACTGTGACATGGAAGAAATCCTCTACCAGAGAGGAGGTAGAGGAGGTGCTAGAGGAAGAGGAATAAATTAGAGGAGGAGCAGGAAGGGAGATTATAGACAGAACATAAACCCTTTCTGTTGTTGGAGTTGGAGTTGGAGAAAGAAAGTATAATTTAGCCTGACTAGGCCAAGAATGGCAGGCAAAGTGTTATCAGGAGAGTGAACAGGATAAGACAAATGGAGACCTTTTAAATTTACAAGATATACTCTCAATGGATGATGTGAAACCTGAAGTAAGATTGTTGGTAAATGGAAAATTTATTACGTTTTTGTGTGACCCAGGAGCTTGCAGAACTACCTGCAGGGAAGGTGTACGACAGGTTAAAACTAATGGCAATGTTGTAGTAGTAAGATCTGCAAGCGGGAAGTTAACTGAAGTTGAAGAATCTGAGCCAGTGTGGCTAAGAGATCCAGATAGCTCGTCTTACCGTCTATCAATTCTGATGTTTCCAGAATGTCCAGTTAACCTCCTTGGGAGAGATGGGTTGTTGTTATTAGGATTGGCATTGGTGCCTACGCCAGAAGGGCGGATTGTTGTTAAAAGAAAAGCAGAACTACAGAAGGGAGACTTTTTGGTTCTCTGAGGGATAGGACTACCACACTATTTCTATTCCCTTGATGTTCCTAATAAACCACCCCATAAGACCAGATGCTAAAGTATTTACTGTAGTGGATATCAGTAATGTGTTTTTCTCTGTACCTATAGATAAAAATAGTCAATATTGGTTTGCATTTACCTTTGGAGGCCAAAGATATACCTATACTAGATTACCTCAAGGTTATTGTGAAAGTCCAACTATCTATTCTCAAGTAATGAGTGCAAGCATGGCTAAGTTTCAACCCCCAGGGGGAAGTCAAGTTTTAATATATGTAGATGACGTGTTATTAGTCTCTCCTGATTTGGAAACATGTAAAGAAGATACTTTAGCTTTACTAAAGCATTTGGCTGAAGAGGGCCATAAAGTAAGCAAAAGTAAACTCCAAATGTGTAAAATGCAAGTTAAATATTTAGGACTAATCTAAGTGCGGGAGGAAGAACAATAATGGAAGACAGAAAGATTGCAATTCTCCAAGCTCCAAAACCTTTAGTAAAAAAGCAGATGATGTCATTTCTGGGGTTGACAAACTAGTGCAGAAAATGGGTACCAAACTATGCTGAAATAACGGCATCGTTAAATAAATTGATGTATGAAGAAGACCTTAAAATGACATCTTAGTTAAAATGGACTGATGAAGCTGAAAAAGCTTTCTGTGAAGTAAAGCAAGTGTTAGTGTCCAGTACAGCACTAGCATTGCCTGCCTAACAAACCATTCATTCAGATGGTTGACTGTAAAGGTCACTTTATGACCTCTGTATTTGCACAACAATATGGAGATAAGATGAAGCCTATAGCTTATTTTTCATCAAAGCTAGATAGTGTAGCTTGTGCACTACCACATTGTGTAAGAGCAGTGATAGCAGCATCCATGACTGTGGAAACAAGTACAAGTACCAAGAAAAATAGCAGTATGCAAATGTGCAGAACACACATATGGTACTGATAAAGTTTCTCTAGGAAATGCATTTGCAGATAAAACCGCAAAAGCAGCTGCAGCAGGTCAATTTAATATATTGACCTTAGAAGAATTAATTAATTTAGATGACACCACGCTAAAAGACATGCAACAACAAAGTACATAATCTGAAAAAAAAGCATTTGGGAAAAGAATGGAGCTAGATTACAAAATGACATCTATGTATGGCCAAATAATAAACCTGTCCTACCAAAGAATCTCTATAAATGGGCAGCAATATTGAGCCATGGTGTAAACACATGTCTCAACAGGAGGGATATTGGAAAAGATACATCAATACTTTACCACTTATGGATTCAACTCTAATTAAAAAAAAAAAAATTTTGTAGAGCATGTTTGACCAGTGCTAAACATAATCCACAAGGTAATTTGAGACTACGTAGAGGGCGTTTCCCAACACCTCAGTATCCATTTCAAATTATCCATATGGACTTTATAGAGTTAAACCAAAGTGAAGGGAAAAAGTATTGTTTGGTCATAATAGATGCATTTTCAAAATGGATTGAACTTTTCCCAACCAAGAATCCAGACGCTTTGACGGTAGCAAAAGCACTTTGTAAGGATATTATTCCCAGGTATGGCATTCCTGAGAAGATATATAGTGATAATGGAACCCATTTCGTTAACCAAGTGGTTAAAAAGATTGGTGTAATGTTCCACATAGATTTAAAAAATCATTGTGCATACCACCCTCAAAGTGCAGGATTAGTAGAAAGGATGAATGGAGCAATTAAGAATAGACTGAAGAAATGTATGGAGGAAACAGGCAGATTATGAGACAATGTTTAGACCTGGAAAAAAAAAAAAAAAAAAAAAAAAATTGTATATTGATATTACTACTGGGTTAACACCATATGAAATATTATTTGAAAGACCTTATAGGTTACCTCAATTTAAGAATCAATGGGAAATAGATGAAGAAGCTAATTTAGCTGACTACATGAGAAGCAAAAAACAAAACAAAAACAGAAACAAACTGATGAAAATCCTTCTGTTTTCCAGCAGGAAATCCAATTAGTGGAACCAGGAGATTGTGTGCTAATAAGAAGCATAAAAAAGAAACACTGGCGCTCACCAAAGTGGGAAGGGCTGTATCAGGTACTAATAATGACCCCACAGCATTAAAAAATAGTAGAAAGATCAACTTGGATCCATTTAACATATTGTAAAAAGATCATTTCGACTGAAGACTCCGACAGGGGAGGTGAGCCAAAGACAGATAATAGGGTGGACCTGGACATTTAGAGTTCAGGTATACCTAAAAGTCAGTGAAGATCTTACAAGCCACCAAACCTAGTAGAGGAGGTCTTTCGGTCAAAATGACTCCAGGAGGGTCTAGTACTAAAATATCAGTCTGATAAACCTGAGTGTCAATCTATAAGTCTGTGGGCATATTCCGGTGGAAGAGATCCTGAATTTAGAGCAGTTCTATGTTATTTGTGCCGAATTAAACCTGAAATGCCAAAAAGAACTTACAAGAAAGGAGGACAAATTCTGATGGCAAATAATGTGACAGTGGATGAATGGTTCCAAGTCACAACTGGTGTTTCTGGAACTAATAATAATTGGTTGTTAATGGTAGAACAAGCTGCCAATATGACTAAGACTGACTGTGTAGTTTGCATGGGACCAGGACCACTTTTGCAGATTGTCCCGGCAGTGATACCACAGGAGTGTGTGTGAGTGTGTTATAGACGTCATGAATAACACACACCTCAGTAAAAATTGTAGTATTTGGGATTCAGTTTTCCCGGTCACAGTGGCAGAAAAGGAAAAGCCGTTGTTCTTCAAGAAAGTAGTTAGAGGTAATTTTACGTACATTAAAATGGAAATAGGAGATGTTTTTAGGAGAGGAAACCCCCTAGGTAATCTTACTGTAACCTCATGCAGAAAACATATAAGAGTAAGTACAATTGGTTCTAAACCTAATGATTTCAAAGAAGTGTCTCAAGGAGACATTTGGTGGTGGTGTAGAGACGAAAGACTTTTTGACAAGTTGCCTAGAAATGTGACTGGATATTGTGCATTAGTGACATTACTGTTACCAGTTTCAGTACTTCCTATGACAGCTGAAGGACTGATCACTGAATCAGTTAAATTTGTGTCACAACATTGGCTTCATAAGAAAAGATTCACTGTTTGGTTGACAGACAAAGATCCAACTTACATTGATGCTATCGATGTTCCACGCGGTGTACCTAGTGAATATAAATTGGCTGATCAAGTTGCGGCAGGTTTTGAGTCCACCCTCTGTTGGTGGTGTACCATAAATAAAAACGTAGACAGGATTAACTACATTCATTACAATGTTCAAAAACTAGGAAATTGGACCCAGAGCGGATTTGAAACTACATGGCCAACTAGCAGCTACTTCCCTTATGGCTTTTCAGAATAGAATAGCATTAGATATGCTGTTGGCAGAAAAAGGTGGTGTATGTGCAATGTTTGGGGAAAAGTGTTGTACTTTCATCCCCAATAATGAGGCTGCTGATGGCAGTCTGACTAAGGCCATTGAGGGCCTGCGTTCACTGAATGGTAAGATGAAAGACCATTCCGGTGTTGACACCACCTTGTGGGATTCATGGATGAATGCCTTTGGGAAGTATAGAGCTCTGGTATCTTCTGTCCTAGTCTCAATTGCAGTTTTTGCAGCGATTTTGACTTTGTGTGGCTGTTGTTGTATTCCCTGTCTTCGTGCTTTATTTAATAGACTAATCACTACTGCCATTACACCCGTGGATAGTCGATTTGCTCAGATGTATCTTTTGCTTGGACATGATGATAATGATAATAATGATCTTGAGGATAAGTTACCTGATCTGTTCCTGATTTCGTCTAATGTTGATTCTGATTGGTAAACAGTAAAAAGAAAACAAATAACTCTGAGTGTAAACCTGTATGTTCTCATAAAAATGATTTTACAACTGAAAATCTTTTGAAGTGGTTGATATAAGTGAAATGAGAATTTGAGCAAATATGTGATAAACAGGAGGGAAATGTTGGAATTATTGTATATAAGTTATCCCATATTTACCCCTTTTCTATAATCATTAGTCCTTATGGTGTACAAGCATGCTGTTTTTTAAGGTTGTTTTTCAGGACTCTTTGAAGACCTGTGACCCTGCACAGGACGACTATCTGAAGATCTGTGACCAACCTGTGATCCTGCATAGGACGTCTATCTGAAGTTTTATGGCCAAACTGTAACCCTTATAAAAAGGTCTTTGAAGTGTGTGTGTCCACCCGAGGCAGACCAGCGACCGATCAGTGACCTATTTGTGACCGATGTGTGACCCCCACCCTTTAGAGCAAAAATGACTATGTAAATTAGGGACTCCCTGAAAGCAATAAAAACAAAGGGTTCGGCAAGATTTGCTCAGAGCGGGTTGGAGATCTTAACTGAGCAGATCTCTGTCCGTTCTCCTTGCTCCTTGCAAGTAAAAACTCTAATCCTGTTGTCTTCTCTCCTTTGTTTGATATTTTAAAGTGTTTTAGGTTGCCTGAACCTGACACTCTGACACAATGTCAAAGAATTTAATCTGTAACATTTACTGTTAAAACTAAGCCAGCTGGGACAGATAAAAAGTAGAAGATTGACCGCTTCTATATTTGATGGTTACATTTTAAACTGTCGTTTCATTTTAGGTTTGATTTGACCATAAATGTGAAGAGAACTGTAACCTGTGGTAAGCAGCAACTTGAAAAACAAATACAATACCAACTTGTCATTTCAAAACCCAATTTTATTTCTCAAAAAAGGTATGGAAAATACTTTTCAACAGTTGTATGTTTTCTTTTTCTTAATTTTAAACTATTCCTTTCCTTTTACTCTTGGAAACCATAGTGTCACAACTTTTAAAAAAATATTTTCATCTGTAACAATAATGCAAGCTGAAGTAACTAAGCAACCATAAGAAACCTTAGTTAAAAGTGAGGACTCTGGGCTGCAAAAAAGTATTCAAAAACATTTCAACAGTTGTATGTGTTTTGTTTTTCTTAATTTTAAACTATTTCTTTCCCTCTTGGAAAAAACATTTGGAAAAGGCCTTGAAGATAGAAGAAATACACGTGCAACCATACGGCCCAACTTCAAACAAATATTGTCATCTGTAACACAATAATGCAAACTTAAAAGGATAATTCAACATTTTGGCAAATTGTCCCATTATTACTATTATATTACTATTCCTTTCCTTAGGCCTAGAATATAAAAATACATGTGCAACCATACTGACATAACTTCAAATATGTTCACCTGTAATACAGTAATGCAAGCTCAAGTAACCTTCTTGAATCAAGGTGAGTGTAGACAGGAACTGCTGCTCTTCTCCACTTCCATCCCTCTGTGTTGATGGAGAAGGGGCATCTTAGAAAAGAGAAGAAAAACAGACAAATATGTGAATGATAAAATACACAGGCTTACAGACACACACAAAGACAGACACACTGAGACTCTCAGACTGACTAACAGACTAAGATGCACACTCAAACAAAATCAAACTCATACAAAGATGTTCATGTAATGTTTACTGTTAAAGTTTAAGGACCCACCCAGAGAAAAGTTTTATTTATGACTCTGACATCACCCCAAATCATGGCTTACTTCATTCCATATTCAGACGTCCCGCCACTCGTGGTCAGAAAGGTCTTGGATCAAGGTGAGGACTCTTGGGTTCAGGTGTAGACGCCGAGAGGTACTGCTTTTCTCAACTTTTGTGCCCTTCTCTGGGTTTATGGAGAAAAAACACCTTGTGGGAAAAAAAGAAACGAAAAGAAAAAGAGACAAAATGTATTAATCCTTATGTCCTGTTAAGACTCAATGAGTCCTCGCCTGTTATTGTTGAAATAAAAATAAATATTTTTAATTTTTTTCAATCTGAGATTCAAATTCCTTGAGTCCTAACTTTTTGAAGGACTTTATATTTAAGATGTTTTTTGGTTATGTTATTTTGCTTCTCTCTCCCCATGACTGTTTTAAACAATACAATTATTTAATTACCCCTTTACAGGCCAGTTTCTGTGATGTACACCAATTTCTATATAAAAAACATCCCAAAAATGAAATATTCTCTGTTCAAGATTATTGTTTTTTTACTCCAATGTTTACAACTGTCTTAGGTCAGACAATGTTTATGGGAAATATTAATTTTTCTTTTACTTTTTTGGTAGTGTTAGATATAAGTAAAATAAAAAAACAACAACCACAACCTTGTGCCACATCAAGTCCTCATGATGGTGAAGCTATAAATCTTTAATTGTTTTACATTTTAAGATTTTGTTGTTATGTTATTCAACTTCTCTCCCACCATGGCTATTAATTTCAAACAATAAAATTAACGAATGAACTAATTCAAAGAAATTGAACTTTTTATTTCAATCTAACACTTTAGTAAAATGCAGAAAAACTGATTTTCCTCATAAACATTGCCTGACCTCAGACAGCTGTTGTCATAGGAAAAAATTCTTTTTCCATTTCTAACAAGAGAACATTTCATTTTGGGGCTGTTTTTTAATAGAAATACATAAACCGGCCTGTAAAGGGTTAATAAATTAATTTTCTCATTTGCAATCAACAGTCATGTTGGGAAATAAGTCAAATAGCATAACTTAAAATATAAAACCATAAGAAGTTACGACTTCATCATAAGGACTCAGTGAGTCCTTATTGGACATCATGCTACTTTTTTTGTCGTTTGTTGTTACAATCCAAAATTACATACCTTTGCAAGAACTCCAGGGTGGAAGCGAGCTCGGATGGATAGTGAATGTTGAAGGTGTAGTAGCTGCCGAACGTCAAACATATTGATGACACAAAGGAAGGGATGTTCTCTTGAACAATTGTCCTGTCAACATTCAGCATGAATCGGGTGGAACTGAAGCAGGATCGCCCTAAAAAAAGAAAAAGAGGGAAACGCACAGGATTTAGTTCCCAACAAAAACAAGCACCATGAATTCATTAAACAGAAAAACAGAAAACAGACCAACAAAAAGTTAACTTACCACAGACAATGATGGTAGGAGTTAAGGGGAGCTCGTTGACATGGACTTCCCCTGCCAGACAGGTGTCCTCCACATTGGAAATCATCATCTCTTCCTTTTCTTCAAAATAGGCCATCAGCAGCAGGACCATTTCTTTAACATCTTCAGAGCAGCCACTCACAGGGTATCCGCGGGGTCTTAAAAAGTATTAAAAGTTGATAAATCAATTTTGGGAAAATTAAGACCCTTAAAAAGTATTAAAAAGTCTTATCACGACTCTTTAAAGTCTTACATTTTTAAGGTATTTTTCCCAAATTAGCTGTCCAGGAGTTTGAGTCCCAAAAAACATCGTAAAAGTGTGTCAAAAAAGCAAAACGAAGATGAACAGGTAACAGTAAAAAAATTAAAAAATAAAAACCCTAGGCGGGTGCGTTCGTGAATTTTCTCGGAGACTGCCGGCATGAGTGGGCGAGCGGACGGGCGGATATTCAGAAGCACAATCTGGCACTCCCAGCGAATATTACGAACGCACCTAAAAGTACACCCTGCGAAAACGAAAAGTGAATGTTAGTGAAGGTTGGTGAAGAAGATGGGGAAGTGTAAGTTTGCAGAGTCCTGGCTGGAAGTACCGGATTTTAAAGAGTGGCTACAGCCAGTGGAGGGGAATGTAAGGGAGGCATATTGTTTTTTTTGTAAAAAAAAAAAATCAGCATTTCCTCAATGGGAATCAACTCCCTTAAATCGCATATGGCTTGCGCTGCTCACAAAGCCGCTGCTTGCCGCCGAGAGCGGCAGCTCTCCATCACAAGCTTCTGCGCAACACCACCGACAGCCGTACCTGTACCTCCAGCTACGTGCCGTGCTCTCTCCACCTCTTCTGCCGCTGTAAGTGACATTAGAGTGGCTCTTGGCGGCACGGCAACGCTACGTGCGGAGGTGTTATGGTGTCGTCATTGTGATCTAGTGGAGCAATGTTTTTGTTTTTTTTGTTTTTTTGTGATCAAAATTTTTTATTTGTGGCTCTCTTTTGTATTTTATTGAACGGTTCCTAATAGTTGTTCTGTTCTCATGTATGTTAATGTAGTTCAAGGTTAAAAAAAATAATAAATGAATTTACAGCAGAGCTGTTGTATTGAATTGAATTAACATTGGATTGTTCAAGTTACACAGTGCGACATTAATATCACCATTTATATATAATATAACCAAGTCGCGGTGAGGTATTAAAAAATATTGAGAAGGTCTTGAAAAGTCTTAAAAAGGTATTAAAATTAACTAGAAGATTCCTGCATATACCCTGCACTCAGCTCAGCACCTCTCAGAATTTTCACCCTTGTTGCAGCCTGCAGGAACTTCTTACTTCTACTCATGCACACTGTGCTCATGTAGTTCAGGAGCCGTTTCCCCTTCAGGTCCACGTTCTGTATGAACGTTTCTTTAAGTGCTATTCCAGTGAGCTCCTTGAAATGCACACTCATGCCAACTTCACTAAACAAAGAAGGCCAGTCTTCCAGGAGGTTTTTGATATTTTTCCCTTGGTTTACTTCTTTACGCTGTGTGTAGAATGTTGATTTCATTAATTGTTTGATCTCCTCCGGATTCACATTGATTTGCTGGGACATCCGCCACAGTTTTTCTTGCTTCTCTTGCTGGCTCTCCAGGGTCTCTCCAAGAGGCAGGAATTTTATATCCCACTTGATGCACCCATAGGTGTCCTGGATCGCTGCTCTTTGTTCTGGAGGGACTTCATCTGTATCAGAATCCTCTACACAACTCTTTCTTTTTCTTATTTTTGGAGTTGTAGATCTTTTCATATTTTCTATTCTATTTTGCAGTTGTTTCACAAGAGAGTGGTATCCTGGGCCTATAACATCTCCCTCTATAACGTCTTGCAAAGCTTTTGGATACTTTGCCACCATCTTTTTGGCAATGTCAGTTGAGTTCCTCTTACTCACTGAAGAACTTCTTCGCATCATATCAGAAACAACAATGCGTAGCATCTCCCTTCTTAGACGAGGGCTCGGCCGTTTTCCCCTCTCTAGAGTCTGAATGAGTTCTTCTGGGAACTTGCCCCATGGAACCTGGTATGTATCTACCCAGTCAGCAATGGAGCTTCGGCCACTACTGGCAGATGGAAGATGAACTGCCTGGTGACATGGACTCGATGGATGGTTGAGGCGCTGGTGATGGACAACTAGATGCACTGCTACTCTCAGGAGTTTGGCCTGCAGAAAAAAAAACACAGACAGACACACGCACACACACACACACATTAGGAGAATATTTGTCTTTCTAATGGACATTAATTGCACCCTATGGTGGAATACTTACATCTCAGCTTCCACGCAGCAAGCACTTTTCTGGACTGAATAGGCCTCAAAGCTGTCAACAAATCACTTTCCTCGAGAAACTGAAAATCATCACTCGTCTCAATGCCAAGGGACTGCAAGGTCTCCTCCAAAATATCTTTTGATACCTCAGCAAGGTCAGGCAAGACCTCATTGATGGCACTGCGCAAAAACGTTGGCTCCAAGTTTGTCATTTTTGGTAAAATGAGAAAAATAGCATGCAATGTTTTAATGTTTTAACAATTCTTCTGTCATCATTTATGTTTTTCCCCCACCAGTGCCCAAGATCATCTTTATGTGGAGAAGATGCTGTGCTTCAGTGCAATCATTTGGTGCCCATTAACCATGTAGGATGTAAAGGATAAAAGAAAAAGACCTTCCTGAGGAAGGTCTCACTGAAATTCTGTGGGAGTTCACCGTTTTCACTAGTCGATGGAGGATCTGGTGAGACTTGGGAAGCATCGTCACATACAGCGCCAGGAGACTGACACACTGTTTCCCTGTACATATCATTTATGTTTTCCACAGAACATGCTCTGTGTTTGCGTGACATATGAGCAGTGAAGGACGATTTCTTAATGAACACGTTTTTACAACCGATTATAGGACATGATACAGCTCGCCCTTCAACTACATGCTCTTTCAAATGGAGTAGGAGCTCTTTTACAGTCTGAAACTGGCGCGCGCACAGTGAAGCGGCACATTTCAAATTTGTGACAACTGCTCTACTGTGTGTCGGTTCAGGCACGTTGTGTGTGCGGTAGAAATGAGCTTTGAACGCGGCATATGTGCAAAATGTCCGTTTACAGTCGACGCCCAAACACTGAAAAACACAGCGTGGTTCATTTCTATGAACGCGGCAATGCAGAACATAGCCTCTTAATGTTAGCAGTGTTTTGCTACAAAAACGGCATTGTAATCATGTTCAAGTTTGAAAGCACGTGTCAGCTAGCTAACGTTAAGTTACTCACGGTGTCCTCACTCCTCCTCCGGCTCGTTGTTGTTGTTTTCCCGCTTTGCTACTCCGTCCTCCGTGCTCCTCCCGTCTTCTCTGCTACTCATCTGTTGAATTGCCTACTCCCGCTCGCTGTCTTTTTTTTTCGCCAACAGTCTTCCCGTCGTCATCTGCGTCTCTGTTCCTAATTTACTCTTTTCTCTGCCTCTTTGTCCTTCTGTTTATTCGTCTCAGCTTCTTCTCGTGTGTTTGTTGCTCACTGGACGATTTGGTCCTACAATTCCGCTTGGCGCCAAGCACTGCCGCGTACGTAGCGCCCTCCAATGACAGAAGTGTTCAAAAACCTCCACCACCACCACCACCACCTCCCCCTACAGTATGTCCCCTCTGGGCTCATTATTTAACCACAGACTGTAGAAACTAAAACTAAACACTACCTGATATTAGGCTATAGCTAAGGCTAATTGTTTTATGATACAAAAATAGGGAGCATGAAGAGCTGTCAGTCTAGTGTCAAAATATATTTTTGACAATGACTACAGTTTGTAGTCATTGTAGTTTGTCGTCAACTACTTGATTCTCAACTATTAACTGGAAATTACAACATATTAATTTGTAAAATGGTATACAATTTATTTCAGTTATTTAAAACAAGCCAAATTGTAATTTTAACTGTATTGCGTTGGTTCAAGTATTACAATTTTTCTATGTTTATAATACAGTAATATATAAATTCTACAAGGAAATATGATCATTTTCACATAATATTAACTGTAAAATTAACAATTATAATTCTTTTTCCAATTTTTTTATGTCACAATTTTACGGCATATTAATGTTAATTTCACAGACATTTTTTACAGTGTAGTTTTTTTAAGCAAGTTGAAGTTTTTATGATTACGTCACGGCCTAGAGGACCAAGTGAGAGGATGTTCCTGTAAAGGTCCCACCTCCTTAACAGGAACTTCCTTAGTGGAAACGGGGCTATGTGTGTACAGTGAGGGTGGTGCTATATTCATGTCTTCAGGGGTTTGGTGTTAACTGTGGGCTTACTTGCTCCTCACTCACTCTCTCTCTCGGTCTCTGTCTCTGTCTCTGTCTCTTCAAATCTCAAAGCTTGTGAAGCTTGAATGATACTGAATTGATACTAAATGATATCAAGGGCAAAATCTTCAGTCAGACATTAAGGGGGATCAAGTGGGTATGAGGTTCTAGGCTTATCTCAGACTTTCAGCTACTAAACATAAAGATGTCATGACAGATCTGATGGAGCTGTCAGAGTTCATCCATAAAGGCTGCTTAATAACAAGCAATCCCATGTATGAATCTGAATCTGAGTGTAACTGTGTGAATCTCAGCCAGCTGTGGACAACATCTGGACACCTGAACATTATTTTAAGATTCAGACATTAATCCAATATATTTCAGACCTGCACGAGTTACGTTAATAGCTGTATTCTGACATTTGAGATTTTGGTACATTATAGATGTGAAATACTAGAAAAGTATGATGTTTTGTTGAACTTTAAAACAGAGCAGATTGCAGTGCAAATGCTGCACAATACACAGTGCTGTTAGAGTGTGTGATCCATTCTTTGTGAATGAACCTGCAAACTACAGTGATCATGCAATCAGCAGACTACATCACTGGAAATAACAGCATTTCATTCCTATGTGAACTTCATTTCCCTTCAGCTGACTGCTTGAACTTGTTTCACCTCTCATAAATGTTTAAGATCCTCATGTGACCTTTATTTATTTATCAAGATAAAACACTTGGCAGGGTTTCCCTTAACATCATGGTAACACTTCTGGTGTTTGGCAACTGACTCAAGTTTTAATATGCTATTTATGCGAGACTCCAACTCATTCAGTTTAAAGTCATTCATCGGATTCACTTTTCCAAAACCAAGCTGAACAGAATCTTTCCTTCTGTCTGTGCTACCTGTGATGAGTGTAAGTCAGGTGATGGGACCCTAGGCCATCTTTTTTAGTCTTGCCCAAAAAACTCTGATTTTTCTTTGACCCTTTTCCCAACATTACAACAACTAACCCTAACCCTAACCCTCATGTTTGGTATGATCATTGCAAAAATGGTTATCTTGAGAGAGTGGAAGACTTTAGAAAATAACTGAATGACATGATTTCCTGTCTACAATAAAATTCAATACGCCTTGTCATTTTCTTTCCTAGTTTTCCTTGACCTCTCTGTCTTATTACAGACTCGATTCCTGATGTTTAATTCACTTATGAACATTTCAGTCATTGCTTGTGTATCTTTACTGTGAGCTGGAAGTGTGTTGTTTGTTATCATTGTTGTTGTTTTTTATTTTTTTATTATGTTTTGTTTTGTTGTGTTGCTTTCTCTACTTTGTTCTCCATGTTGTGAAAAAGCAAAACCCATAAATAAAATGTATAAAAAAAGAATACACTTCAATGAATCAACAGATTGAAAGACAATTTTAATTTTATCTGCTCTTCAATCTCGTATTACTTAGAAATGTTTCTGCAGTCGGTTATTTGGGTTATTACTGGTTTGCCTGCACACACGCACGCGCAGGAGATCCTTTAAAACCATTTATCAATCATGCCATGTGTATCCATGGTAACACTGTCACACGTTGTGATGATGACGGTCGTTCAATTAAGGCTATTACTTTGCTCCCAATACCTCACAGAGAGAAATGTGAGCCACACATCATTTGTGAGGCAGAAGGCACTACAACTTTCTACTACTTTTCTGTGTCATGCTGATTTCTTGTTTCCATGGCAGCAAATAAACACATTAACCCTGCTGTTGTGTTCCAGTCAAATTGGACAATTTTTATTATCTGAAAAATGTTTAATTTTTTTATTGAAAAAAAGACTCCATGGCTTTGTCCACACAGGCCATGTGTACAATAAAAATACAGTTGTTTTTTTTGGGGGGGGGTGTATTATCAAACAATAGTTCACTCATGCCCATCACTTTTCTAACCCTAACCCTAACCCTACCCAACAAACTTCACTCCCTTTCTTGGCTTCCATAGCAACACCTTCCCCAAACAGAATCTTTCCCCTTACAGGAACCACTCCTGTTGGCATTGGCAACTCTCAAAATCGCAACATTGTTTCAGAATGTTAAGAACGTTTCTTGCAGCTTTTTTTTTTTTTTTTTTGAGGCCTTGCACACAATTCATTGCACAACGACCAATCAATATACTGCATGTAAGACAGCTGTCCTTATTTGACTCCAAATAGTCTGATACATAATGCAATATGTGTCATCTCAATATGATATAAGAATTTAAGCTGATAGAAACATCTAACACAGCAGATGGTAATACATGTATTATTATGGATTTATAATCAGCTATAATGGGGAGGTCATTTTGGTCGCTTTGGACCAGGAACACATAATTAATTGATGTTAAACAAACACAACAGGAGGGTTAAATTAGCCTGGTAAAGCAATTATAATGGAGCAATACCAGAGGCCAAGCAATCAGCCCATTCAGAACAGGCATGTGTTTAATGTTTTTGTATTTTTTAATTTGTGGATGATGCTGCTTTCTGTTAATGCAAGTTCATCACTTCCTCCATGTTGTCTTGCTGCCTTGATAAACACATCACTAATTCCATCAGTACAACACACAGTACAAC
Organism: Scomber japonicus; assembly: GCF_027409825.1. Classification (NCBI taxonomy): domain Eukaryota; kingdom Metazoa; phylum Chordata; class Actinopteri; order Scombriformes; family Scombridae; genus Scomber; species Scomber japonicus. The sequence continues at coordinate 17,098,676 of NC_070601.1, forward strand.
AGTCATGTCATACTCAACACACAAGCATTATTTTAATATGCAAATGAGTTCCAATCATCATTCTTTCATTCGTCATTCTTTCAATCATTACTAAGCTGCTACTTGAACTCAACACTGGTTATTTTGCACTACTTCAAACACATGCAGTGTATCTATTAAACAGCAGGCTAGAGCCATAGTTTGCATGTCATTGGTGAGAGTCACACAAATGACAGGAGGAGACGGGTCAAGAGGTTGATTATATCTTCTGCCTCTAAAGACAAGGCATAAAGAAAGTGCACAGACAGTAGCAACATGTCAGTCTTTCCTATTACTGTGTGGAACTTTTTGGCACAGTGTTAAATGAGTTAAAATCCTACTCAAATGACAGAGACTACATTGTGTAAATTGGTAACTACAAATCTAAGCATACAGAAATGATGTGGAGTTCCCCAAGGCTCCATTGTTGCTGTTCACTGTTCAACATCCACATGATCAAAGTAGCTCAAATTATGGAAAAACAACCAAACATCTTATTATTCTTTTTATTTTGCAGAGGACACACAGATTTACAGGGAGCACTGAGTGAGTGCAAGCTTAACAAATCAATGATTGGATGTTCCAGCAGTCTCTTTAACCCTTACATACTATTTGGATCAGATTTGACCTTTTTTGACATGTGACAGCTATAAAAACACCTCACGTCTTTTATTCTGAAATACAAACGTTTGTCCATTGAGGCTGTTCTGGGTCAGATTATCTCCATATCTATTGCCATGTGTTTTAGTGAAATGAATAGTTAATAGTTTTAATAAGATAGTATTTTCTATGATGTAGCAGTGAAGACTTATGGCTCTAATGGTTATACAATAAACCCCACACTTCTAAACAGTGGTTTAGAAAGCGTTTTTATGAAGGGATTCTTAGACTGTGTCAAAATTTACCCAGAACATACTGCAGGGGTGTAGAATATGAACAGTATGTACGGGTTAATTAAACAAAGATAAAACAGAGATATTTGTTTTTGGTGCCATTCAAGAATGCTAAAATGTCAGCACTCAGCTTCAATCACTAATGTTTAAAACCACAAACCAAGACAGAAATGGTTGGTGTAGTCATGGACTCAAATCTGACTGTCAACAGCCACATTAAGATCATTACACAGTCAGCTATCACTGACTACTATCATCTGAAGGATTAAATGACTTGTGTCTCAGCATGAATTGGAAAAACTTGTGCCTGCATTTATCTTTAGTAGACTTGACTACTGTAATAGTGTCTTTACAGGTCTCCAGAAGAAATGATCAGACAGCTGCAGCTGATTCAGAACATTGCTGCTCAAGTCTTCACTAAGACCAAGAAAGTGGATTGCACCACTCCAGCTCTCTGACCTTTAGACTGCCTTCCTTTCTTTCAAAGAAAAATTGATTTTAAAATACTAAAGCACTGAATGGTTTAGGGCCAAAATACATTTCTGATCTGCTGCTACACTGTGAACCATCCAGAATGTTCTGATCATCTGGGACAGGTCTGCTTTCTGTTCTCAGTTTGTATGCTAAACATGAATAAGCAGCGTTCAGTTTTTATGCTCCACATATCTGAACAAATTCCCAGAAAACATGAGGTCTGCTGCAACTCTCACTTCTTTTAAATACGGGTTGAATACTTTTCTTTTTACTGCTGCTTTTTATTAAATCAAACTAAGGCATTCATCTCCATATCTCACACACTGCACTGTAACGTTTATTCTCCTGTTTCTGTCTTTTTATATCTAAGTGGGTTTTATGTGAATTGCCTTGTTGAATGGAGCTATACAAATAAACTTGCCTTGCCTTTCCTAAACATGTGTTAAGGCTGGTGCATAACTACAACTGAATTGTTGAAAGAAGAACTGATATCATATCTGATTGCTAACGGCAAACAAGTAGTGAATGAGGAGTTTTGGTTTGTGTTCATCACTGCAGGCTGCAAGTAAGCTTTTCTTTCTTTTGCTTAGACATTTTAATGTGTGTTTGGGTTCTCCCTCAGTATTAACATCCAAATCAAAACCATCTCCATCAGTCAAGCAGATGACTGCCTAATGAGCTGCTGTCTTAGTCAATGCAGACTGCAGCCGCAGACAATGAAAACCACAGCACGTTTCTCTGAGCTACTCAGGCCCCTAAGAGCAGGAATAGACATGACTCTGTAGTTGTACTGTCTGGTGGAATTACTGGTGTGGAAATGCACATACATCATACTGAATTTTTCAAAACAGTAGGTAAACATGCAGAAAGTACTGAGTTTGCATTAACTTCAGAGAGTATGTGCTTTGGAAATGTACTGCTCTCAGTATGAGAGCCATTATAGTAAACACTCAGTCTTCCCTTTATTTGTTAATGAGGGCCATCATTTGAATATCAGCTTTTATTTCATTATTAACAGTACATGTATAGCATCTATAATAGGTCATGCCAAGTAGAAATGTAATTGGGAAAGTATAAATTGCAGCATTATGATTTATCCCATCCAGCATGTCCATGTGGGTCCCATAATGCTGCATAATCTGGGCTGCAAATGTGGGTCCCAAGCAGGCACGTGCACACATAGGGCCCTAGGGGTGCTTGAGCCCCTGCCCTTTTTCTCGTATTAAAAAGTGCCCTCTGTGTGTGTGTGTGTGTGTGTGTGTGTGTGTGTGTGTGTGTGTGTGTGTGTTTGTTTTAAATAAGATTAATACATTCCTGTTAGGGATGTAAAAAAATTTAAAAAAACGGCGGTACAAAGATTGTACCCATTCCTTGTAATACAGGGTTGAGCATGCTGCTTCTTTATCTGTTGCGGCTCCGCTCGGTCACAGAGCCGCCAGAGAGAGAGAAGGGGGGGGGGGGTAACTGAGGAGACGTGACAGTGGAGCAACTTGAACCTGTGAGTTATGGTCTGACTAGTCGCCGTCCACTTATTCAACGTGCTTGAATATGGGTAATATTTCAGAAAAACGCTCTATTTTAGTCAATGTGTCAGCTTCTGTTTTTGCCGGACGTGGGAGCACGGTGCATCAAATCAGCACAGAGCAGATCGTGCGGGACAGGAAATCGTGTACAAAATACAAAATAAAACACCGGGTTAATTTTCAAAATAGAATGCACCGTGTTTACGGCGGATCATATTTCCTTCACTACAGGTCTGAAGTACAGGTCCGAGGTTTAGATATCAAGTTTATTGTGACTTTGCTACTACTGTGTGGGCTAACAAAACAATAATAATAAAATAATAATAATAATAATAACTTAGTAATTTCAGCATTCTGGGGATATAAGCTGTATTATTACTCATGTTGACAATCATTTGTTGGCACAAAATAAATGGCAATTTCATATCACTTTCACCTATAGGACACACAGCTAAGTAGTTAGCTTTCTATAAGCACTTTATTTTTTTAATTTTACATTAATTTCCATATTGTGTAAAGGACCGAAAAAGAAAAAAAATTGGCAGGCACATGCTGCCCTTTTCTGACTTTGAGCCCCTGCCTCTCTATAATCATGTGCACGTCACAGGTCCCAAGTGGGTTTGTCCGCAGTTTCCATGAGTAAGTGGGTTCTGACTGGGTTTCAGGTGGGGCCCAACTGGGTGAGACCCATGTAGTCCCATATGTTTGCCCATATGGGGTCTAAGTGGGATCAGAATGGGCCTTAAATGGAGCCCATTTAGCCAGCCGACATGGGCTTCACATGTGGGGCCCATGTTTCTGAAACAATATGGGGCCCATACAATTTGCCCTGTTTATGCTCATGCCCGCTTAGCCCACTTACCTCCCTTATAGGGCTCATACAGTCAGCCCATGTGGGCTTCACATGTGGGGCCCATGTTACTGAAACCATGTGGGACCCGCAAAATTTGCCCTGTTGAAGCCCATGCCAACTCAGTACCCACATAGCCCTCATTTAACCCATATGGGGCCCACATGGTCATGCTGGCCAAATGTAACAACACAGTGAGATTAAGACGTAAAAATAAACATATACATTGTGAAAATACCAGTACGTTAACTACTGCATGTGCAATAGCCTATGTTAAAAATGAAAAACTATAAACCAACAAACGATAAATTTTCACACCTACAAATTTTCGACTTGGCTGTTTTGACTTTGAGCTGCTTCTCTTAAGGTCAAGAGGTGTGAAAGTGAAGTCTTATCTCTGCACTGACTGCGGCCCCTAACTTACCACACATGCATATTACTGCTTATTTATAACCTCTCTTAGAACCACTCGAGTGTGGACGAGGAATATATTCCATTATAGGTGCCTTTGCTCGGCTGCATAGCTCACCTCTATTATGTGCCCTCATGTGTGCCTGTACACATCATTTTATGAATGTAAAAGGCATCTAATGGATATATGAGTTGACAGCCGGGCCACTGTGGACATCATGGTACATGGTGCCCCCCTCAGCTCCCCTGAAGGGCAGAGCCAGACCAGGCCAGTCCAGTCCTGCCTACAGGATATCAAGAGACCCCATCCCTTCTGATAAGGATCCACATTTGACATCAACCCCCTCCTAGGCAGACTTTAAACACTGGTTGAGATTAGACAGATAGCCACTGGCTTCCACTGATTGCTCCACTGGAGATGTGAATTAACTGTTAGGTAGGACAGAGTCTTACTACAGACCTCAATCTTGGGGCAACAAAGCCATGACAGTATGAATTTGGATAGTTTTACTGCTGCATTTCATATATGCAGTCGGGATATATGTAATAGTAACTTTGTAAAGGAAGAGTAACTTCAGTCTGGAAAAAGAAAAACAATGCAGTAAATGTCTAATGTCTAATGTCTAATGAAAACTGCTGAGGAAATATCACTTGATCTTCAGGGTTTTATAGAGGCAACTAATGTTATAATGGATCTTCTAATGGCCAGTATTAACAGGAGGAATGCAGCTTTAATTTGATAAGTTACAATAATTGTAGTCCAGACACTGGTAGTGGTTATAAATGAGGTAATGTTAAGATTTGGATGATGAATAGATGGAGACTTGGGGAGAGAGAGGAAGGAATGAGAATAGATGAATAATGGCTTAAACTACATTTGGGCACCTGATTGTTGTTTAAAGACAAACTTAAATCATTGTGAATGTGTCCTTTAAAGGGGTGAAATGTAGTGTACTTTATTTTGGTAAACGTTCTTAGTGGATGTCTCACTAGCCAGCATAGTGACTGTGCTACTCATTAGAGAACTGTAAGACAAAGCATAAAAAAGGCAAATAAGCCTTTCACATATTTTATTTTTCACTTCAGTACATATTTACTGTAAACACTCATACATTACCTGGAGAATCATAGAGCAAACACTACAAACACATTTTGGCTATAGACTACAGAGAATTTTCACAAATCTGTCAAGGAGCAGCCTTGTTATCTTAACGACAGCAACAACTCTGACAGCTTCACATTTTCTCTCTTAGAAACAAGCCTTTATGGAGTAACTATCATTTTCTTTTTCTGTGCCCTTTCCAACCTATGGTTGGAATAGAAATACCTCTCGATATATAAAAAATAATTAATTCCTGGTCTCATTTTCCTATGGGATCAAGAAGTAAAGCATCAAAAACAATTATTTCCCTAAATGTTTTCATCCAAATTAAGTTAAAACTGGTTTCTTCAGCACTGAAACCTGTAGGTATGTCTTCTTCCAACACTAGTATTCAGCTTACAGTTCACATCACTGCACAAAATGTTCTGAAAATGAGACTGACAGGCTCTGAAACCTATTTTCACTGTACACCCAAAACCACTCTTCAAGGCCACCTGGAGTTGCACACCTACACACTTGTGGCAATAAATCACCAGCTGTGTCCAAAGTCTCTCCCTTAGTCACTCATTCACTACTCCCTATTTTATAGTTAGTAAGTTAAAAATGCAATAGTTAGCAGCAGATCTAGATTTCCGACATTCACTTGTTGTCATTTTTTGTCTTCAATAATCAGCACAATTGTAATTTTTGCATCAATAAAATGTGGAGCATTGCATTGTGAGATGGTCAATATAGTATATCTTTTTAACATTGGTCTATATCTTCTTTTTGTAAAACATCTGTACAAGCCTGTTTTGCTGTGTTCTGTCTCCTTTTGGAATTGTGTATATTTTGCCAGCATGTCCATGTGGGCACCCTGTGGGTTAAATGTAAGTGGGCTAAGTGGGCATGAGGATAAACAGAGTATACTGTATGGGCCCCATACGTTTTCTGAAACATGGGCCCCACATAACTCACCCAGTTGTGTCCCACCTGAAACCCAGTCAGAACCCACTTGAAGCCCATATGGGCAATCACAGGTGGTGCCATCATGGAAACTGCAGAAAAACCCATGTAGGACCCATATTAGCTGCCCAAATGTATCATTTATGGGGCCCACATGGACATGCTGGCTGGGAAATATCAACGTGACATTCTTTGGATATGTACTCACCAATCACTTTATTAGGGGCATCCTTGCAATCTAATACAGAGCTTATGCATTTTCAGTTTTTGTTGACATTATCAGAAAGGTGATCATTCTACTTAATGTTATTTTTAAGGTCATACTAGGTGATGGTGGTGTACTGGAGTCTACTATATTTAAAAGTATTCCTGCTAAACTAGAACAGCAATGTTCTGCAATGGACTGCACAAACACACTAAGAAGGAAGTATGCAATTTTCTTTTTGTGAAAAGAGAAATACATGATTTCGCTGCACTTCAGCAACACATTTTTCAGTTAAGTATTATATATTTACATGGAAATCTTTGCTCAATAGTGTTGTTCTTGCATGGATCAAACCACACATCTATTCAAGTTTTAAACAGAAAGTTAAACAACTACCGGGTCTCTTAAGTACAATCCTGCAAGGAGGACTTCAGCTTTTAAACTTGTGGATAGGCTTGAGTGTGCTTCAGACATCTGCAGATAGCTAAGGCAGGTCTTTACAGTGCAGGAAGAAGATATTATGAAATATCCAAATCAAGTTGATTATCATATCACAGATTCCTTTGATAGTGTTTGCCCACATGAAAGTACAGATTTAAATGCACCCAAGACGCAAGAATGGATTGTGATCCGATTGGCCAAACCAGATCCAGAGGTGATCAGGATGCATTGTCCCAGCCAGTATGTCCATGTGGGCCCCATAAGTGATACATTTGGCTACAAATACGTGTCCATAGTGGCTGCACCTGTGTTTGCCCATATGGGCTTCAAGTGGGTTCTTACTGGGTTTCAGGTGGGGCCCAACTGGGTGAGTTAGACATGTGGGGTCCATGTTTCTGAAACAATATGGGGCCCATACAATTTGCCCTGTTTATGCCCATGCCTGCTTAGCCCACTTACATCCCTTATGGGGCTCATACAGTCAGCCCACATGGGCTTTACATGTGGGGCCCATTTTACTCAATCCATGTGGGACCCAAGAAAATTGCCCAGTTCAAGCCCATGCCCACTCAGTACCCACGTAGCCCGAATTTAACCCACATGGGGCCCACATGAACATGCTGGCTGGGATGTAGTTGGAAATACTTACTTGCATACAGCTGCAAATCAGTGAGGTAGCAGGCATTAGGAAGATAGTAAGAAAGCTGCAAGAAAGCTATGGATATGGGGTGGAGTCAATAAAAGGCCAAGTGTCTTAACCAATTCTCAATGTGGACACTGGATACACTTAACCAGGTGTAAATGTAATCAGCTTAAATCATATCAAGATAAAGGTTGGTAAAAGAAGTGTTTAAGTGCGAGGTATAAAGGGACTTCATAACTATCAGGACACACTTTTTATGTTCATGTTTTCATAAACTCACAGCGTTCACTGACCTGTGAATATCTTGTGAGTATGAAAAGGTCATTATACATATAACAGCTCTCTCCATTAACAGCAACCACAGCTTTCTTGTTTAGACACTCAGTGACAACAACACACAATATCTAGTGATAACATTTTTTCACTGTTTAAATACTGCAGACGTCCCTACCTGTCTGAACGTGTTATTTTTTGGTTATCTGTGTTTAACCTGTGGCCTGTCTATAATTATACCCGCCACCTTCCTGCTTCAGCCACTTCACATTTGTTTGTGTGCCTGTTGTCTGTTTGGAGACCAGTGAAATCCCTTCATGTAGAGATGTGCAGTGTGAGGGACTGCTGTTGTGGAAGTGGTTTTCCACACTTTGTATACCCATTTGAATGTGTAAAAACCCTTTATATTCTCAATAGAGTTACTTAACACAGAAACATTGGACTCTCCTGGACAATGTAATGACCTCACAGGTTTATGTTGTCACCCAGAAATGAATAGTGAGCTAATTTACTGATCTGCAGCATAATCTTTAGCTCCCATATTAGTTTAAGCTTGGTGATTTGCTAACCTAACCCTAACCCTAACCCTGAACTATGGGAGTCGAAGTTAACTTATACCCCAATGTTTTTTATGTGTACAGTCTTGTACTTTTGACTTTTTGAAAAAAAAATGTTATCAAAGAACCAGATATATTTGCAATTGCTCATCATGTTGATCCAAGGTGAAGTGCAACAACTGTGAGTCACCTTTTCTGAGGGAAAAATGAGAGGAATATGTACCTCCAGAAACCAGCAGCACCGGAAATAGCTCCATCCATTTCAGATTTCTATTGGCTTGTTTCATGTTACCAGTTAAATATTTTTGTTTGTTTAAAAAAATATGCATCCCACATTTTACAGTGTAACTTCCCGTCATTTACCATGAATCCATAGATACATACTTTAATGTACATACAGCAGGGGAAAAAAATAAGGGTTTAACATTTGGAGATTTAGAGTACCTCCCAACATACAGCGTAACTGCCTCATATGAATCAGTATATGTATATGTATGAATGCAATATTCATACATATACTGATTCATATGAAGCAGTGAGGGTTTTCTTGATGGTTTGTACCAGATACACTTTAACGGTTTCCTGTTTGGTTCATGTTGGGGTTTTTTGTTTGTTTACTATAATTCATAATTTTATAACAATATTTTGATTGCAATGAATATTTGTAGATCCTTGTTTCCTTAGTTAACATAATAGAATATTTAAGAGTTAATATATCTTGTACAAGTACAATTTATATAGCATGTTTATATTGTATAATAGTATTTTACATTGTTGAGACGTAATGAATAAAACATTATATTTAATCATGTGCAATAATGTCTGTTGTGAATGACATGTTGCATGGTGTTAGTTTGTGACATGGAAGATAACCACACCAAACAGCTGGTCTTGGGTCTTTTATTGTAACATCAGATAGGCATAGGTCCTGTAATGTTTGACAGTGTTTGAAATCCCTGCTAGTGGCTAATTTCCGAAAATGTAGACCCATTTCTCAATTTGTTCTTATTTAAATTCATGCAATGAATGTAGAAGACATAAGTATAATAAATCCCTGGAGTATGGGTGAAGCTTGCCTGCCAAGCTCATATGCATGAAAAATGATTGTCACAACTGCTGTGAGCAAAGGGCAAAAGCATTTGTGTATAGTGCATTCATCTATATATGTATACTAATTCATACAAGGATGTTATACAGGAAATTACAAAGTAAATGTTGGGCAATGCCCAATAGTTACTCTGTTGCTCCTTGTTTGTTTTCTTTAGCTGTACATGCATTCCGGGTAGGAATTGAGGTTACACCATATGAGGTTACACCAAAAAAACTGCTATTGCTACAGTACTGTAGTTCAAGGTTTTTAATGCATACCAGTAAAGTTATTCCAACAAGACATTCTTAAATCCTCATTTGAACTCTCAGCTTGATTAAAAAATGTCAAAACCAAAGTGGTAGGCTTCAAGGTACTGTGGACCAACCAGGCCTTCAAGATATATAAACTGAGTCCAGCCAAGGCCAAATATACCACAGAGCTTAATAAAGCCCACAGACCAAAGTTATATGAATGTCTTCAAAAGTACTGCAAGTCAGGCTTTATCACCTAAAATCAATGTTGGACATTAATAGTGTTTTGACTGGATGGAGCAAATATCTGCTGGTAGGTTCTGCTAGGAAGCAACAATCATGCTTGATGGCAGATTATATGTCATGGCTGACTGGCTCAACACCTGTTCCTTAATGTAATCAGTTCACCTGGTCTCAATCACCTCATCACTACTCAATATAACTCCTTGCCAGTTTGTCTGCTTACTATGTGTGATAGTTTCTTGGCTGATTTTTGCCTCAGTGTTTGCCTCTGTGCTGACTGATTTCTCTGTGTGCCCAGGATCACTGTGTGGCTCCTGTGGAAAGGATTTCATTCAGCTGACCTGCCTTCTGTGTTCACATCATTATCAACTCACAGACAAGGACTTTTACCCCCACACTGCCAGCCAGTCAGCCAGCCAGCCCCAACCTCCCTGTTCCCTGTTTCCAATAACTCCTTTGAACTTTTTTAAACACAAACTGTTACATTTTATACATGGAAGTATAGTATATTGATGTTCTTCTCTGCATGTGCAATTAGTTAGCAATCAGCAGCCAAGGTGGTGGACTGGATGGCCTCTGTCCACTTTTTCTATTCTCCTCCCCAAAGAGCAGCAACTAGATGATGGAGAGCACAAAGAACAGGGGGAACAAAGCTCACATTAAACAGTGTCCACCTCAGGAAAACTCCTGGCCAAGCATGGAGAGAGATGGAGAAAAAAACTGATCAGCCATGATAGTTTCTTGACCGGTTCATAGTTTGTCTCATCTGATTGATCTTTGAAGCAATGTCATTTATGTCTGTAACGTTGATATGTGAAATATGGCAACTTTAGAATACTGTTTTGTGAAATTCAAATGTGGCACTTCTCAGCATCAGGTACACAATGAAAATCTGAAAAGAATGTAAACCCTCACATACTGTTCATATTCTACACCCTCGCAGTTTGTTCTGGGTCAGTTTTGAACTGGTGTAAGAATCCACTCATAAAAAGTGTCTATACCAAATGTTGAACCACAGATGTGTTTAGAAAGCATCAATAGTGGATCTGACTGATCAATAAATGTGATTAAACCTTGATTCATGTTTCAGAGAGCAGAGAGAGTGTATTCTTTAGCTTTTACACCACTCATTTATGGAGAAATCACAATATCATGTCCTATTTTACCAAGACATGAAAATATAACATAGCAATAATAATGGAAATGTATTTTATAACTTTATGGAAGTGTGGGGTTTATTGTATAACCATTAGAGCCACAAGTCTTCACTGCTACATCATAAAAACTACTATCTTATTAAAACTATTAACTATTAATTTCACTAAAACATGGCAATAGATACGGATATAATCTGACCCAGAACAGCCTCAATGGACAAACCTTTGTAGCACCTATACAAAAGTATAACATTTAAAATATTTTCATTTTTCACTTTAGGAAAAGTCATCAAATTTCAGAGTAAAAGGACAACATGTGGTGTTTTACAGCTATCAAATGGCAATAGTAGGTATGTAAGCATTAGGAAGAGTACGAATAAAAGAAATGTATAATTCATGTGTCTGATCATTTAGAAATGCTGGGTATTGATTACATACACACAGCAGCAGAGTTGGAAATGAGACAATCATAAGTCATACTTTAGACATGCATTACAAAATAATCCCCTTGTGAAATATTCATCATTTGTCATTTTGAAACATCTAAAACTTGATTATCTTAATTATGAGGAACTTTCACAACTGGTGTATTTATCTGTCTTCTTATTTTACAATTATTCAGCAAATGTACCATATTTGGTATGCTTGTCTAGTTTCAATGAGACACATGTCATACAATGTGACAGGAAACAACCTGTAGCATCACTGTTATTGCACAGCATGAAACTTGTTTCTGATCTATCACCTTCACCTCTTTTCCCAAGAGAAATATATGCTTTTACATTCCCCATGATTCTATTTCTGTTCTTAATCATGTAAGGTTCATTACTTCTCACCCACAGACTTCCTCCCTCCCTCCTTCTCCCTCACTGTTTAAAAATTCCTCCATTTTCACACTCATTTATTTATCAGAATCAATTGACTTTCTCAGCTGTGCATTAAGGGGAAATCATACTGTACACATGTACAAGACAAATGTTACCCAACTAGCTCCTGCATTATACCATGTTATTTAAATGCAACATACAATATTTTCACGAGACATCTATCCATGTAGCCCATGCAATTAGATTTGAAAGTCAAACCAAGAACCAGCCCTCTGTTCTTTGATTTCATGGGAGCCGTGCAGTCGAATGATTTTCTAAAATAAAAATATGAAATGCTTCAATGAAACATGATAATGAGTTGTCCCAGTTTCTCTAACTCATAAGGAAGCTGAAAATTCAACAGTCGTGGATGGTGGCTGAGATTATCCTCTGTTCAAATTTCCCTTCAAATAGTGCTACTTCACAGCGGCCTCCTAGAAATTAATTTATAGTCCCTTACGACAAATTGATATTCCAAAGGACTGAAGGAGTGATTACTGTACATCAGGCTGGTTCATGAATAATTTCCTTGAAATTAGTTGTCAGAGGAACAGAGGATAGAGAGATGGAGGTGGGCCATCTGGAATGGTCTCTCTCCTGGACTTCAACATGCCCATGGAGGAGCGGGGGTAATACAGAAATGGAGTGTATCTTTGCATGGTAATTTGAGTGGACACAAGGGCCTTGTCATTAGAGGGTGTCATTTCATTCCTGGCTGGATGATCTGATGAGATCACGTGGTGAGGTGATGTTGGACTGTTGATGACGGTCGTAGAAAGAGCACTTTATATCTGTATGAAAAAAACCTTTAATATCATATCCTCATCTACCTTTCAAATGTAGGTCCTGGATGAAGCTAGTTGGTGAATTGCTGTATATATTACACTGTCAGAGCTGGTGTGGTCTGGTTAGATTAACTCCCAAAAAATACTTTGTTAATGTTTAGGAAAGATTGTGATTTGGGTTAAAACTACGGTGGCTGACAAGGGCAAACACGCAGCAACGGCCAAATGCTGCAAATATATAAACGATGCAGAACCAAAGACACACAAACACACAAAACTACGGTGGCCGACTGGGGCCAACCGCTTCATTTGGGGGAAAACAGCTGCAAGTAAAGAAACGATGCAAATTCCAAAACAAAACAAAAACAAATGCATAAACGTCAAACACGCTGCAAATTAGGGAATGATGCAAAGCCAGAAACGATGCAAATCAAGAAAACACCTGCATTAAGAGAAATTTTGCATAACCACTAACTACAACGGAAGTGCCCCAAACCTACAGGGGACGCTCTAGGTTGTCTCAACTCAACAGGAGGCAGGTATAAGGGAGAGAGCGAGACGACTGCGGGTCAGTGCCATGTACCATGGCAGAGGCGCTTTCATTCAAAGCAGCATAGGCAGAGCGCCCCCTGTAGGTTTGGTCTTTGGTTCTGCATCGTTTATGTATTTGCAGCGTTTGGCCGTTGCTGTGCGTTTGCCCTTGTCGGCCACCATATAAAACTATCACTCACAATGTTGTCATGGCCATAGCAAAAGCAAAAGACAAAACAATCTTGAGTCATGGTTGGAAATGTGACACTAATGACTGAATGTGGGAGGCAATGGTTGTAGTGGTCATTCACTCAACAGGTCTCCTTGGTAAATGTCCTTTTATAGACGTCATTGGTCTCATGGTGTCTAATGATGATGCTAATGGGTTTACATTGGAGTTAGTTGAAAGCCCAGTACATCTGGGTGCATTGGTGCATCAAGATAAGGTGCTGAGGAGCGGGACAAAACATTGGTATCTGACACTATGGGAATAAGAACCATTACCTCTCAGCTGGTGAGGCCTGAGAAGGAGCCCAAAAATGAAACAGCCCCAAAAACTCCATCAACACAACAGAGCACCTTTTCATGGGAATGATTGCTGACTAGCAGCTGGCATGCTAGTTAGCATAGTTACTAAAGGGGAAATAAGTTCACACTGTTTATTCATGAGAGAAACTGAAAGCAGCTAGCAAGATCAGCTCAGTTACTAAAGAGTAAATACGTTGACAGTTTATTCATGAGACAAACTGAAAGCAGCCAGCAAGCTGAGCTCAGCTGCTAAAAGGAAAAAACACAAATTGCCCCACTTCTAATAAAAGTAATTGACTTTGCAGCTAAATGTAAAGTCATTTATCTTCCTCCACACATAATAATAAACCATAATAAAAACTTAGTTTATTATTAGTATGTGTGGAAGAAAATATTTTGGTTGCAACAATGAAAGAGTCAGCAGCCTGTCATCTATTTCAACTGTCATTGAAAACTGGTTCCCAATTAGATGCCAATTATTTCAAAGTTGGCTCTAGTTTTTCCTAGTAGACTGAAATAAACCGGTTTGTAATATCATACTAATATTTTATTTCCTTCTTTGGGTTTGGTGCTGCATTTAGTTGTCAGCATATTGTATAATGATAGAGATTTAAATCAGAGTGAGGAGTCTGGCTGGACCATATCTCCCTCTTTCCTTAATGATTGAACAGTTTGATACCCAACTGTGAGCTGTACACCTTTATTTAAATGATGTAATTGTATTTTCTTGACATAATAATGGTCTTTTAGTATATTGTCAGTCTCTACATTGTGACAACCCTAACCCTAACCCACCTAGTTTACAATACCAATAATTATTACACTCTTGAAGCCATAGAAATGACCAGAGCAATGAAGTCAGTGAAGATTATAATGAGTTGATGATGGTCTCCTAGAAGGATAATGGCATGGAAGCCCAATTAAAGAGCTTAACTTTGGAGCACAGGTGATAACATACTGATTTTATGGCTCACCAAACATTAAACCCAACAAGTCTTAATGACAAACAAGCTTCCATACAATATGTCAGTATATCCATGTGACTATTTTTCACTCCAGGATCCTTTTTGTCCAATCAGTCACCTGCACAAGCAGCCATACTGATCAGCACAGTAATGGCCAACACAGATGTCACAATGGCGAGGTAACGGACAGGATTCGGAGCCACCCAGAGTCATTTAAATTAATGAGTGGGTGACGCAGAGAGAGAGAGAGAGAGCTGCCTAGGTCTGACAGTTACCACATCTGACACTTCTGCTAGGCGCAGTGGGAGACAGGGAGGGGGGTTCGACGGTGAGTTTGGAGCCACAGTTGGCAGTGTTCTGGGCCGATGAGGAGATGTGAAGGGAGGCCATCCAACAGAAAGGTCAAGGGAGATGATGAAACAGATTAAATGTGGAAGGGCTCCTCGCCAGGAGGTGACAAGACATAAAAAAACGAGGTGGAGGTCGGCCTTGCCCACCGCCCTTTCATCCACCCTTCCATCACACACACGTACACACACATTGCTCCCCTTCGACAATTGCCAATTATCAGATATGCTGACTTGGTTCTGTTCACTTAAAGCTGTCAGTCACTGCAGATGGCTGGTTAACTGGCCCATTTATCCAACATTGTCAGTCTTGTAGAAAGGAGAGAGCATCCTCTCTGCTGTTCATGACTCCATGAGCTTCAAAATGTGCCACTACCCATACCTTAATAATGTCAAAGTTTGATCTAGTAGTATTCATTTTCTTAATGAAGAGTAAAGATCACAAAAAATGGCTAGAAATCCATTTGGAGACTGTACATAAAGTGCTGTTTCATGCCCAGCATCCCAACTTCTAATCAATGCTCCCAATTAATATGCTCTGTCTAATGATTTATCTCACAGACCAAGCAAATCTTATACAATATCAGCAATTAGTAGTTCTTTCACTTGTTTCTAGTTGTTTAGCTGATAGAGGCAGTATATATTTAGTATGCTAGTGTGAAGAATGAGGCAGGTCAATTAGGGATTCTTAGCTTTACTGCCATAGATGTTCTGGACTATTGCAAGAAAAAAAAAACATGCAAAGAAGTCAAACTGGACATTAAGATTCTTTAGACTCAACTTAGGCCATGACCTCGATGACTCACTCGGACTTCAATTCAAAATATTAAAGAACTTTATGCTCATAGACCCAAGTTTTAGTGAGTAATACAACAGAGGAAGAGATTGATTCGAATGTCTGTGTGATAAATCTTTAAAGAATCCCTCCAGACATGTTTTAAGATGCATATGAAATTCTCTACTTTGAATAATAAGTTGTGTTATAATGTTTTTTTTCTCCACTAAAAAAATAGTATCTTGTTAAAATTCTTCAAATGACATCTACTCCTACTTTATTAAAAATTCCAGAATCTATGAATATGTAAATAGATTTGATTTCAGAGGTTAAACAGGACACAATATGTCTCCTACTTCACTGTAAAGTTCATTCTCAGTGTTTGTGCACTGGAGGCTTCAAGTTTCTACATCACACTTTTGTATGGGATCAGGATCAGGATTAGTATTTGTGATGTCACCAATCATTCCCGTTTAAAAAGGGAGTTTTCCTTGCAACTGTCGCCAAGTGCTTGCTCATGTGGAAATGTTTGGTCTCTTTAAATGAAATGAAAGAGTACAGTCTAAACTGAGATTAAAGTCAGAATTCTGACTTTAAACTCCGAATTTGGGGAAAAAAGTCAGAACTCACTTTTTTTCCACAGTGGCCCTAATCCTCTTCCGTAGTTTTTATTGCTTGTTTACTTATTATTCATTGTTCTGTATTCTTTTTTACTGTCCACTTTGCTGCTGCAGTATTTTAAATTTCCCCATCATGGGACTAATAAAGGAATATCTTATCAGTCCTCAGACCTTCTCTAGTCCTGAAAACAACATGTGAAACAGGACAATGACAACAACCACACAGTCATTTTACCTTTATCTCCTCAGCAAATGATCTGTATCCATAGATAAACCACAAATCAGATGGTTGGTGTGTCACATACTGTATGTAATGAAATGATATTCTTAAATAAAGTGTGAAATAATTCCACCACCTTGAAAAAACACCCATCAAGCAGTAATGGAGAGTATTAAAGTTGCTATAATTACAGTAGTGTAACTGTTACAGTCAGCTTTTTGGGAATACTGATGAAAAAAGTTCACAAGTCAGGAAGTGAGGTGATTTACATTTCCTGTGTTTGCTTTTTGTTGTTATTCAAGAGGATCATGTGTCTTTCAGAGCTGTTACTATGCAACCCATCCTATCCTCCATGTATCTAGGGAGATGCAACGTCCATCAACCATCTGCTGGCTCAGTCCACCACAACCAGTATCCAGACTCTTGTCCTGTCTCCTCCCTTCATAAGGGCCTATGCTTATAAAGATGCCTATGAAGAAATCTCTGTTTAAATTCACATTGTTCTTCATATTCAGTTGATTTTTCCTTATTAAACTGATGCTATTCCAAGACTGCTTCAGTTAACTGATGTGTTCATTGCCAGTGATCATTTTCCTGTGTACAGTTTCTGTGATTGACTGAGACAGCAGTGGAAAGTATCTGTGTGTATGGCAAGCTGTTATAACATTTAATAGCTAGACAGATATCCATAATTCAGTTCTTCGTAGTCAAAATCAACTTTCAGACACCAACAGTGACATTCTTCCTATATTCATAATTGTCATTTCAGATACACACAAAGTAACTTTGTGGGACAAATGGTATTAATTTTGCAATTCACGTGTATTGAGCTTTCAATTTCAGATATCCACAATTGCATTTTTGATATCCAGAGTGAACATTCTGGATATCTGCTATATAATTCTTACTAGGGAAAAACTCTCATTTCAGATATCTACAATCCAATAGTTCATTTTAATTTAGGATACCCAAAATGAAAAAAAACAACATTCCAGATATCCATAATAATTTTGAATATCCAAAATACACTGTGCCTAGTAAAATGTCTTTATATCCACAATTCGTATAATGACTAGTAAAAATGCAATTTTTTAAAAAGATTTATTTTGGGCTTTTTTGCCTTTATTTGACAGTGTGTGGAATAGAGGCCAACAGGAAACAGGGAGAAAGAGAGAGAGGGTAAAGACCTGCAGCAAACGTCACATGTGGCTATAATTAAAATTATGACTAGAAACAATGCAGTTGTGGGGGCAGCTGTGGCTCAGGAGGTAGAGCGGTCGTCCTCCAATTGGAAGATTGACGGTTCAGTTCCAGGCTCCTCCAGTCCACATGTCGATGCGTCCTTGGGCAAGACACTTAACCCCAGATTGCTCCTGTTGCCGCGCCAACAGTGTATGAATGAGAATGAATGGTTAAATTCCTCCTGATGAGCAGGTTGGTACACTGTGTGCTAGCTCCTGTCATCAGTGTATGAATGTGAATGAATGGGTGAATGAGATGTAATGTAAAGAGCTTTGAGTGGTCGTAAAGACTAGAAAGGTGTTATATAAGTACAGTCCATTTACCATTCAGTTGAACATTTATTTTATATATCTATAACAGCATTTCTCCTTGTTAAAATTGTATTATAATTAAGATGCAATCTACAATTCTAATATTATCCAATGATAATATCCATAATGACATTATACTAGTATTATTAGACATTTTATTCAAGATATCTAAAGCTTTATTTGTCTAACTCAAACTTCAATTCAAGATATGTTTCAATCCTTAAAAAGTTTAAGTGACTTTTTTAAAATTCTATAGCTGGAATGTATAGCACATATCTATAATTCAGTTCAGATATTAACAATGATATTTTTCCTATTTTTCCTTGTTATTTCAGATATTCACAGCATCATTCCTAGGAATAATGATGTCATCTTTGCCATTCATGTGTATTAGGCTTTCAGATATTCATTGTTCAGATTATCAACAGTCAAATTGTTACTAGTCATAATTGAAGCTGAATGTCTGATGAACTGTCAAATTTGAAGATTGTGTCATTGCATTGTTTAATTCTCTCCTCAAATGTCACTGTTTAGCTGTGATAAATAAAAGTTTTTAACCAGGCTGCCATTTTAAAATCAGATGAGTCAAAATCAAGCACCGCCCAACATCATCCTTCCTGGTATTTCATCTTCTACTTTGATTTAGGTCAGTTTCACGGCATTCTGGATAGGAAGAATTATTATGATTGGTTTTCACAGTATTTAAACAAATGTGTACAATTGTATTTTTTCAAGTAAAATAACAATTGTACACATTAAATATTATAGTTATACATATCCAATGTGTTTTTTGATATTCAAAATGATCTTGAATTATAACTAGCAACAACTGGATTGTAGATATCTGAAATTTTATTTTAGATATCCAGAATGTTCCCTCTGCATATTTGAAAGTCAAATACACATAAATGGAAAAAGTGACATCATTTGTCTGAGGCAGAATGATCTTGTGCATATCTGGAATAAGAATTGTGGGTAAGAAGAAAGTCATTGTGAATATCTGAATGTATTTTTATCAAGGAAGAAGTGAATTAATCTACAATGCATATCCTGTCTAGGTATTAAATGTTAGAACGGCCACTAATACATATTTATAGATGTATTTTTATATCATCGTTTAGGTATTTTGCTATTCAGTATGATATGTAATTACCAACATGTATGTTGACCAATGGCATGACATGTTAGTTTTTGATATGGTTTACTGTGTGGGACAGTGTGTTCTCTAAGAGTGTAGTGGAGAAGTGCTTGATCACATAAAAGGCAATCAAAGCATTGTCAGGTAATAATATAATCAGAGGTACAATACATCTTTTACATTTTTAAATACACGTACCAAAAGGAAAATATAGTTAACCTTACAGGTCAGTGAACAACTCCAGATTGAAGAGTCAAGAGTTCAGCTGGTCTAGGAGTAAGATTTCTTCCAAAGCATGTATGTCAGAATGGTAAATGGACTTATATAGCACTAGTCTTTTTGACCACTCAAAACACTTTTACACTACATGTTAGTGTTGTAGTTAAGACCGCACCAACCGAGACCAAGACATTACCGAGACCAGAGAGTACCAAGACCGAGACAAGACCAAGACTTTTAGAGGTTGAGACCGAGACAAGACCAAGACCATATATGTCAAAGGAAAATCATAACAAAACATCAAAATGTGAGTTTTATTATTATTATTATTTTTATTATTATTATTATAACAAAAACAATCTTTGCTCTGTTGTTTTCAGAGCAGCACAATGAATGAAACAAATCTTAGCAAACTTGTTGTGTTTCACTTCTTGAAAAAGTTATTAGCTTTTTTTGTGAGGGTCCTTTTTCACTCTTATCAGTAAGGCATGGACAAAAAGCCTATCAGCGGTGGTCTTGACCGGTCTGGTTAAAAAAAACCTGAGTCCACCCAGTCCGAGACCGAGACAAGACCGAGTAAAAATGCCCTCGATTCCAAGACAAGACCAAGAACCTCAAAAAATGGTTTTCAGACCAAGACCGATCTCGAGTACTACAACACTACTACATGTCACTTTCACCCATTCACACACACATTCATACATCGTTGATGCAGCTATCAGGGGCAATTTGGGGTTGAGTATCTTGCCCAAGGACACAACAACATGTGGACTGGAGGAGCCGGGAATCCAACGGTCAATCTTTTAATTAGTGGATGAGCGCTCTACCTCCTGAGGGACCATTGGTCAAGCTAAAGCCTACTCTAATCTAGCATTCCATTTTTCAACTTCAAATGACTTCATTGCATCTATCAACATTAATTTCGTACACATCTCAAATTTAAAACTTTACTCCTCTAAAAAGCTTCTTTCCTTGCAGACCGCTGTGTGTCTTGAGACCGACTGTATAATTAAGAGTCCAATTCCACTCAGCTTCTCACAGAATCCCGTTGTGTGTGAAACTCTATTAGATACCACTATGACAGATGTCTGTGTAAATTCAAATCCATAATCCATCATGGGACACTGCTGGTGTCTAGAGAAACAGCTTCCTGTTACTTTGAGGCAATCACTTTAGTAACTCACAGCAGGTCTTTGGGTCAAATGCTGTTTGGATTGCAAATAGCTGAGAAGCAACAATATAGTTTGTGCTTGAGGCTGTGCGATGCAAACATTTAAAACTTTTCTATACTTTTATCAATTCTCCTCGAGGTCCATGACAAATGGTGCGTAACATTACTGCCGGCCAGAAAAAAGTAAATGAAATTGACCCAAAAAGTAAACATTTCTTTTCTTTTCACTTCTTTAAAAGTTACCTCTCCAGACGCTTGTACACTGTTAAATATAATGAATCTGTAGGTCTTGGTAGATAGGAGTTGGTGACAACAGTCCTGAAAGATACTCTCCCTTATTTTTGTTGTCCATTGAAAGTGTTGGGAAACAGACAGGCTCTGATTGGATTAACCATCTGTCCAGAACCGCCTCTGATCATCTTACCTTGATGTGACTTTGTGTATACTCGGTCAGCAAGTTCTATTAGATCTTCCAGAATATCTCCTGTAAGAGAAATAACAGTCTACAATAGAATATAACTTTTTGGACATTTTGTTGGGATATTTGGCTATGTTTTGTGCAGATTCTGTGGACTCTGGCTGTCCACCTAACTGCTGTGTTTTTAAGATTTCATGGCACTGGAAGATTGAAGAGTTTGTTTGCCACTTCTCCATCTGAATATAACAGCTTACAATAGTATATATAACGTGAACTAGGGCCTATACTATTGTCATTGCTTGCCAATAAACCTTTTTGGACATTTTTTTTGGATATTTTTGGCTATTTTTGTGTGGACTCTGGCTGTCCACATAACTGCTGTGTTTTTGAGACTCCATGGCAACAGAAGGGTGAAAAGGACACTGGTGTTATTTGTTCGCTGCTTCTCCATCTGAGTTTACCAGATTAAAAAGTCTGTTAAAAGCTTCTCAGCTCTTTACAACTGATTCTCCATTGAGTGTATTTTGTAACATTTATATAGTATAGTGTTAGTGTTGCACAGTTTTATTTCATTTGGCTTACTGTATTGGCTTGCTACACTGCCTAGTGTGCTCTGTAGTTTTTCCGTCCCAGTCAACTTGTATCGTGAACCAGAGCACAAACCTCTTGCACTGATTCATTTATATTGTAAACTCTGTTTTTAGTGCATCAGTGTAATCTGAGTATACCATAATTTGGCCTAAAATAGAATAATAATGAGTTTTTAAAAAACATTTTCAATCCACATTATACAACTTTTAGAATGCAGATCTCCTGTGGTACCACAGGGTTAGGGTTAACCACCGGTGGTATGTAAGGACAGAGAAACTAACTACATTACTTCATAGTATATAAATGGCCCTAATGTATTGAGATGGTCTTTATTCATTCCTGTACAACATTACAGTGGTACTGTTCCCACTAGAACCTGAGTGTAAAATAAACAGGTGGGACTGGAATGAGGCCATTTCATTCATCCATAGTATGTGTACTTCATTGCAGTTGAATAGCAGCCCTCAGGTTTAACATTGTTTAACTAGTTTTAATTATCCAAATCATATTGTGATATGTTGTCAGGCTATTTCATTTATATAAATTGTTTGTCCATTTTTGGACCTTGAAGTTGGCCTAGTAGCTTGCAACGTACTGCCATTTTTAGACTATATAGTGTTTACCAGGCACCCATGCACCATGTATATGGTTGCATTGGTAGCAAAATTCCAGACTGTCATTGTCTTTAGTGGAATTAGTTTGGATATAAAAGGTATTATCTTAATTCTTCAGCAGCCTTTGACACCTGCTGTACACCAGTGTTTTAATACTTTAGGCCAAAATATTCTTACAGAGGTCTTTTTCTCTCTCAGTATGTTTGACTGTTCCACATTGCACCTTACATCAAATGCACGTTTGTGAATGCATGTATAGTCGAAATAACATCACAGATCATCTGCCATGCTGCATACTCAAGCCGCACTGTTGTCAGGGCAACAAACAAAGTGGGAATTTGCATACAAACCACTGCACATACTTGTACATGTAGACGGGCAGAATAAGACAGAGACAGAGATGGACTCTTTATACACACACACACACACACACACACACACACACACACACACACACACACACACACACACACACACACACACACACACACACACACACACACACACACACACACACACACAAGCACTCTCCTCTCAAACAGCGTTTGCTGTCGAGTAGATTATATTAGCCACCTGTTGCTGCCTGGCATTTTGACAGGGCCTCACAATGAAACAGCTTCTCATATAAACCACGCAGTCACGTCACCTGGCCCAGTGAAGAGAAATGAGAATTAAAGAGATTATTTCAAAAGATCAATCATGCAGTCTGTTGCTGTTTTTTACATAGCGCCTTCTTTTAAAAGCATGCCCCATGTCACTCTGTCCTCCTTTATAGTATGTGCACACCATGAATCAAAAACACCTGATCAAACAACAGATGCCAGTGAATGTTAATTGTTGGTTGGTGCATTAATAATCGTAATCAGCCAGGCAACAGACAAACAAAGCATTCATAGGCATACATGTCAGTGCCACCCAGATCACGCTTATTTATGTGCTTTAGCTCCAGACTCTGTAATTATCCAGCCACATATTAAATATTAATATTCTGCATACATGGCAGGGGCTATTAGACACACGGGTCTTTGAGGGGAGGATGACAGGTGGAGTAATTGTGGCGACGGTGCTTCAGACAACACTTCCTGATGTTGCCGAGGGACAGCTGCATTACGACTCCGACTCAAGGCTTATTATTCCTGTTGGGCGAATACACAACCAACTCTGCTGGCGTCCCAGTGGGACCAATTTACCACTGCGTCATTTACAAGCCAAGCTAGCCCCCACCCCCCCACCCTCCCCAACAGTCAGCTCTAAACTGCTCATGGCAGAGGTGTCTGTGCACTCTGCTGCCGAGCCGTCCAGATCGATGATTGATTGGCACATTGATTGATTATGATTCATGTTTTTGCCCGCTGTGTTTTTCAGGCCAAGTGTCTCCGCGACGGCTGGCAGCTCATTTGTTAACATTAGAGCCAGCGTCAGGGTAAAGTTACTTTGCATTTTAAGCAGACAGCGGTTGCCAGCTCACATCAGCTGTGAGTGGAACACCAACGGTTGGCGTTCACGTATCATGTCACCAAATTCTGGGTTGGTGGGCCACTGCCTTGCTGCTGAATGTGTCAGATCACTTTGGATGGTTTGAAACTCAATTGAGACACATTTCTCCAACTAAAAAGAATAAGGGATACTGTCTTCAAGTATCTTTATTAGTATGTGACTACTCCACCAACACACCTGTTACAAAGACCAGTCAGGTGTGCAATAGTTTTAGGATATAGACACGTTTCTCCAATATTTAAACATATTTGGTATCTTTGGGAACTATGGGATTATTCAGATAATATTCTTTTACCTAATATATTCCTGGTCCAAAAGTCTCAAAACAGCAATGAATGGATCTACTAGCAAGTATTGTGTGTGTATTCAAAGTCTAAGATATCGTATTACTCTGTGCTGAGAGCTCCATTGTTGTCCAAAAACTATTAAAAACACATCAATGAGCAAACACCGCCACACTGGGTGACATGTTCCTTCATTACCATAAACACACACACACACACATACACACACACACACACACACACACTATAGTTTATTTTGACTCAATACCACAAACACTGTCGTGCTGCCACAAATACTCACTAGAGCACCAAATATGGATTAATCCACAGCTGAACATCCCCAAGTCCCGTACAAATCTATTTCCTCCTGTTTGAGAGTAATGTTTGCTACAACTACAGTGCCCAGCTGTATTACTGAGCTTTTTTCTTCTTTTTTTTTTAAATGAAACTATATATATGTATGAGCGGTTTTAGAAAATTTACATCCCAAAGTGGAATCAGTGGGTTTGGAGAGCCACACACAATGTAGGGAAGTCAGGAGGTGGATTGAGAGACAGATTAACACAGTTTATGTCACTCTGTGTTTTAGACTTATTGTAACTAACTTATCTTATAATATTTTAAATCTGTTTCTTGATGATAGGCGACCAATTCACACCTGGCCAGGGACAACAGATGAAAACTAGCCTTTGGGCTAATTCTGGCATATTTACAGATAAGTTTATTAATATGCACCTGCACCCTGACAAATAAACTAATAAAATAAAACTAATGAAATAAAAACATCATATTTATATCAGTGCCTTTTAAACTAAAGTTTTGTGGGTCTGAGTGATGAGAGAGTTTGTACATATGGATTCACCAGTTTGTCTCTTTCAGCTAGAGTGTCTAAGAAATGCAGAGTGGATAAAGAGTGATGTAATTGTTCCTGAAGTGTTTTTTTTTATGCAATGCTAAAATATTGTATTAGGTGGAGTGGAGTATATGTGTCTCTATATGTCTCCACATTTGTCCATTAAGGGTTATAAACCTTGGGTCTTTTTTATTTTTAGCCATCATTTATAACAGTAATGATACACTGTACTCACTGAAGTAATTACAGAATTCCTAAAAGGAAGTCCAACAGGGTTGGACACTAATAGTTAATGAAGATGATCTAAATCACTTTATCTGAGGTCAAATGAGGTCACATTTTATTGCAAAATGTGATACAGCAGAAGTGGGTGTGGTTTAATCTCTGGGTTGGAAAATTGGTAGACACACTGCCCCCTACTGAATGCATGTGTTCTGGTTTCTTGAAAGCAAGTTGTGTGTTGCAAATCGTGAGTCACGCTTCTTTAATTTTTTGGCGCACTCCATTGGAAAGAAACGTGCCAAAAATCACGTGAGCGCGCAGATAGGAAGATACAAACGTGAATCCTGTGGTGCAGTTCTACGATGTGTGTGTTTTTTTTTTTGCAGTTTTGCAAATCAGAAGTTACAATTGCAAATTCATAAATGTGCTTTCATAAATTGTGAATTACAGTTGTGATTACTATTTTGCTTTTACAGTTCACCGTTTACCAGTGCAAATCATACTCTATTCTTCTTTGTATTCATGGCATGATTCTATCTTCATAGGTTACACTGATATACATTTCAAGAATAAGACATGACCTGCTGGAAAAAAACGCAAAACCAGTTGAAGAGGAGGTCATGACACACAGGATCAATTAACTCCTTTAATCCGACATCTCCCGCTCAACAGGCAGTACATGGAGCTATAATGGACCAGTGTGATGTGTGTGGAGGTGTGTCGTTATCTGTGGCAACCTGGTATAATCTACACTGAAGGTAAAAACAGTGGATGCATGGAACTTCATTCCTGACCTTTGGGAATACTGAGTTTAACACTATAATTTAGAGTCAATCAAAAGTCCACTTTGTAGCTTTTCAGAGCTTTAGTTCATGTAATGACACCTGAGCCATTCCCATTCACTGTTAAGTACTTCTGAAAAAAAAAGTAAGTGACCTGTGAGTTTAGATTATTTTGCCACATATACTTAAATGCTGGCTCCACTCCACCGCATTGAAATGCACACATAGCTTAAGCACATAAATCACACAAACACAGCAGTGAAATGAGGCAGGATGAGAGATGTGAGCTGGTGGACACACAATAGCTGGCTTTGATAGGATGTTTGCAGGCAGTGATAATGTCAGCCCTGCGTGTCTCTGGGCCATCGACTCTGACAGCCTCAGTGCCCTGATACCTGACATTTCAAGTCCTGCATCACCTTCTCTTTAATTGTCGGAGTGAACTTTGAGCAGATTCATTATTCCATCGCCTCAGCCCCGTGGAGCAGTACTTTCTCTCCACCGTCACATATTATCCTGTTTATTTTTAGATTTTTGGACTCGCTACACAGCTCAGACAACTCTCTGCATATCATTTGCTGTGCATGAGTTCTGGTCAACATTGCTGGTTTGCAAATTGTATCATTGAAATGACATTTTGCTGTAGATGTACTTAAAACAAGTGGCAACTATCTCAGCTTGAGGCTACAGCAAGTGCGGAAGTATCTTAACGTGCTTAAAATCCCATTCAAGCATCAACATTTCTCTAGAAATGCTTTCAACTAGTCATTCTGGTCTCAATCTCATAAGGATGCTGGTAGTGATTTTGGAAATTATTACTCCATTAAAGAGAAGGGTCTGGGCCGGGATGTTTGTTTGTTTGTTTTTTTACCTGTGACTCCATAAGTAGGGCTAGCCATCTAGATAAAATAAACTTTATTTGTCCCCTAAGGGAAATTTGCCATGGGCACACAGTGTTACATGGCTGCATAGCAACACACACAACTACAATCACACACTGGTAGACACACAAGACAGAATCATATCAGTTACATGCAGCCAGGCGTATGATAACAAGACCTCTGGACAAAGTATACCGACAGCGAGACCGAGTACAACCACGCGACATTGCACAACCCAGAATATGACAGTGGCAGTAATTACAGTGGTCTGGTGGTCTTAGTACCAGCTGGTTGAGAGAGACGCGACAGGGCCAACAGATGCGATACTCTGGTAGTGGCAGTAAAAGATGTTTTAGGGCTCAGGGGTGTGGGGTGTGCCAGGCAGGGGATCCGCAGCAATGAGCCTAGTGGGAAAGAGAGGGGTGGGAAGGCCTATCAATGTGAGATGTGTTCAGTTGTTTGTTAAGGAGATATATGAATGTGGGGACAAAAGACAATTTGAGACGGTTACTCTTGGCTCTGAAGCTCCTCCCTGACGGTAACATTTCATATTCAGGGAACAGAGGGTGTAAAGGGTCACTCAGGATTGTGTTAGCTTGTCTAGCTACTGCACTCTCATACACTGCTTGGAGAGGCTGTAGGTGGTCCTGTTTCCCTACAATCTTCATGGCTATTGTCACTATTTTGAGGAGTCTGGACTTGCATTGTACTGTGAGGGAGCTGTACCACGCTGACATGCCGTATCTTATTATGCTGGCTAGTACAGCGTTGTAGAAAGTTAACATGATTTCTGTTCGGACCCCAAACAGCTATTACATAAACAGTCAACATGGACGCTCCAACTCAGATTGTTAGCTAACATTAATCTTTAATACTTGTATGAGGTCACCTGTTCAATCCTGTTGTTGTCAATAATCACAGGTCATGAATGACAAGTCCTTTGGGGTCAAAGATCAAGAGTTAAGTATTTGCGAAGGATCATCTCTCCGATACACAGGGCGAGCTCTACAGGCACAATGCCCTCAAAAAGATAGTGCCAGTATGAAAATACTGATGCTGGCTCAGGACACATCTGCCTGAACACCATTCTGACTCTGACTGTTCCTATGCATTACAACACATCACTAGTATGGCTGTCTTTCGTCCTAAGACTGAACTCACCACTTGCAACTTCATGAGTCTGAAGTTTAGCTTGAATTGCTGTGCAAAATCTGCAAAATCTGATTATCAGACACCACACACGACTGTTCCTTGAACTAACTTACTAATAGACTCAATAATACACTATCTTGTTCAAAGGTACGGTCTCTCAACAGAGGACCAAAGAGGACCAAGTGGACCACTTTACATAAAGCTGCAAGCTGAATCACATGCAAGGCTGATCGGTATTTAGTGGGTATTTTTTGTGATGTGCAAAGTGGATTTGTTATTTCCAAATCATCAATTTATAAAATGATTGTTATGTTTAGCTCATCCGAAGACAAGAATGTATTCTCTCTAAAGTATAAACCAGCTTGGTGGCTTACATAATGACTGTTTTGTGCCACTTTTTTTTTTTTAATTTTGTCCAGAACATCTGTATGATACAAGCATTTCTGGCGAATCTAGTATACCAGCCAGGAAACACACTACATACTTCAAATGACGTCAGAGTTAGCACGAGTAGTAGGAATGTATGCGGTTTCGAACAAACCCTGAGTCTGGAGGCAGCAAGAGAGACAACAAATGGTCAGACAGCCCTTAAATCCCCGGTTCCCCATACATCCACAGGTGAGGCAAATTGGCCTGAAGACCTGTCCCAAGCTCCACCCAGGGAAGTCACACAGCCAATGAGCAGACAGAGGGGCAGGCCGTCACAAAGTGCACAACCCCCCTTGTTCAGAACACTGTGTAACACAATTCTGACAGTAAGCAGACTGCAGGTATATTAAATATTAATATGTTATCATATGATCAGCAAACCTTTGCACTTTTAAAATTTATTGGGATATTTACCAAGACTAAAGATGTAAATGAGCCCAGCACAGTGAATGTGATGATGTTGGGTTGATGTTGAGCTGTTTTGATGCACGTTCAGCATTTTCTGCTGTTGAACATGAAAAAACTGGTTCAAGAGGAGACTCATTTAGATCTGCAAGCATATATCCATCACACATGAGGAAGCTATATGTGAGGAAATGCAAGGTAAGTATCCTGCTGATGAAGCTCAACTTCAAGCTCAGTGATTAAATGAATTATGAAAAATCAGTGGGAGCTCTTTTTAAAACTCAAAACTGTGTTTTCTTCTTGTTCCTACAGTTGGATGTTTAGGCTTCTCTGTGCAGAATAATGAATATGGAAAGCCAATCATGCTCAAGTATTCAACTAACACAAGTGTATTGTGAAACTTGAAGCATCCAGTGCACAAACACAGAGAATTGACTTTACAGTGAAATAGGAGACATCTGAAAAATATTTGCATATTTATAGATTCTGGATTTTTTATAGCATACGATTAGATGGCAATAGAATTTTAACATGGTAATTATACTTTTCATGAAAAAAACAAACAAACAAAAAGCCACCATTAAACGCACATTATTGTTCCAAGCAGAATGTTTTATATGTTTTAACACACAGGGAATACAGGGTAGTTTCTAGATTTTTAAATATCTGAGATAAAATGAGCATTACAATTTTTATTTCAAACAATTTTCTTTTTAGACTTTCAAATAAAATAAAAAAACGAGGAGGTGAGGTGTTTCCTTGGTCGTGGTGATGGCACTTGTGAATCTTTTCTGCATAAAAAAATATAATACATTCATTACTGCAGTTGATTCAAAGATAGTTTTCACTCCCCTTTTTCATTTTGTGGGATCCACAGTGATATTGGACATATGATACCCCCCCCCCCCAACTCACTTTCATTTTTTTTTTGTTGTTGTTTGGGTTAATTTGTGTTATTCACTAATTATCTTCACTCATACTTGTGCACGAGGGGGTTGCCCCAGTGAGTAAACAGAGGCAGCATGTAACGTTGAGCTAATGTGCTTGGGTTTCTGTATTTCCAGGTGAGAAGTAAAGAAACTACATAAACTAATTACATAAATAAACACTATG